>NC_069098.1:8379887-8725781 GCF_947172395.1 Bicyclus anynana
AATGGTCGTTTATAAATTACTAGCTGACGACGCGCGGTATCAGCCGCGTGGTTCCCGTTCCCGTAGGAATATGGATATAATATATAACTTATAGCCTTCCTCGATAATTGGGCTACCTAACACTGAAATATTTTTTGAAATTGGACCAGTAGTTCCTGAGATTAGCGCGTTCAAACAAACAAACTCTGTAGCTTTATAATATTAGTATAGATAATACCAAGTGTTTAAAAATATCTGCGATATTAGTCAGTGTGGAGACTTCTCACCTGGAAATATTTTTCTCTTATATCATAATGATTTGAAACTCGTAAAAAATCGAAGTGTGTGAATTGTCCACTCTTAATGCCGGTGTTTATCTGACGTTTGTCAAACTAATATTAAAATTGCTGACGTTAAAAATACCGAAAATTACTTAACACGTAAGGTCTAGGGTTCGATCCTCAGCTGGGCCGACTGGAGTTTTTCTTAGTTGGTCCAGGTCTGGCTGGTGGTAGTAGTTGACCGTGACTAGTTAAAACATTACCGGCAAAGACGTACCGCCAAGCGATTTAGCGTTTCGGAACGATGTCGTGTAGAAACCGAAAGGGTTGTGAATTTTCATCCTCCTCCTAACAAGTTAGCCCGCTTCCATCTTAGATTGCATCATCACTTACCATCAGATATTTTAGTGATGATGATGATGATAATGATGATATTTAATATTAGACTTCAAAGTTCAAACGTCGCATATTTACGCCTCATCACGACCGCGGCGGCATTCACAGTTAGTTTCGTCGAAAGCTTTTCACACGTGTAATTACACGAGACAACGCAGGGGGCACGCAGTGAATTACGTAATCCTATATTCACAGCCATCACTCTTAGTTAAACCCATACCGGGGCACAAACATCTACGTACTCGTAAATATTGAAACTGAAATCTGTGCCCCATTACATTTAAATATTTTGTGAATTTACATTTCTCTTGAATTAGTTGACTATTTCGTTGTCATCAATTATTATTTTATACTATAGATATTTAGTTTCGACGTCATCATTATTTTTGAAACTTTTCTCGTAGGTAATTTATTTGAAAAAATAAACCTTTATTTTTTTATGGAATTTTAATCAACTCAACAACACAAAAATACCCCTTGGCTATCATTATAAATATATAATCCTCTTTTAAATTCTAAGATAAAATAAAAACACTTTTTCCATTCTAATTAGACTAATTAGTCTACTCCAACAATATATTTTTTATTGAAAACAAAATAATAAGATCAAAAAGCTTTTAACGGGAGAGGAAAAACGTGAACCATCAGAACAACGCGCTAGGTTGCCTCGGCACTACCTACGCATTAAAAATCAATATGGACGTCTATAAAAATGTTATGTCAGCACTTTACAATTGAATGGAGCGAAACTCGTATTTTCACCCCGATACCATCATTATTTATCGATGATTGTGTGAAATAAATAATATTACCCAGAAAGTGCAATAATTGCGCCGTTGTGGGCGATCCGCGGATCCGGTTAATGTGATCCAAGAGCTAGCGGTAGATATATTTAAAAAATTAAAAATTAAAAAAATTAAAGAATTACATACTTACATTTAAGTAAGTGATGATGCAATCACTTAGGTACTTAAATGTAAGTAATGATGTAAGTAAGTAAGTAAGTGATAATGCAATCTAAGATGGACGCGGGCTAACTTGTTTGGAGGAGGATGAAAATCCACACCCCTTTCGGTTTCTAAACGATAACGTACCGGAACGCTAAATCGCTTGGCGGTACGTCTTTTTCGATAGGATGATAACTAGCCACGTGCAAAGCCTCCAGCCAGACCTGGATCAATTAAGAAAACCTCAATTGGCCCAGCCGGGGATCGAACCCAGGACCTACGTCTTGTAAATCCACCGCGCATACCACTGCGCCACAGAGGCCGTACGTAGTACAAAGAATAACAAAAATTAAGATAAATACTTCATAAATTGAGTATTTATAATCGGTGGTCTAAAGTCTATACTGTAAATTTTGTTCCCATATCAGTGAAAATTTAAATATTCTTGAAACACCTGCTTTCAATCTTTAGACGTTCTAGAACTAAGACATAAGTCAGTTGTTGAATAGGACGGAAAGTCATTGATATTATTATTCGTTGAAATATTGATATTCGTAGTTTTATACTTACGTCTATCAGATAAATATATCGACCTGTATTTTTAATACCTGTTGGAGCAAGCATTTTTCAGCCAATGCCACTGAGTCTCTTAAAAGTGTTCAATCACTGAAACTAATTAATCCGTTGTTTTACCTAAACACAATAAAATAATTACAATATTGTAAACATTTTATTTTAATTCATAATTATTATTTATAATACTATTTTTTTTGATGTGAAGTCTTATCATTCGATGGAGCCGGTTGCACACTCGATAAAAGATGACGTCACGTTCCCTCGCTCTAGGATTGCCAACATTTTTACAAAAAATTAAGTTTATTCTGATCTATGAACATTATTAAACAGATTTTAGAAAAAGGAACATTTTCTTGCAAAAATGCAACCATTGCATCAGTATTTTCTTACAACGTTGTCACGTTCAACTATCGTCAGTATACCGACTTTACAGATTCTTTTTTTCTAGCCTTGTAGTTACTGAAGCATTCCAAAAAATAAAATAAAGATACCTTAAACTAACTTTAAATCTAAATATATTGGCCAAATAACAAATACTACTTTACAAAGTTAATAACATACTAGTTTACTACGGATAAATACGAGTAAATGAGGTACTTCTCAGCGCTAAACTATATCCATTTTACAGCCACTAACTCTTGATCCAGTGCTTTTGTAACCGGTTGTACGAACCGGTGGTTATTTAATTGCGTCGAATTCATTTGCCCAAGCTGGCCTTTGTTTGCCAATATTGGATTCCGGAAAAACACGCCATGTTTTTCCGATACCTTCGTTTCTCCGAAATAATAAAAGTGATATTCCTGAAATTTCTCTCTTATGTTGGTTTGCCTTTATTTAGAATTATTTGCTACACGTATAAAATTGTTACGAATTCCGGTGGAAGCCGTAATGACAAACAAAATAAGCTTAAAGCTAAGTAACAAAGGTAATAAATAAAAGGGATGTTAAGGGATTTTCTCTGGAAGCATTGCATTATCTAATGGATAAATCTTTTAATTTGATAATGAAAATGGAGTGCACATTTTACGAACTTCTATTTTCTTTTGACATAAAAATCCAATAGTAGATAAAAACTACAATTAGAACGCGTTAAAAGGTGACTTTTTATTCTATGAGCAAGCACTTAATTGCAACCACGCCTGATGGTAAGCGATGATGCAGCCTATGGTGGAACGCGCTTGCCTAGAAGATGCCTATTCATTCTTGACTTGAAGACCCATATTGTAGGTGGAGGAGAAAACGGAAGCTGGAAGAGCATTCCACATCTTTGTAGTGCGTATAAGGAAAGAGGTACTAAACCTCTTAGTTCGCGTCCGAGAAATTTCGACGACGTAGCGGTGCATATCTCTGCGATGCCTAGCAGTCTTGTGGTAGAACGGCAAAGGCACAAGATCGAACAGTTCCTGAGCGCACTCCCCGAAATATATTTTGTAGAACACCGATAGACAGGCAACCTTTCAGGAAAGCTAGTTATAGTTAAATTATTAGGGCACCAGGCACCCCACTTAGTCACTATCTATAATAAACTTCCGCAAAGTAACGTTTGCTTCTATTTTTATGAGATAAGAACTTTTTTTGATTCTTTTTTCATACTTAATGTCATGACCTTTAGCACTTTTAGAACGCTTTGTCGAAAAATTCTGATATTGACTCGTCCCAACAATACGAACAATACCGCGAATCTAAAAGTCAAACTTAAAATAGAGCTTCTTAAGCAAGAAAAGATTCCAAGCGAAGAGCGGAGTATCGATCGCTAAGCAGCCGAGCTACTTTTACGCCATTTACCTCACAATTACCAATTTTTCTAAAGGAATCTTAACTTCGTAGAAATGTACTTGTAGTCTGTTTCTAAGAGATAATTTTCTAATGTAACTTTACTGGCTTCTTCGCTTCACTATTTCTGCAAAGTTGTGTCTACACTATTAGATGTTAGTAATATATATCTTTTTATCCCGAGATGCCAAAAAGAGGGTTGTTTTAAGTTTGACGTGTCAGTCTGTCAGTCTGTCTGTAACTCCCGAACGGCTGAAGCTATTTCAATTTAGTTTTTTTTTTTGTATTATGCGTGAGTATTCTTAGACATGTTTGAAGAAAATCGGTTGAGCCGTTTAAAAGTTGTGGCGGGAAAGTGGAGAAGAATAACCGAATGCAAATATACTCAAATGAAAGCGCAATGAAGGAGTATATTGATGACTTGGTCGAGAGCTTAATTAATTATTAAGTGCATGGCGTTAGGGGTATTTTCGTAGTTTTCAATTTTATGTTATTAATGTTTATATTTGCTAAACTTGTACCTATTAAATAGTGCATCCGAAAATAACTCCAACCAAACAAAACAACTGAAAATAACTGATCCATAAATTGTCGTCGACGTTTTGGATGACCCAGATAAAAGGATGGCGTTTTGTAACAATACCAGCAAAAACAAACACCGAATTATACAACAGAAAGGAAAAGTATATTCAAGGGTACCTCTAAAACGTGAAGTTCTAGAGAGCTTGGTTAGAGAGATGTATTTACTCATGTAAATACACATTCGCTAAAAAATTGGAAACAACAAGCAAGCTTAGTCCACCCCAAAATTCGGGTCAACATAGATTTCGTCGGTCCAAAATTGGATGTGAAATTGAAATCTCCCGTGTCCCACAGAGAGCGTTAACCTGTCACCCCGACTATCATCACAAACGTCGAATGACAAATGCTAACGAACGTGCTGAGTAACTTTTGGTGAAATTGCGTCTTTTAGTCTACCAGCACTTTTTACCTAGCTATTTTTGTTGAATAAAGGGTAATCCCCACCGGCCCATACAACAATTTGAAGCTTTATTATTTTTTTCTGTTGCCAACAAGCTTAACAAACAAGAAAATAAACAAACAAACCAATCACAAGTCTTCAAAAAATATCGTAAAACTCGGGCCGTGACAACGATTTTAGCTTGTGCCCATTGTGGACCAATGAAAAATGTTGTAAACATTGTAGCAAACTTTTTTTTAATAAAATAATAATTTCATTATTAAAATAGGTAACTATATAAAATACCTAGTTTAAGACAGCGCAATTCTGATCACCGTTGACGAATAATAATACTAATAATTTCACTCAATATCATTAGGTTCACACAAGAATAAAATGTATCTAAGTATAGACTTTAAAAGACTTACTAGGTAATGTTAAGCAAAGATGTAAAAGTTAGTAATAAATTAAAACCGTTACGGTAAGTTCTCTCGCCTGTTAGAGCCGACAAAATTAAAGTTGGGCGCTTCGTTGTCATGACATGAAACTAAATACTGTTACGAACCTCCTAAGCTCGCAGCTTCGTTTAGAATTATGTTATTTTTAGGGTTCCGTACCTGAAAATAAAAAAAACAAAACCCTTTTATTGTAATCAGTCACTGTTTGTCTGTCTGTCAAGACCCTTTATTTTGGGGATGCGTGGAATTGAAATTTAAACCATATACTCAGGTCTACAGTCCCATGAAGATGTAAAAAATCAAAAAAAAAGATACGGGTGTTTATTCAAGCAAGTAACATTTTTATACACAAAAATCCCAAAACTACCCATTTCTAATTAAATCTTAAAAAAACAGGGGGGCTATATTTTTATAGGGGGTCCGAATTTAAAATTGAAGCGTATATGTATAGCGTAGCGTAGCGAAGGTATTTGCTAAATATAGGGTAGTATGTAAAGGGAGTGGATGATGGCTTGACGAGTAATAGAGGCGAATGGAAGAGATTGAAATTTTTTGCCAACCCCACATAAGTGAGACAAGGTACACGTAAAGCAGATTAAATAGTGTAATCACATGAAAAAGCTAGATGTGCACACTGAAAATTACATTTTTTCCGACGCATTTGTTTAGCATAATTTATTCTTATTTATTAACCGACTTCAAAAAAGAAGAAGGTTTTCAATTGTATATATATATTGCGTATGTTTTTTTTCTTTTTTTGTATGAAAGAGTATACTTTTCTTCATGAAAATAGGTTTTGTGTTAAAACCAAAATAGCTGAAACATGTCTCTAAAGTCGGTTCCATTTTTATGTTAAAAACATTATAATACAAAATATCAAAATATCGAAAAAGCTGCGCAATTCGATTTCTGAACTATTTATAATAATCCTGTGTACGGAACCCTCGGTTCCTTGCTACCCTCACACCGGTTTTTATTTTTCTTTAACATAATAAACCTAAGCAAAGAAAATTAGTCCTAGTTTTCTGCAACTTATTATTTACATCCGACATAAACCGAGCTCAACGCTTGTTTATTTCGTTCAAAGAGAAATATCCCTCTACTGAGCTTCTCGTTGGCTTGTTTGAAAAATTATAACTATGTACATTCTGTGTCAACTCATGTTCTTTGTTGCGTTAATTGAAATTAATTTGCTGCTTGAACTTAAAACAAACAAACACATTGTTTGCTTTTAAAATGGCATTGCATTAGATTTTATTTAGCGAGACCTTCAACACAGGCTTTATGTAAAAGGTCTCAGCGCCTTTTAGTTAATGTAGTGTTTATAAACCAATTTCATTAGACTGATACATAATGTACCTACACTATTCATGATTATATAGGAATAGCATAGGTACGACCTATTATAATTATAATGTGTTATAACATTATACAAATTATAATTATCTAAGAATTTGTATTTGAATATCCCCATTCATTTCGGTTACTACACGACATCGTACCGGTACGCTTGACGCTTTAATCCACCAGCCAAAAACTAGTAGTAGACTCTCTACTTGAGATTGAGTTAACTACAGACTCAGAAGTGGAATACAAAAATAAGAAAACCAATGTCGAACAATGGTTATGATTCACAATTTGTCAGGACAGCACAGCATTTGTCAGGACAACTTAATTAACAAATGTAACTGTAACCAAAACATGACCCTAGAATGGAAGAGAATAGCTTGAGCAGTCCCAGTGGTTTGTGACTCCGGTTGCAGGTTTAAAGTATTCCTTCCGACTTGCCAACACTCACCATTCACAGCTCAAGCTATTCTCCCCGCCTATCCCAAGTTACCCATAAAGAAATACACAATAAGAAATGTGGACGGCTCGAACGCCACGAGAATACTGAAGCCGACCGTACGGCGAGCCCTTTACCAGTCGTTCCCACCTGATCGTTACCCCTCTCTAACTCCCTTCTCAGACTATTATTTCCTGCACTATTGTGTAATATATTGTACGGTATAAAAAGGTATACCATCATGTCTGTTACATTTTAACTTACGAGTATAAAGCAAGACATTCATAATTGTTGCCAACAGGAGAGCGTATAACTCATCCTCAATTCAAATTAACCAACACTTGTCACGATATCTCATTTATCAGATTTGCCCGCCAGAAGCGAAGCTCATCGCTTAATTACATCACGACTGCGCACAAACCCTTCTTTGTCTCACTGGTTCCGCTGATACCTTTGGAGTGATTTAATTTGCTCTGTTGAAGCATTGTTTATTTTATTAGTCTATGTATAATTATCGGGTCGTTGTTCTAGCGCAAGGTTTCTCAAAGTGAAGTTCGCGACAAGATTTACGTAACTGATACCAAGTCAGAATTATGAAGATTAAAATTGTCCAAAATTACTCCTAACATTGAATCCATTTGCAACCTTATTTTCTTCAACAATATTCGATTCGGGGGGTTCGATTAGTTAGTAAGGGGTTCCTTGTAACTTGGAAATTTTAACAGGGGTTCGTGGAGCCGAAACTTTGAGAAACCCTGTATCAAGCGCATGTCAGCTTTAGCGTTCTATGTTCTGTGTTAGCGGTTAGTCTATGTGTCTTCTGATTCTAGTTCAAGTTCTGGGTCGGGCAAAACATTTTTTTTGTAAACTCTGGGTCTGAAGTGGGGTAGTATAGAAAGGTGCCACCATGCCGTGCCACAAGCAAGTTAAGCTTTCGTCCCAGTATTTTAAGTATAGCGATCGTTACAAAATATACCTATATTAGACAAGCGTAGTAGGTCTAAGTTCCATATAACCCTTGTAAAGGACTATTTTCAAATTTGGTCTACCTATTAAAATGAACATCAAATCAACTGAGATGTCATATACGATATCCACGAAGAGTTGTCAGTAGGCACCGGATGACATTTGTTACATTGAGTCTCAAATTCGAACATGTCAACTAACATAGGTCAAAGTTAGTGAATTAGCCTGCTGGTATTATAATAGACTGATAATGATTTATTGTTTTATTTGTTAACTAAAAGGATACTTAGCTATAAATCAAGTCTAATACTTCATGGTAGTTATTTACAATAAAAACTTAACGTAACCCTTAAATAAAAATTTCAGAGTTATGAAACATTTTTAGGGTTATTTTAATTGCTTTTTAAATGGTGCTAAATTTACCATAAAAGAATTTGTATGAAGCAATTTTTGTATTTATAAACGTAATTATTGGTTGTAGACAATAATAACTCTATTTACATGCTTTTATCCTTAACGGACTTACATCTAAATGCCACCGTGCGTGTGGAAAAGATATTATTTTGTTTTCAATACGAAGTCCCGTAATAATGTAGCCTCACTCGGCCTACAATTAATTCAATAGCTCGAAAAACATGTGTTCAACCCTTTAATCTTTGATCTTACTTATTTTAACAATAGAGGCCAATTAATATCATTATTGAGAATTTTGTGTAGTACGTATATATATAAAGTACTTACTCAAATAAAATGGTGAAACAAGTGAAATGCGCCGAAATATACCGAGACCGCTCTTATGCTTCTACATTAAATTACATCAATTCTATTTCTAAATAAATAAAGTTCGTTTAAATACTTAGTAGCAACTCTAAAGAGTATTTTTTTTTGTTTCAGGATGTGAACATCAACATCGTTCAATGAATAACAAATCTAATATAGCGGACAATGCGGTCACAAACTGCAAAACCCTTACCGAAGAAGGGAGCTTTAGGCAAGACGTCGTTTAAAACGGCTAAGCAAGTAAGAAAGCGTGCAATTGCACCGAAGAAAGTTAAAGCCTCTCCAAAATCTGGGATAAAGAGCCCTAAAAAGGTTTCTGGTGATAATGCGGCTACAAGTAAAGTTGATGGAGATGCTGCAGCCAAAGAAAAAAGTAGTTCGACAACAGAAGCTGCTAAAGTGGAATCATCTAAGCCCAATGCATCGAGAGAAAATTCTCCTTCCAAAAAATGTAAAAAAGAATCCAAAGAGACAAAAGACAAGGCGAAAACTTCGCCAAAGAAAGTTGTTTCTAAAAGACCAGTTCAATTAACCAAGAAAATGAAACCTTCTCCTAAGTTAAAAAATGATGAAAAAGACAGTGATGACGTAAAGTACAAAATAAACTTAGATGCAATTAAAAAAGGTTCGGTGAAAATTCCTAAATTAAAATCGAACCCAAAAAAAGCCAATCCAAGCCAAAGGAAAAAAGTAACTCCTTTAAGCAAAGAAAGTGACCAAGAAAAGCAGAAACAACTTAAAAATGATAATATTAGTAATTTGGAGCAAATAAACAAAGATAACAAAAATGATTCTAAAATAATAGTACATGAAAATCCTCGTTTGCCAAATGAAACAAAGAGTGAAAAGAAGGAAGAAAACATCCTAAATGAAAAACCAGACCAACCAAAAATTATAGAATCACTAACGAAAAGTGTTCCAGTTACTAATATATCTAACAATCCTACAGAAATGCCTAAAATTGAAACTGAGCGACCACCTAAGTTCTTTACCTCGAGTAGGTCACCAAGAACTGTCGACATAGACGTAAAATGTTGCAAAAATTCCAAAGGGAACTTAAGTGTTTCTGAAAGATTTCTATCAATGAAGTGTGAAACTAAAACTGACGATAGCAGTAAAGAAAAGAGTGCTTCAAATAACCTAATATCTCAAGGCCCTGATATTGACGTTTATACTTTTTCAGAAAAAGTGGATTCACCGAAAAGTATTCTGTCTGATTTCAGAACTCCCGTTACTAAAAATATCGGTCGAGTGCGACCTATAGCAAGGGTGAAAGGTACTGTTATAGATAAAAAATCAGATTCGGAAAGAAAAAAGTTTTCCCCTCATAGGCCTATTGAAGAAGTTGTAAAACAGTTAAAAGCTAATAAGCGTTCTGAAGATTTAATTACAAGCCAGACTACTGGTAATTATGTAACTACTGGTTTAGATTTTGGAATATTCGACAGTGAAAAGCAGATGGAAGAAAAACCTCCAATAGTTAGCAAATCATACAAAATGGTAGCAAGAAAATCAAGTATTACCGGCCAACCTTTTAGTCCAATCAAATTTCCTGATCGAGAAGAATCTCCACCAAAAGAAATTTGTAGTCCAGTAAAAACCAGTAATGTTAAGAAAACTGTAAGTAAATCTAAAAAACAACAGAAAAAACGTTCACTATCAGATGATGAACTTAACACTTCTACCTTCTCTCTTAACACTAAAACGTTCCATTACACTTCCTCTGAAGAAAGTGTCAGTGAATCAAATGATGATAACGATAATAAAGAATCTTCTGAATCAGATAAATGCAAGAATAAAAAAACAAAGAATAAAAAATACAAGAGAATCACAGACACCGCTAAAAAGTCAACTTCAAAAGAACTGAAAGAGCTTTCTAAAGATTCCTTAATTGATTTGAAAGATACATCCGCATTAATAGGAAACGAAAAGCCTAGTAAGAGAAGACTTAAGTTGTTATCAATGTGGTCAGGTCCTAAGAAACATAGAATGGCATCATTAAATGCTTTAGCGAAAGTACATTGTTTATACGAAAATGAAAGTAGAACTCATTTGGAATTAGGGCTTATGAAAACAGTTGATAGACAAGTAATTCCAAGTACGTCGAAGGTGAACTTGTCCCCTAAAAAGAAAGAAAATAAATCTAAAGATAGTGAAAAACTAGAAAGTACGTCTGAATCGGAGTATGAAAATAAAAGAGAAAAAGAGAAAGACAGTTCAGATAGTTCTGATGATAGTATACCTCAAAGGACTTTACGTGGTGTTCCTGGAATAAGAAGTGCGGGAAAATACTGGGACCCTAAATCTTCTACTTCCTCAAGTGAAGATAGCGAATTAGAGTCTAGAACTAAGAAAAGCACTACAGAAAAAAAGAAGACCACTCCCAAATTGTCATCTTCATCAAATAAATCAGATTCCGATAAGCCCCCACCAAAGATGAAGAAAACGGCCGGAGTTCCAGTAAAGAAAAAACGCAATAGAAATGAAGTAGTTATGGATCTCAAAGATATGGTTGTTCAAAAAAGAATGGCTAGTTTGAACGCTACGGCTATTTTGGCTGCCAGTTACGAAAAGCGTTCTCCAAAGTCTAGCAAAGACGACACTACTTCAGACTCGTGTAGCGACGAATCTTATCTCTCGCAGAAGCCAAAAAACTTGATAAGTTCCGGCGTGAAGTCGGAATCAAAAAACGATGAGACTGAAAAAGAAAGTGACGATACTCAAATGCCGGACAAAAAGCAGAAAGTTGAGGTGATCGTAAATCAAGATACTGATGTTACAATAACTGGGGTGTACGCCACACACCATCATGAAGGGTTCTGTACCGTATCAGGAATGCAATATCGCATTTCATCAACTAGCCATACACAAACTACAGCAACGGCTAATTGCGAAAAGGTGAGTTGATACTTAAATATTGTTCTTTTTTTCCTAAAGTTTAGTTTCTTATACCAATAACATAATTACGATAAATTTTTTGATATATATTTTTTTAATTATCATAATAATCTTGGGCCCATAAACAAAATAATTATTCAAGAAGACCATACACTTTTTTCTGAAGTTCGTTTCATGATGAATCGGATAAAATTATGAAGTTCTCCTACCAAACCATCTTCTAGACCCCGGTGCATTCGATAAGAAATATGCCCCCAAAAAATTGTCTGACTAGGTTTTACACCACTTTTGTGAATACTTTTCTAAATCTGTTAAGCAAAAATTAGCTATTAAGGTTGTAATTAATAGTTTAATACCTAAATAAATAATCTATACTTAGAAACTAATATTATAACGAGTAATGATTTGATTGTTTGTGTTTGTTTGCATTGAATAGGCTCTGAAACTATTGAACCGAAAAATCATTTCACTGTTGGGAACCTACACAATTCCTGAGAGCCATAGGTTATATTTTATCACCGTATTCCTACAGGAACGGGAACCACAGGGGTGAAACCGTTCGACTTATAAAATGAAAATAAAAATCGAACTTCAGAGTCCGGTTTTTGGTCATGAATAAATATTTTATTCCTGGGTCCAGCACTAATAATATTTAAAATCTATTTTCTAACTTCAAATTGGCAAAAGCAATAAATAGTATATTGTGGTTGCGTATAATGAAGATGAAACCGCAGGCGTTTCGAGCCTCATTAATACCCGGTAATGAAGTAAGTTCTACTTAAACACGCCTCGGGACCTTATTCGCACATTATCCTTTAACGTAACCAAAGCTTGTCGAAATTTGCAGACGAAAATGTACCTTATGTTCATGCACAAAGATTTACATTTACGAAAAGCTTTAAAGACTATTTATGATTGATAAGATCAACATTGATGATGTCCTTGGTAAGAGTATATTGATTACGTAGTTGAAGTCGAGAAAGCTTACACAAAAAGGCTTAACAGAAATAATACCCTTTTTGTATTTATAGTATAGTTACGAATACCGATTACCTTTTCCAAGAACTCAAAGGATCTTTTGCCGGCGTAATAATAAGGCTTTAGTCCCCCTTTCACAATAAATTGTTAACGTATCGATTCGTCTAATGAGAATCATGATTCGTTATCAACCCATGTTCGACTCACTGCTGAGCTCGAGTTTCCTCTTAGAATGAGAGGGGTTAGGCCAATAGTCCACCACGCAGGCCCAATGCGGATTGGCAGACTTCACATACGCAGAGAATTAAGAAAATTCTCTGGTATGCAGCTTTCCTCACGATGTTTTCCTTCACCGTTTGAGACACGTGATATTTAATTTCTTAAAATGCACACAATTGAAAAGTTGGAGGTGTATGTCCCGGACCGGATTCGAGCCCACACCCCCCGGAATCAGAGGCAGAGGTCATATCCACTGGGCTATCACTGACTCCATCAGATTATGATTACATAGAACTTATTGACACGTTGACAAGAGTTAAGTCATACTCGTATTATTTATACTATTAATAGTAGTAGGAATTTTCTACTGTACTAGTAGGATACTATGTGTGTCTAGAGTAAGGTTTATTAAATTCCATTACTATTTTTTAATTTGACATTTGTTTTTGCAGCGTTATGTAAATGTAACCACGTAACGTCTTTCCTCAGGAGGGTTGCTCGCGGGATGATGGATCTCGTTACACCCCCCTGTCGGCACTATCGTCGATGCAGCCTCCCGAACATGCGCAAACACATTCTCAACCAGGTAACGAATAACTTAAGTACTATAGTTATTTATACCACTGTCATGTAATGAGGGTCTTTGTAGCACAAGTGATTCGGCTTCGCCTCATTTCACAATAGACAGCACGAGTGCTACAATGGCTTATTACGTGCAATGGCATACAACACTTTTTCTACGAACATGATATAAAAGAATTAACAAAACTTGCTGAATAATTGAGTAATTGAGTAGATTACGAAATAGGAGTATAAAGTAGTCATTTATGCCACTGTCATGTAATGGGGACCATTGTAGCACGAGTGTCGTGTCACAAGTCCAATCGCACAATGGACAGCACGAGTGCTTTAATGACCAATTACGTGCAGTGGCATACAATACTTTTTCAACGACCATATTAAAAGACATAAAAGAATTAACAAATCTTGGTAAATAATATATAATTAGTTGGGCATGGCCTCCCAGATTTAGTATCGGCATGGCTCGTAACAGGTTCAACCCCAGGCTGCTCAACTTAGAATCTCATGATAAAAAATACCGATAAATAAAACCCCGTGTTTGAACAATTAAAATAAATATTACAGTCTTCACGTTTAATTCGTCATGTACTCGTATAAAACACATAGCATTTTGTAAAAAGTGTGTATCTATAAGGTAATCATTAAATTATTCACAATCCATCGTACGCAATACAATTACGAATATTTGGGCTATCGAAATTGCGGGCGGTGTTAATTGAATAACTACATTATATAACGTTTTTGCGGATAAAATTTTTAGCCATGCGGTATACAGATAACTGTTGGCATTCCGCCAGGCGTACAGATGTCAATGCCGAATCTTTGGTCCCGAGGCACTTCACGAATCACGACATCTATCAGCATTATTCGCTCATGTTTTCCTCTAATTCGCAGCTTAATGCCCTGACACTTGCTGTCAAGACGAGTTAATGGGTGCTTACTTTTATTACCTTCCATTTCATGCTTTTTACAACTCGCTAACATCTGGAAACGCTGCGGCGTGTGGAGGTTCAAACTTCGATTCGATGCATTACTTTTTATTGTTTTGTTAAATAAGGAAGGAAATACATTTAAATATGTGATCTACATCAGAAGATCGCGTCTCCTCTGTGACTCGGACCTCGGCTTAGAGGGCCGTTCGGGAAGGGTGTTTTGGCCTTAGTGTATCAGTCCGTGTATATATATATATATATATTCATGTTTATATTCTCTTAGAATTAGCCAACACCCCGTGGTTTCATAGTTCTCCTGTTCCGATGAGAATCCGGGGATAAAATAAATCATGAGACTCACAGACAACATGGTTATCTAGTGGTAAAAGAATTTCCATAATTGTTTCAATAGATCCTGACAGTCTACAATGCCACAAACTTTACCTCTTGATAATATTAGTATAGATGTAGATAATTAAAAGATAACCTTCTTACATCAAACTCAGAAAGTTCTGATGATGCCAAGATTTACCTTAAATTTTATCTTAGTTCACCTGGCTAAGGGAATCTATTTGCATATTGATGCGCCGAACGTAAACTAAGCTACTCGTACCTACCTACCCGTATTTGAGTATCTATTATGTAAAAGCCTCTCAGCTACGTGAGTTACATCGAAGTAACTTGGCTTAGGTCTTTGTAAACAAACCCAGGTAGTAGAAAACCCTGTGTTTGGCACGCCTAACATTCTATGAGGTGTTCTTATATTCGTCTCACTGGTAGAAGAGCCGTAGGGTATATAATATTTCTCGAAATGCCCACGAGAACGGGAATTATATGGGTAACAGCGATATATATTTCTATGAATCACTTTACATACTCGTAGTTAGAACAATTTGAAGGATTTCAATATTTTAGATGTCTTTAAATTAATTTCAGTTGTGAGGTTTTAGTAAACAGACCCAAATAGTCCTTTTTACTTAATTGCCAGTAGAGGGTTGTGTTTTTAGAGTGTTTCTGTATCTTTTATGCGCTTAACATTCTATGAGGTATCCTTATGTTCGTCTCAGTGGTAGGAGAACCGTAGGGTATATAATATTCCTCGGAATGCCCACGGGAACGGGAATTATGTGCGTAACAGCGATCTCTATTTCTTTGGATCGCTTAGTTAGGACAATCACATCAATAAATATTTGAGGTGTCATTACATCCATTTCAGTTGTAGTCACTAATTTACGGAACTGTTATCTCTATTTATTTGGCAAGCGGACGCCCGCAACTTCGTTCACGTGAAATTTAGTTTTTTACAAATCCCTCAGAATCCATGGATTTTTCCACCATGAAGTAGCCTATGTGTTAATCCAGAGTAAAATCTATTTCCATTCCAAATTTCAGCCAAATCGGTACAGTAGTGGAGGTGTTAAAGAGTAACAAACATCCAAACAAACATTCATACAAACTTTCTCGTTTATAATATTAGTAGGAAATTCCACAGCCGTTTGACACACTTTAATGTGAACTATCATTACAATCCTCTAAGTTACAGAAGTGATTATTCCCAGAAGTTATTCCCCGAAATACCCTCGGGAACAAGAATTATGCGGGTAACACCGTTCTCTATTGTTGGTACGCTTGACGCTTTGAAGGATTTCAATATTTGAGGTGTCAATAAATTCATTTTAGTTGTGAGAATAAAGGTATATTATTTCTCGGAATACCCACGGGAAAAGGAATTCTCTCTATTGCTTTGGCACATTTCGCGTATTACAAAACCTCGTAATATATCAATCAGTAAATATCTGAAAATAACTCTGAACCCTATGCCGTCATTTCTGAGCGGTACAGTGGTGAGTACGCGAGTGAATAGAATTTCTCAGGTACAAATGATTAAAAATAAATGTGGAAAATTCTAGTGCCGTACTAAAATGGTGGTGCCGGAAGTCAAAACAAACTTTTAATTGTCGACAATTGCAGAAGCAAAATAGGTCATTTATTACTGTACGGCATTTGTGCAATTCGTTTTGTACACATATACAGATACTTTACCCGTAAACGCCGTACATTTTTCCAGCGCAGGAGTCGAAAGATAAAACTCGCTAGCTTTACTCTTCACTCCTGTACTCACCTGTACCGCTCAGAAATTACGGCATAGTGCTCAGAGTTATCTATACTAATATTATAAAGCTGAAGAGTTTGTTTGTTTGTTTGTTTGATTGAACGCGCTAATCTCAGGAACTACTAGTCCGATTTGAAAAATTCTTTCAGTGTTAGATAGCCCATTTATCGAGGAAGGCTATAGGCTATATATTATCCCCATATTCCCACGGGAACAGGAACCACGCGGACGAAACCGCGCGGCGTCAGCTAGTTTTCTGATATAGTAACAGCTTCTTATTAACTTCTAAGCGTTATTCATGTTGGTTCATTTCACATGTAATTTTTGTTTAACATTGTAGTCTATAACATTATAATTAGCTACTAAATGTAACCAAACGTTACAGGGCTTAATAAACCGCAATTCACTTATTAGTTTGCACGTATGAGCGGTCGGCAAATGGCAAAGTGCCAGCTTGCCTACCCTCGTGATATTAAAGAGCCACTTATCTCCCGTGGCCGCCGTCAAGCTAAACTTCAAATCAGCACTATTGAAGCTCACTGATACAAAGCTTTTCTTCGCCATCGATGCGAGAATAAAAGAGCAGCATACACAAACACGCGAGAGTTCTGAAAAAATCTTAACGGCTTAATCAAGTTAAAATTAGACATTTTACAAAAGCCATAAGAATTGCATACATCCGCGGCTAGTTGTCTTTTTTTTTATTCTTTACAAGTTAGCCCTTGACTACAATCTCACCTGATGGTAAATGATGATGCAGTCTAAGATGCGGGCTAACTTGTTAGGAGGAGGATGAAAATCCACACCCCTTTCGGTTTCTACACGGTATCGTACCGGAACGCTAAATCGCTTCGTGGTACGTCTTTTGCCGGTAGGGTGGTAACTAGCCACGGCTGAAACCTCCCATCAGCCAGACCTGGACAAATTAAGAAAATCTCAATCTGCCCAGCCGGGGATTAAACCCAGGACCTCCGTCTTGTAAATCCGCGCATACCACTGCACCACGGAGGCCGTCAGAAGGTCGGAAGGCCGTCTCAACTAGTGACAGAAGGTAATTTTTTGCGCAAAGGATCAGCCTGGCTGTCCAGCGCGGAAATGCAGCCAGTATTCTTGCCACCATTCCACGTGGGCATGATTTGTATAGTTATCAGGATTAAGTTAGCTTAAGTTCCTTATTGTATTATTTCCCAATAAAAAAATAAGATTAAAAATTACTTTCATAGATACATAATAAATATATCTGTATCTCTTTATTCTAATAAAGCTAAATTCATATCTGTTCGTGTATTATTATTAAATTGTTTGTGCATGATAACCTCAGTAACCGATCCAAAATCAGTTGTATTATAAAAAACTTGCGTCCGATTTTTTTTGATAAACCAACTGAATTGTAGCTTTTTTGAGCCAAACCCGCTTAAAAGCTAGACAGTTTTATAATATTTAAATACTTGGAAACAGTAGTTACTCAACTACCAGTTTACATGCAAATAATAACAAATACAAGTAAACATGATGAAATTCAATAAAAAATAACAAGATGCAAAATGTGTCATTAACTGTAAAATCTGTTTCCCCTTTGTCCAACATCTATATCCGCCTTTAGAATCTAAGCAACGTGGCCTATTTGTTATCTCGCCGAGAAAAACCATTCCAACGTTTCCCAGCTCAAACGGGCACAAAGCAACAAAATACTGGGAAAATGAAAACGCGAACAGAGAAGTTGGTGAGTTAATCATGAAAGCCGAACGCTAAGCGAGTCTGCTTGGGTTTTTTGTTACGTTCCGCCTTAGGCATAAATGTAAGGGTATGACAGACCGAGTAATACGTAAATGTATTACACTCGAGTACTTATTTCACATTTGTTTTCGCTTTGGTATCGGTATCACGTCCCTGTTTGCGCTCGTACCGCTTAAATCCGCTTGTTTGATCAAAATGATGTATTCTGTATGTTGCTTTATTTTTATTTACTGTATTACTCAATACGGATGGAAAGCTATTTAAAGTTCGCGGCGTATCGTATTGAGACTGTAATCTTACGAGTATGTATGTTAAAAGTTGACGCCCCGTGGTTTTATTCATATAGTTCTCGTTCCAGTAAGAATATGGAGACAAAATATAGCTTATGACACTCACAAATAACGCGGCTTTCTAGTGGTAAAGGAATTTTCAAAATCAACTCAATAGATCCAGAGATTCCCTTCGACACAACAAACTTTACCTCTTTGTAATATTAGTAAAGCTTACTGTCAGGACTATCTATAGGTAGGAATGCCTCTTTCAAATCATAAAAGACTCAAAATCTGAAAGGAAATGAGTTCGGTCCCTAGATTATTATCTTATCGTATAAAAATCAATTTCACTTTTTGTTGTAATTTTATAATTCAAGAACGGGCTCATCTATCCAGACCAAATGTTTTTTCGGTCTTTTTAGTAGATGGTTTATGTGATGTTTGCACAAAATCGGTCGAGCGGTTCTTCAAATATCACATTTTGGGTGTAGGGGTAGGATAGGGGTAGGGTGGGGGTAGGGTAGGGGTAGGAGTAGGGTAGTGTACTGTAGGGATAGGGAAGAAGTGCACATACTACAAGTGCAAAGCGAAGCTTGACCGGGTCCGCTAGTCCTAGCATAAAAATTTCGCTTAGTTGACAAGAGGAATATTGGTCACGTTAAAAATATTTATTTATTTATTTATTTATTTATTTATTTATTTATTTATTTGGACCACCAACAAAATTATATGAACACATACAAAATATTTTACAAATAAGGGTAGCATAACACATATAATTTTACTTATAGGTAGCCACAGCATGCAAAAAGTATAGGTCGTACGAATAATAGGAATTAAAATTGACAAATAGAAAGAAAAAAACAAAATATAAATTTGAATTTACACATTTTGACAAAAATCATAAGAAAAAAATTAAACGAGAACTTTAAAATTTTAAAATTATAAGTGGAGAGAGAATTACATGTTTATGAAATGAAGAATGATTATGAGAGAATTACAATTATATATTTTACAAATTATGAATAAAAATTACAATTATAACAGTATGGCTCAATTAATTAATTATACATTGGTAAAATAATAAAAAGATAAATTAGGTATTTTTTTAAGTCACAACTTATGATGAGAATATTACAGATCGAATTATTGAACGGAGCTCTTAAGAAAAGTTTTTAAAATTTTGGATTTGAAAAGATGCAACTTGTCACTGTGTAAGTCAATATATAATTATGATTAATTTTTAATAGAAAATAGCATATGTAGTGGTTATCGCTACATACATAGAATCACTAAACAACTTTTACTGTCAGGCGGCAGCAATAATATAGCATTAAACAGCTGTGGAAATTTAATTAAATTTGGTTCAGTAGTTTAGGCGTGAAAACATACCAAAATATAGACAGAGTCATGAGCGTCCTCTAGTAATAAATATAAACGTAACGCAAGATAATGAAGCACAAAAACTGTACTTAGGACGTTTTCATTCTATTAATTAGATACGGTGGGTAATTAATAATGAAGGAACCGATAGCCAACCGTCCTGAAGTCGGATTAAGCGTCGACGCAAGGTGCTAGCCATTACCACCAGATGTTTGTAATCATTATTATGGGTGCGACCGAGGGTTTAAGGCCTAAAACATGTACACACGACACGATATCGCATCGTGGCACATCACGATGTCACTGCAGTGAAGTATTGTGAAAAACTATATAAAATCTCTGAATTTACTGAAAATACAGAATTAAGTTAAAATCTTTAAAAATACAAAATTAATTGAATTAAAAATTTATGTTCCAAAAGAATTAAATGGTAATTTTCAAGTGTTTGTTAAAACGAAGGTTAGTGAGATTGAAATACTCGTATTAATGTAACAAAATGTTTGCGTTATCTGAAATAAATTATTACGTCGTGGATTTCTTTCTTCTATAATGTGGTTTTTTTACCGACTTCATTTGTCAATTCAAGACGTCCATCAAACTTACGATCAATGTGGCAATTTGTGTAAATTTTCTGTGTGGAAGATGTCGTACCGCTATTTTCGGAATCCGATATCTTAATAGATATATAAATGCGAAAGGTCATTCATCACGAAATCTCGAAAGTCGCTTGATGTAGTAAGTAAGTATCCACTAAGAATCGATTTTGCGATAGGGCCGGATTAAAGAGGTCTAAGGTCGGACAAAGTCGCGGGCGTCCGCTAATTATGATATATTTGTAGTTTACCAAAAATCGATAACAACATCGTGTCGTGATCGTATCGTGTGAATGTCATTTTCCCGTAACTCTGTACAGTGTGAAGGGTGGAAATGTCGGTGTTTGTTTTTGTTAACGTCCGTCCTGTTTTCTTAATTAAGAGAGTTTTGTTTATAATTGAAGTGTGCTATGATAGTTTTTGTAATGAGGGTACGCTGTAGGTTCTGCGTGGAACAATAAACATTAATATCCGGGTTATACCTATTAGGGAGTGGTAATTTAAAATATCAGTCGTGGGTATATTCGGGAAACTGTAGATTTTTACAATAACATGTTGTTCAAGAAATTTATTTAAAAAAAAAACGTCTAGACAATATTATTTTTACGGGTTAATGAACGGTGTACATATCAATACCAAAAATAAATTAAAAATTATGGGTCAAATTTAGATGTCTAAGTACATTGTAGACACCTAAATTTGACTTTTTACTGCTAATACGAGTATATTGTAGACTCTACAATGTACTCGTAATAGCCGAAGGAAAATATTTATCCCCAAAATAAATTAAATTTACGAAAATTTAATCTTTTCTATAAATATTACTTATTTAAATGGAATTGAATGAAGACAATTCCAAAAATATAAAATATATGAAAAAGGGCGGATATGAGCTAGTTGATCATGAAAAAAATGCCTTACTATTTATTTAAGCTGCCAATAGATATTACATTCCCTTGCATTACCTACCGCATCTTTATTAAAATTCAAATACACTTGTATGTATATTTCAAATTGAAGAAAACTCTGCAGAAGTTTTATTATGTAGGTATAGTACATATAATAAATGACTACGCAGAATCCGTTCGGACGTAATTTAGTCCCGAGAATCGACTTTTCATTTGCATAACGGTTTACAGAGCTGGTTACTCAGGATATTAATATTCTGCTCTATATTTGTAGAACTTCATACAAATTAATATTTTGTTGCAAACTGCCCTATAAATTTTATCCATGTTACATTCGAATGAATTCCTTATTGGTTTATTCTATAGAAAAGCATTTATCGCAATGTAGAAAAACTTACTTGAACATTAAAAAATAAATGAAATTTATGTACTAGTCGTTTTTAAATGTCTCCAATAATGTTTTAGATAGGTTCTTTGATTTTATTTAATCCCCATAGCATATTGATATAATAATATTATTGATTTATTTAAAGAAAAATCCCAATGTTTTCTATTTTTCACCCGGGACACGAACATTTAACATATGATCCATAAGCTAAACTAGCTATCCCTGGAACCTAGTGAACAGCTAAGATGTGGAATGCCCTTCCGGCTTCCGTGTTTCCTAACACCTATAATTTGTGCACCTTCAATGCAAGAGTGAATAGGCACTTTCTAGACAAGCGCGCACCAACCTAGACCGTATCATTGCTTTTCACCAGGCATGTTTTTAGTCAAGCACAAGTCTATTTTAGGAATTAAAAAAAAGAAAAACAGTCTTCCAAGTCGAGAATTCAACATTTTGACTGGTGACCAAAGTAAGATCTCTGTCATAAAGAGCTAAACTCTCAGAACTTGGTGTTAGGTTAAGTGTGATCGATTAAATGACGGTATAACTTAGAAAATTACACAAAACTGGAAAGGGTTTGCCAGTTGTGAAACGGCAACTGAAAAGCGAAGACCTTAAAGTTTTAGGTGCGCCGGTGTAAGTAGGGTGGCATTTCACAATAAGCTGAAACTTCCGTTTCAACGGTTTCAGTACTGATCGTTTTCTACATTTATTAGTTATTAACAGATGCCCCGCGGTTTTACCCGCACAGTTATAGTTCCCTTGAGAGTATTGGGTTAAAATACAGCTTTTGACATTCACAAATAATGTGGTTTTCTAGTGGTAAAAGAATTTTCAAAATCGGTTTAGTAGATCCAGAGATTCAGATTGGTCACATTTAATTTTCACGAAAATCGGCTCAGTAATATTGTTTTAAAACCGAAAATAACTGAAATATGTAAAAGAAATTGCTTATACGTTTAAGGTAACTATGCTAAGACACGCTAAAAACAGAAAAATGAAATCTTTTAACAAAAAAATTGATGCAATGCCAGATATTATTTTGTTTTTTTTGGCACCGCCTTCAAACCGATCATTAGAAAGGACATATATACGATGTTATTTTTCACTTTTTAGAGTAGATCTTTGACGTCGGTTAAATTTTTTAATATTAATATAGAGTAAGTAGTTTTATTTATGTGATAGATTGGTTACCTATTACGGCGCAATATCAACATATTATTATAATGTACATTTCAGATATTACATTTCTATAATATTTCAGATATTAGATTTCTTGATACTACATTTCTGATTTTAAAGAAAATATTTTTAAATTGAAAAATGAAAACTGCAAAGTAATATTTTCATATCGTATACTGTGTATTTCTCTGAACACTTTATTATAGTATTTGTCGGGTTATTACGTAGAATATACGCTACATTATGTAGTTCTTGCAACATGCTCACTGGTTTTAAATCAGAGCTTAGTGAGTTTTATTTTAAAATTTTAACTAAATTAAAAAAGTCTGTTTTACTTTTTTTTTAGCAGTTTCACTGCTTTGCGTCCTGAACGTCTTAGGCCATAGTTTCGTATCTATCTACCTTAATTACAACTATCATATACATTCAAAATTCAAAATTTATTTATTTCAATTAGGCTTAGTTTACAAGCACCTTTGAAACGTCAAGTTTCGAGTCGGTCATGACTTCAATCACTACCATTAAGTGGTAGTTACGGGGGTTCCAAATGCGCTTTGGTCCGAGAAGAGCCCACAACAAACTCAGCCTAGATATTTTTTGTTTACAACCATTTTACAAACTTACTTAGAACTAAGTACACAATCGTATAGTGCAGTTAACACCAAGGTTTTTATAATTTTATAATAAGACTTTCCTATAAGCTTGCGTTTGACAAATTTATCTTAATCATAAAAATCAGAGAAAAATAAAATCTTATTCGTGATCATACTTAAAGAGTATATGCAAGTGAAGGAAAACATCGCGAGGAAACCTGCATACCTGAGAATTTTCATAATTCTCTGCGTGTGTGAAGTCTGCCAATCCGCATTGGGCCAGCGTGGTGGACTATTAGCCTAACCCCTCTCATTCTGAGAGGAGAGGAGGAGAGAGAGTTCAGCAGTGAGCCGAATATGGGTTGATAATGATGATGATGAATTCTTTATGGGTTACTTGGGATACGCGGAGAGAGTATCCCAAGTAACCCATACGCAACGAATTAAGGAGTTCTTCCGTTATTTCATCGGTTAAAAATACACAAGTGCTATTGAGAAATTAATACATTATTTAAGATAGAAAAATATAGAAAATGTTAGTGGTGAACTTGTAAACTGCTATGCAAATGAAAAGGAGTTTCCCGGAACTACCGTGCAACTGACTCTACGAAATAATTTAATAAGCTCTCCAGCGGAATACGCGCTTTAAAGTTTTCTCTTAGCAATGAATAACTTAATTATTTTATTTTATTTTATTAATATTTTTTACTTAATTACTCAACTTGCGTTTTATGATTTTAATAATTCTATAGTTAGCACAGAAAAATAAAGAGCTAGTTTAGTGTAGTTTAGTACTCAAACAATATACATACATAATATATATTATACCCGTAAGTTTTTGGCTGGTGGGAGGCTTCGGCCGTGCTTAGTTACCACCCTACCGGCAAAGACGTACCGCCAAGCGATTTAGGGTTCCGTAACGATATTGGATAGAAACCGAGATTATAAAGATTTTCATCCTTTTCCTAACAAGTTAGCCCGCTTTCATCTTAGATTGCTTCATCACTGACCATCAGGTGAGATTGTAGTCAAGGGCTAACTTGTAAAGAATAAAAAAAAGTATGCATTGCTCATACTACAAAATAAAATAAAGTGTAATGTAAAAATATCAGCTTTATATAAAACTAGTAAACGCCGCGCGGTTTCACCCGCGTGGTTACCGTTACCGTAGGTATACGGGAATAAAATATAACCAATAGCCTTCCTCGATAAATGGGATATCTAACACTGAAAGAATTTTTCAAATCAGACCAGTAGTTCCTGAGATTAGCGCGTTCAAACAAACAAACAAACTCTTCAGCTTTATAATATTAGTATAGATAATGTTCTTCACTAATTCCAAGGGAACAATGGATTTTTCCTGGGTAATAGTAGTGTAAATGTATTCATCCAGGATATACTCTACCTACATTCCAAATTTCAGTCAAATCAGTTCATTTGTTGCTACCTGAAGGAGCAACAAACATGCACAATTAATTGCTATTACTAACTGCTATTACAATTTTACTATACCTACCTAGGTAGAAGCGGCGAAGAGTCCATACAGACTGATTCCCTCCGGGATACCCTTTAAAAAACTATACATACATATTCATTATTGTAATGAATACATATGGATGTATGAAAAATCGGAGCTTGAATCAAGCGGTCTGAATTTCCTTTTCTTTGGGACGGCTGACCTTCGTCAAAATTCCATCCATCGCCACTGCTAGGTAGGTTACTATTTTATAGACATTTTATTTCTTTCTCGTTGTCAAAGGTATTGAAAAAAACTTTGGCTTATGCATTAAAAAAGTTCTGATTAGTTCTAAAATTCCATTATTACTGTTCCCGAAGTTTAGTTTAAGTGCACGCAAATAAAACCGCGGGCAAAAGCTTAGTTACTCCGAAGTAAATTCACAAACAATAAATTTTATTCAAAGTGTACATACGAGTACGATTACCTACTGCTAAAGTTTATTACCAAGAACCGAGGTTCAGGGATATTGGTTTCTAGAAATCGCTTATCATAGAAATAAAAGTTGAAATGCACACTTCAATTTCTATTGTATGAAGATCGTAAAATTCCTAGTATTAATTTCTCTAGTAAGCAACTTTTTTTAATCTCTCTAGTTTCCAAGTCATTAGACAAGATTTGAAAAGCTTTTAAGATGAATTTCAAGTTTCTTAGCTAAGCGATTTGTGATTTTATTAATTAACCAGTCGGTTAATTCACTATCTTTTACTATGTTAGCTGCCAGTTACGAAGACTGATTTTTTTCGAAGGTAACCTGTTCATGTGATTTTTTAAGTCTGAATGTGTTTTGACTGAGTACGTTAAATTATTTAAGTCCGTAAAACTTGTGGATTTTTAAAAGGTAACCCGATAGGAATCAGGTTGTTAGGAACCTTCGCCCCTGTTAGCTACTTAATATAATATTAACATCAACACAATAACAACTTTGCATCCAAGGTTCTGGGTAATATGACAATACCCACAATAATGCGATCCTTATTTTCGTAAAATAGAGTCCTTATTCTATCTATTCCACTCCACTTTATATATCGGCCTGAGTTTAGTTTTCATAATTTTGTGCCCGTTGTCCATTGTCTATGTACAATAATATTATTGTAATTTGCAGTGCCGGAGCTAGGAGGGCTGGGTCGTCGCGCCGGGTGCTCCAGTGCTTTTTCCGCCCCGTCTCCCGCAGCTCATCATGATCCAGGTAAAGTCTTTTTGTATGACTCAGCTTTTTTTAATTCCTATTTCAATGTGCTAAATTTCAGCTATGGCGTCATAATCTTATTTTCTATGCAAAAACCCTGAGGGTTGATCATCATTTTCGCCATATGTTAACGGTCTACTAACATGCCCAGGCCTCCCTTCTTATACGTGAGTTCAAACCCACTGCTGGTTGGTGGGTTCAGAATGATGAATAATGTTAAACTCTTACAATCACTATCAGTTAATAATATACAGTGGCGTGCACAAGGTTTTAAGCTATTGCATAGCTTTTATTGCGGACTTTGTGGTGTGAAACTAAGGGACAAAATTTATTAAACCAGAGTTTTATGCATCTATGAAGAGCACACCACTATATGATAACGACCGGAATCGACAGCTTAACGTGCTCTCCGAGCCTAGGGGTACCCTACGCATTTTCTCACTGAGCTAAAAATTGAATTTCCTCGGACTGAGAATTTTCACTGAAAATTAAAAAAAAAAATAAAGCTCAGTATTTCACTGCTTGACCCAAGACTAAAATTAAACCTCGTGCTCCAAAGTAGCTGGAACAACATGGCAGTGAAAACCTTCCTAATAATGTATCTACTAAATCCTTATTAATTATGTATCTTACGATTAGGCGACAATAATTAATTACCTCATTACCTTTGTAATACATACTCGTAGTTACGATGTCCACCACAACAGAGTCAACCTTTAACACTTTGTATTTGCAAACAATTTAATACCACAGTATTAATTTATGTTAATTGAATGCGCAATATACTGTAGTCTAAGAGCCTGTGAACCCCAGACCGTCGTCTTTTATAAAAGCTCAAAGTTTGTCAGCTGATGCTCCTAACATAGGTAAGTATGGAAACCGACTATGGAGTTTGGATTGTGGTGGCTTTGAAACAGGAATGTAACAGGTTTCAAGGATCCATACCTTCAATATTAAGTAAAAAGTCTTATAGTTTTTCCTCGGCATGAATTGCTGTTCGTTAGTCTAAAACTCGAGAACGTCTAAACAGATTTATCTTATCTTGATCTTGAAATGTTTGTGGAGACATAGGGAAGGTTTAAAAAGTGTGAAAAATTAGAATAATTCCCTGGAAAGCCATAAAAACATCCCTTTTGTATTTCCCTTACAAACGTTTAAGAGTCAATTATAGATCTTAACGGTAGGGGTCGGGTAGGGGTAGAATAGGGGTAGAGTAGGGTATGGTAAGGATAGGGTAGAAGTAAGGTAGGGGTAACTTAGGGGCAGAGTGGGGATAGAGTAAGTGTAGGGTAGAGGTAGGGATAGGGAAGGATTGCACATAAATCAAAGCAAAGCTTGACCGGGTCCGCTAGTATTTTTATATTTTCCTTGGCAAGAAATTATATCCCAGATTTGGCAGACATATAGCTTCATGGCAACTCTTTGCAAGAAACCCTTAAAGTTTTATTTTAAATAGTATTTTTTAAAGGATTGCTGCATAGCTTAGTAGTGACTGGCGACTATTTTGCCGCCTCGGCTATAAATATATTGCCAAGGAAAATAAACAATTACTCTTTATACTCTGACGGTCTGGTCCGGTTTATAATCTGGATCCTTGAAATTCTTATCTTCAAGCCAAATTCCAAACTCCATAATTGGCTACAATACTTACCTATGGTAGTAGCATGTGCTGACAAATTTCCAGCTTTAATAAAATAACGAAGGTCTGGCAGTCGCTGGCTCTCCGTCCACTGTCTATTGCGTTGCGAATTGCGATATTGTGTACAGAAGTGACAATCTACCAACAAAAGCTTCATTATGGGGTTCGCTTTTGGTTTAGGTACAATGAAATTAAATGTAGACCAATTTCATTAACGGTATGACACATTGCGAGCTTGTTAATGCAATCTATTACGTTGGCTTTTGACTTTGTACTAACAAATCTATTTTATGTCCTCTGATATTGCGTATCAGGAAATGTTTGCCAGTTTATGTATTCTGTGGTATTCTCAAATTGATATTAGTTTGTTTATAAGTAGTAGGATTACTGGGTTAGTTAGTTTGTTTATAAAAAGTCTAGTCTGTCTGTTTCTATTTGACTCTATTTTAACCGACTTCCAAAAAGGAGGAGGTTCTACGTTCGTCTGTATATGTTTTTTCTTTCTAATTTTTCTTGTAATGTTTATCTAGTTATTATAGACAGGTAAATTGTGTGGTGTTGTAGAGGGTAATCTCTGGATTTACTAAACCTATTATGAAAAATATTTTACCTATAAAAAAGTGTCATTGGCTATGTTTTATCTGTGTATTCATTTATTTCAAATACAATTATATACACTAACTAAAACAATAACATTTAACTAAATTACCTACCTAAATCTACCACAGAAAAATATTATTACTAGCACTATCTTACTATCTTTCATATTATAAAAATACCTACATTATAAAGAATAGAATATATATTTTTATTTGTCCACACATTAGTAATAATAGAAACAAACTGAATATACAAAAATCTGGTCGTGGACAAAAAAGGTATCCTCCTCAGCAAGATGCCACAGCGAGCTGTGGCGCTGGTTTTCAGGTGAAACCTTGTGTGTTCAGTAAATTTCCAAGCTTTTATAATAGCATTTCCTTTAAGTTTTAGTAGAAAATTAAACTTAGGTACTTAACGAAACTTAATTTATAGAGAAACATGACTTCATATCTTTTTTATTATGAGTAACAGTGACGTAGAAAACTTTATCTAGAAATATAATTCCTAGTTTAAAATTACAAAGAGTTATTAGCTCAGGCTCGAGATATCTCCGTGCCAACGCCGCATCTCGCGTAGTCTGTAACTTTCACAACTTTCAGTTGGTTAAGTAATTAATTCTTTTGCCGATCTCTTTGAATAAATCACTTTACAGTCAACTTGGACTTTTAAAAAGTTGTCTTTTAAATTTTAAATATAGTTCTCAGTGTTTCGCGGTTTTATATGCGCCTACTTACGTATTCCGTTTTGTGTTGGATGAGTTTCATTTTTGTGGTTGTTTGCTTTAGTTATTTTAAATGTTTTTTTATCTAGTTACTCGTTAAACCTATATTAATATTTTAATTTTAAAGAGGGGAAGTTTGTGAGGTTGTAGGGGGTGAATTTCCTGCCGCGTTATTCGTGAATGTTATTTGTAGGGGGTGGATTGTGGATTTATATATAGGTATATATAAAGAACATTCATAAATAGCTATATTTTTCCCCGTTTTTTTTTCATGTTATGTGAATTTCACCAGATGTTAAGTGACTATACAGTCTAAGATGTAAGAGGGCTGACTTGGAAGAGGGACAAGTTTATTCTATACCTACCATACCTCTAACATTTCTTACGCGGCATTGCTTGGCGGTACGTCTTTGGAGTGGCGAAATATGCGTTTTTTATAAACGGTCGAGTTTATTTTACTTAAAATTTTGACTTGTTTACTACTTCATGAGTCTTGACAGACAGACGGGCCGACGAAAAACAAAATGATCTGATAAGGCTTTCGTTTTTTTCCTTTTGTACGGAACACTAAAGTCAAACAATCAGATAACTCCACCCTTTTGTTAGTTGCAATCAAAAGCACATCTATATAAAAATGTCTAAAAATCTACAAAAGCTTTTTACTCTAAGTAGCCACAATTATCTGTCGCAACACAATATAACAGCATTTTAGAAAATGCCCAATATGAGCGAGCGAATTCGTGTTTTTCAACAAAGCATGTTTTCAACGAGCAATATAAGCGGACTCGGTTCGGATGTTTTTTCGGTGAAAATATTATTTGTCGGGGGATAACACGGTATATGCTATTTTCACGCCGAAGCTGGGAAGCGCTCGCAAATAAATACTTCTCCAGTATCAAATAAAACTAACTACATTCACCACAATTTAACTTTATCGCCCTGTGTGGTTGGCGTTTTGATATCACTACTTTTTTGTGAAATTGTATTTAAAATTAAATGAGTCTTTATTTATTTTGGTTCACGAAACAGAAACTGACTAAATATACGTTTTTGTATTCATTATACACTGGCATATCAACATATTCATGCTTGTGTAGTATGAAGTATGTAATTATGTATTTTAAAACGAAGAGTACCTACTCAAATATAAGTGACATCTTGCATACATTCATAGACACCACAAAATCACCATGTATCAATATTTAAATGGGGTATTCTTATTTACTTATAATAAAAACCTTTGTAAACCTATAATTATGTGTCTGGTATTTTTCCCATAAGAAGATGTTTGTAGGAATTGTCTCTGAATTTCCCACAATTTTGACCGAAAATAATTCTAAACCAAATTAAAAAAAAGAAGATCTTTCATCAACGCTACTATAGAGATTAAGCGTCTATGTATAATATAATTACTTAATCTAATCGAAAAATTGTTTGTGATTGTCATTTCCCTTTTCACAGTTGTGAAACCCCGTAACTTGGCTGATTTACAAGGACAAATTGAGTAAACAAGCACCAGACGAATTGACGTGCCCCGCAAATTGCCCAACCCTAATGCTTATTCCACCCTTCATCCCAATTACAAAAATAAAATTACCGAAATGATATTCTAAAAACAACAAAATTTCCGATTTCTTCTCAATAAGTCAATAAGTCTTTGATCAGTGCGTGCATGCCAGTGATGACCTACGGATCCGAGACTTGATTGCTAACTATTTATTATGGCCTTATTATATGGCTGAAAGTCACTCAGCGGGCGATGGAGCGAGCTATGCTTGGGGTTTCTCTGCGTGATCGAATCAGAAATGAGGAGATCCGCAGACGAACTAAAGTCACTGATATAGCTCAGCGAGTCGCGAAGCTGAAGTGGCAATGGGCAGGCCACATAGTTCGAAGAGCCGATGGGCGTTGGGGTCCCAAGGTGCTGGAATGGCGACCCCGCACCGGAAAACGCAGTGTTGGTCGACCCCCCACTAGGTGGACCGAAAACATCAAGTGGGTTGCAGGGAGCCGCTGGATGCTGGCGGTTCGAGACCGTTTTGTTTGGAAGTCCATGCAAGAGGTCTATGTCCAGCAGTGAATGTCCATCGGCTGATAATGATGATGATGATGATGATTATCCTTGAACCATAGGAGACATTTTATTCCCGTATCGGGAACTACGCTAATAAAACCGTGTGGCGTTTGCTAGTAATATAAATCGTCATATTTCTTAATTCGTTGGAGGTATTTTGGAGGAAAGACGCTATAAGCGCGCTGTTTGCCACAAAGATTTGTCAGGTTATCGATAAACTTTGAGGAGCAGAATAAATTATTCATTGTTCTCCACTATCGTGTTTGCTTCTAGACGTTTTGAATATATGAGCATGATTCTTTTTAAAAATACGACGTTCAAAACGTAATTGAAAACATATTCAGTTTCAACGGTAGAACAACTGTTATACGTTGGCATTACTTTGCTTTTTTGATGGCGATTTGTTATTCGCAGCTTTATAAAATGCTTGAGGAAAGTTTTCTACTGAAAGAGCGACGGCAATATGAATTTAAAGTAGACATATCGACCTAACTCGCTACGTAAATAATGCAGACTTTTACAGGGAGTATGGCTAGCTCAGCTAGCTGTGCACCCAACAATGGTTATTGTTTGAATATTTTTATTGTCTGTTTTTGAATATAATAATTATAGTAGTTCAAATTCTTTGATTCTTATTAAAGACTAACAGACACCACGCGGTTTCACATCCGTTTCCTTATGAATATGGAGATAAAATATAGCCTATAGTACTCAGAGATAGTGTACCTTTTTAACAGTGAAATATTTTTTTAAATCAGTTCAGTAGTTTCGTAGCCTATTCAATACAAACAAACAATCAAATTTTTCCTCTTTGTAATATAAGTATTCTATTAAGTTTTCTAAAGATAGGAAAATCCTAGAGGATCTGAATCGTATTAATTCAACTTTTTGATTTATGAAACACATCTTTTGTCATTGATGCTAAAAATCTAATGTTAATCGTAAGACAGACATTCTAAAAATATTATTGCAATATTCGAAAGCTTTGACAAAGTACAACACTTGAACACTTTTTAAGTGAGCTTTTGCTTAAGTTGTAATTCGAATTGATATACTTTTACTCCTTGAGCTTTAATCGGTATGAGTCACCAAGTGGTAAGCCGAACCGGAAAGCTATATGTTTGAGGAGGAAAAATGTGTGAAAAATTATGAAAATCCGATACGGTCATATTTTTGTTAACAGAAACTATTTCTACTCGTTAAATATTTAATCTATAATAAATTATAGAGACGTAAAGTTTGTGGTATCGCAGGGGGTAATCGCTACCTCTATCGCTGGATCTACTTAACCAAATTTTAAAAAAATATTTTAGGTACCACTAGAAAGTCACGTTATTTGTGAGTTGAACAGAAAATACGCGGGTGAAACCGCAGGGCGTCGTAGTAGTCCAGTTATGTTTGTTTTCCCGCCATGACAGTTTTACACCCAAAACGTAACATTTGGCTGTAAAAGTTGGCTAAATCCTCCCCTCTTAACACACGCTTACATCGGTGAATTGGGAGACGTTACACGACCATTTACATAAGTACGATGTTCAACTATGTAATTCTTGACGCCATAAAGCCCGAACAAGAATTTTCCCTTTACGCTTACATTGTAACACTTTGCAAGATTTATTATAACGCAATTATCCTTTATTCATCCGTCAATCATTCCCGTCTGATTTAAGGCTTTGCTAACCTAAGTCGTGCTTGGTTAAGGCTGGTATAAAAAGTCAGTCTATTTTGATATGGAATTGCAACGGCGTATTTTTGATTGTAAGGTGTTCTAACATGCAGCAATATTTTTGAAAACAATATGTAGAATTAGACGCCTACGAATTCGTCCGCGTTTTCCGAGATAGCCGAAAATGGCCGTGATAGAAGTATTTATTTCATTCCATAATTCAGTCAAATTGTAACTAACTGTAATTGTAACCAAATGGATTAGTATAGTAACTAGCCCGAACAAGAATTTTCCCTTCACGCTTACATTGTAACACTTTGCAAGATTTATTATAACGCAATTATCCTTTATTCATCCGTCAATCATTCCCGTCTGATTTAAGGCTTTGCCAACCTAAGTCGTGCTTGGTTTAGGCTGGTATAAAAAGTCTATTTCGCTAAGGAATTGCAACGGCGTATTTCTGATTGTAAGGTTTCCCAACATGCAATATTAGCGATAATTTAGACCTAGGAATTCGTCCGCGTTTTCCGAGATAGCCTAAAATGGCCGTGATTGAAGTATCTATTTCATTCCAAATTTCAGTCAAATTGTAACTAACTGTAATTGTAACCAAATGGATTAGTATTGTTACTAGCCCGAACAAGAATTTTCCCTTTACGCTTACATTGTAACACTTTGCAAGATTTATTATAACGCAATTATCCTTTATTCATCCGTCAATCATTCCCGTCTGATTTAAGGCTTTGCCAACCTAAGTCGTGCTTGATTTAGGCTGGTATAAAAAGTCAGTCTATTTCTTCTATTGATTGTAAGGTTTCCCAACATGCAATATTTGCGATAATTTTGACAATAATATGTAGAAGCAGATGCCCAAGAATTCGTCCGCGTTTTCCGGGATATCCTTAAATGGCCGTAATAGAATATCTATTTCATTCCAAATTTCAGTCAAATTGTAACTAACTGTAATTGTAACCAAATGGATTAGTATTGTAACTAATCCATTTGGTAGTTTTTTTGTGAAGAATTAAATCATAAACAATATAGTATTTTTTATACTGCTCCTACGTAATTAATCATCGTGGTTAACAAATAAAAAACACGACATACCGACTCGCACTTGTCCGGTTTTTTATTGATTACACTGGATCCAGTATTTATGATTAGGCATAGTAATCCTGAAAACCTGATCAAATTAGACTTGTTGAGAAAATAGCTAAATTGACAGCATAACCACTGTTTGTAAGATTTCTACTAAAAATTAATACCGTAACGGTATTAAGTCGTGGCCAAACGAAAACTGATTGCAAAAAAGTGCCTTGTAAAACAGTTCAAAAATCTTCCCAAGTCTTCACCAAGAACCCTTTTAGCATGTTTACAAATAAACAGTGAAGGCGGGCGTTTAACGAAGCGTTAACAAAGTTCCACGGTTGAGGTTATTAAGCCAACATGGATATTAAGCTTCAAATAAGGACTAAAACAAATTGATACACTCAATTTAACATTACACGAAAAGTATAACTTATAAGTTGGTGAATCATTTAGTAAAAACCATTGATAAGTTTTTTTTAAGTAATGAATTCGGTCAAACCCCTTAAGTTTTAGTGCATCTAACCTTTTTTTAGGGTTTATCAAGAAAATGGATTTATCTTAATTTATTTCTAATTACAAATGTTAACATAAATTACATTAAAATAAATTGAATTTTCAATAAATAAATAATTGATTAGTTTTAAATTATAGCAGTGATAGCCCAGTGTGAGTTCCAATCCGGTCCGGGGCATGCACCTCCAACTTTTCAGTTGTGTGCAATTTAAGAAATAAAATATCATGTATCTCTAACGGTGAAGGAAAACATCGTGAGGAAACCTGCATACCAGAGAATTTTCTTAATTCTCTGCGTGTGTGAAGTCTGCCAATACGCATTGGGAAAGCGTAGTGGACTATTGGCCTAACTCCTGTCAATCTGAAAGAGATTCGTGCTCAGCAGGAGCCGAATATGGGTTAAAAACGGAATTATAATTATTTTTTAGTTATATTATAATACTAGCGGCCGGCGACTTCGTCCGCGTGAAAGCTTTCGATCGAAAGTAAGCTTTCAACCCCTTATTCACCGTTTATTTTTCTTCACACAACACTAATTTTTATTTGAATCTTTACCATTGAATGCAGTTATGTAGTAGTTAAAGCAATGCTATAAATTTCAACTAATTACGGCCCGATCGTCTCAAGGTATGCACTCTATGCAAACCGCTTTTTCTCGGTTAATTGGACCCCATTATTTTCCTTCCTTCCTTGTTTCCATCGCTTCACTTTGTGGAAATGAAAAGCTTTTCGGGAATCTCATTATCCTGTGAAGGCGTTGTCCGGTTGTTTGTGTATACGGAATTATTCGAAATAATAATAGCGTTTTTTTATTACCAATTCTGTTTTAATTAAAAGGAGGCTCTAGTTACCTTGTTGGGCTTTTTATACTAATGTTGCTGTTATCCTACTAATATTATAAAGGCAAAAGTTTGTGTGTAAGTGTGAAAGTGTGTAAGTATGTTTGTTCCTCTTTTACGCTACTAAAACAGTTTGGCTGAAATTTGGAATGAAATAGATTTTACTCTGGATTAACACATAGGCTACTTTTCATCCCGGAAAAATCCACACAACACACACACACACAAACGTGAAAACACTAATCACGATACAAATAGATAGAGATAAATTTGAAATGCTGGATCATAACAAAATAGCCATTTGGCGTAAATCACTTTTTGTAGAACAATAAATGTTATAGTTGGTATATCTTCAACAAGTCTAGATTATTACCTACAGCTCAATGTAATTCAATACTCAATGACGTCATCCTTTAAAGGCAACGAAGACATGTGACAGGCGCCTAGCTAATGGACGCGCTACCTATTGTTCGATAATGTGGATAAGACTTCTAAATAACGTGTTTTAGTACCTATCTTCTATCTGCGGAAGAATCGGTCTTATTATAGATTAATAGAGAAACTGTAAGCCGTATTTTTTAACTTTAAGATTATGTGACGTTTTTATCAAGAATTTCAAATAGGTATGTATGGTAATTTTTAAAAACATACATACAGCCGAACGTAGAACCTCCTCCTTTTTGGAAGTCGGTTAAAAAATAAAATGAGTATAACAGATGTGTGTAGGATTTTAGCTTTGAGTTTGTGTATCCAAAACTGGTAATATTATTTCGTAGGTACTAGCGGACGTTTACGAATTCGCGTAAAATTCAGTTTTACACAAATCCCTCAGGAACCATGGATTTATCCGGGATGAAATGTAGTCTATGTCAATCCAGAGTAAAATCTAATTTCATTCCAAATTTCAGCCAAATCGCTTCAGTAGTAGCGTTAAAGAGTAACAAACATCCATACAAACTTTCGCGTCTATAATATTAGTATTATTTTAGCGAAAGGGGTGTGGATTTTCATCCTCCTCTTAACAAGTTAGCCTGCTTCCATCTTAGATCGCATCATCACTTACATAAGGTGAGATTGTAGTCAAAGGCTAACTTGTGTATAGGGTGCTTTTCCACCAGAGATGTGCCACGCTACGTTGCTATGGATGCGTTTGATCATTGGTGCACATAGCTTAGCACTAGTAGAAACGGAATCAACTGAGATAGGTTTTGATGTGTAACATCTATAGCCGCACGTAAAACCGATCTCTGGCGTGGCGACGCGTCGCCATGCGCAATTGACTGTGCGATTCTCTCCCACTCGATCCGGCGTTAAGCCATCTCTCTCGCTACACTGAGCTCGGATACCTATAGTGTATAATCCGTAGTGTATACAGTGTTGTTTACTACAGTACACATAACCTGTGTTTTATTTGAAAACAAATTACTTTTCTGCTAATAAATATATTTAAGGATGACTTTACAGTATGGGAGTCCGGGATGCTAAATTTGCTATACTTTAAATATAGACCAAATTTTCCATCTAACAAACAAAAGCATGACAGTTTTCCTTACTGTCAATATAAATTAATCACAATTCGCTACCCATTGCTACCACATATTTTGCTTTTGGATTAAATCGAGGGCGTCGCTTATTTAATAACTAAATTAAGCATTATTTATAATTACAATAGTATGTATTGTTTGCATTTATGCTCCTTAACATAAATCCAAATAATAAGTCCAAATGAAAAAAATTAACCTGAAATATCGAAGATTTATACAGAGGAAAATGTTATTTATTAATTTCGCTAACAGGTTAACGGCCAATTTGGGATTTTTAAATTGATATCTACTTTTAATTTAACGCAAAATTACACTTTCATCTTTCGTAATAAAGCATATTTACACCCGTAATAAAATTGGAGCGCAGCGAAATGCGATATCCTCGTCTGGTCAGTAACAAATTGCGTTTCTGATATCTTAATTTAAACACTTAACTACTGATCTAAATTATTAATATTAAAAGAGAAATGAAATGAATGAAATGAAAATATACTTTATTGTATACCACAAAGAAACATACAATATAGAAAAATAATGGAAAAAATGAAAATGCACAATAGGCGGCCTTATCGCTAAAAAGCGATCTCCTCCAGGCAACTAACGAAGAAACTAATGAATAAAATTATAAAGATATAGGCTAGGGTGTACAGAAGTAATATATAAAAGAAAAGAGGTAAGATTTGACTTTTTGTTTGTTTGTTAACTAAACTAGCTCTAGATTATAAAAATTCTTTCACTTATGGAAATTCAGATTATTAGCAAATAACTTCGTATTCGTATTCGTTCTTTACATCGTATTTCCACGAGAAAGGAAACTACACACGTGTAAAACCGCGGGAAGTTGCATTTGAATTAATATTAGAATTTAGATGTATATTCAAAATGCTTTTTGTTTGTTACGCTTTCACAGCTAAACTACTAAATCGATTTTAAAAAAATCACCAATGATAAGCTACATTATTAACGAGTAACAAAGGCTTTACTTTCCACGGGAATAGAAATTGCGCGAATAGCGAATAGTATCGTTGAGTTTTCCACTTATTATTTAACTAGCGGACGCCCGCGACTTCCTCCGCATGGAATTCAGTTTTACACAAATCCCACGGGAACTATAAATTTTTCGGGATAAAAAGTAAAGTCTATGTGTTAATCCAGGCTATAATCTATATCTATTTCAAATTTGAGTTAATTCGGTTCAGTAGTTTCGGCATTAAAGAGTAACAAACATTCAAACTTTCGCGTTTATAATATTAGTAGGATCACTAGTAGTTCTTTACTTTTCTTTCAACTCTATAAAAATGTCGCAGTGGTCACACACAAAATAACTTATTTAACAAACAAGTTTTGCTATTTGAAGAGTTAAAATTCCGGAATAGTTTGTAAACCGAGATCACTACTCCTGAATTAGCCGCATAAGATGTCGTAAGCAATAAATCGTTGAAAACGTTTTTAGCCGCGCTACTAAACATCGTTAAGGGTGTTTTGTTGGAAGATTTAACAACATTAACACTTTAATTAACGGTTTCGATACTAAAATAAGTTTGGAGCTTTACGATTGTAAAATATAGATATAGTTAAATAACTGAAGGTCTGTAGCACGCATAAGTGACACGGCAGGATGTGGATGACAGGTCACGTGCAGAATTTATTTATTTTATTTATTTAAGTAATAATTTATTTGTACACTACAAACTAGACAGACAAATAACAGCATAATGATACGGAGCCCGCGGACCGCAGGGGCCACTTAAGAATGAAAACAAAAAATTGTAAATATTAATCCACAATCTCTCTTAATCTGGTGCTTCTCGGAGAAAAAAAATGTAAAAAACTGCTAAAGACATTTTCGGGATTTGTCGCTCGTCAAAAGACGAGCCCTCCAACTAATTTTGATACAGAGCCCCTCGAAGGCAAGCTACAGAATAACACGCCACTGAATAACAGAGGAAAAGAAGTAGGATACAAAAAGGCAGCATTATCGCTACATCAGTAGCTGTATGTTTTAGATCGTAATGTTGTTTATTTATTGAAATTATTCACAATGCTTATAAAATACAAAATATAACACAAAACACTATTAAAAATGTATGAAGAATATCATAAGTAAAAAATTAATTGTGGTGACAAAAAAAAAACAGTAGAAAACACAAAAAAAAAGATTGGATTCTTACCTGTTGCCGTCTTTACGCGCTAATCTCCGGAACTGCTCAACGGAGTTCCATGCGGTTTCTACACAGATTAAACAAACTGTGAAGCAATATACAGGGTGCTAGGGAGTATTTCACATAACTCTGGGACTATATTCTTTATCGATATTTAAAAATAATTAAAAATATTCAAGGAACATGTACTCTAAAATTAATATTTTCGGGGTAAATAATATTTGTTTTGTAAATAGATCTTAAAATGTGTCCAATATACGCATCCTTATAATTATGACGTAGCCAAATTTAACGTATTTTAAAATGCAAGGATATAAATGCGTATGTTACATGGATAGTCGAATTATTTGAATTAATTTGTATGAAAACATAAAGCTTTTTTATTTTTTAGTTAAAATATTAGTAATGCAGTTCGGCTCCTATAAATCGACTCGTCAACACCTTGAAGTTATGGGAAATACTCCCGAGCACCCTGTATAGGCGGTTTTATCAAGGATTTAAGGAAAAAGTTATCCGATTTCACGGGGAAATATTCGCAGGCCTCCACTAGTTGCAAATAACTTGAACTACTTCGTTTTGAAGTAGGTACTTTATATTCTTCATTAATTTAACACAAGGCTTGCAAGTCGATTATTTAAACATGATACAAGACACTAATTATCACGTTGAATTTTAATAAAAAATATCCTCTATCAAACTACTGGGCACTGAAACTATGATGATGATACACGTTGCTTCCATAAATAGAAATGACGTAATCATAACTGACGTAATAGTTTGCAGTGTTTCATATTGTAGCCGGATTACTTCGGGTAATGTTGAAAACTTAGTTCAAATTAATCAACTACATGTTGTGATTTATATTCAGTATCACTCTAATAGGGATGATGACAGTTTTTTAAATTGTATATAAATTAAGAATATACTAATAGTAAAGCAATTTTGTAAAAGGAACAGGGTATCTGCGATCATTACTTTCGGAGCTACAGGGATTTAAAGAGTCAGATTTGCGGCGCTGCCGCGGATCCCTGAAAACGCCCCATACAAAATGGCTCGAAATAATGACGTCATAGGCAATGTAATGATCGTTTGATTTGTATGCGCGTTCAAACAAAATTACTAATATCTTTGTTATTTGTGCGTTTATGCTTATAGTTCAAATATTAAAAAATGTCACATTTAATGTAAAGAAGCTAAAACTGTATGAATTTTCATCTAATTACGATAAAATATTTTTAATAGTTTTTGAAATTTTATAATCTCATTTGTTTTGCAAATATCCAGACAATCTTTGCTTTTTATGTATAAATTAGTTAACACTGACCATATTTACCCGAATGTATCATAAAAATCAATATATTCAAACCTAGTCATCATCCCCATTAGTTCAAAATATAATGTTTTACTTTCGATAAGAAGGCTCAGAGTCACACAGCGGGCGATGGAACGAGCTATGTTAGGAGTATCTCTGCGTGATCGAATCAGAAATGAGGAGATCCGCAGAAGAACCAAAGTCACCGACATAGCTCAACGAGTTGCGAAGCTGAAGTGGCAATGGGCGGGGCACATAGTGCGAAGAGCCGATGGACGTTGGGGTCCCAAAGTGCTGGAATGGCGACCCCGCACTAGTAAGCGCAGTGTTGGCCGACCCCCCACCAGGTGGACTGACGACATCAAGCGAGTCGCAGGGATTCGCTGGATGCAGGCGGCTCAGTATCGTGATGTTTGGGAGTCCCTACAAAAGGCCTATGTCCTGCAGTGGACGTCCATCGGCTGATATGATGATGATGATGATGACTTTCGATCAATAAATTCAGATCTTTTCTCTCAATAAGTTTTTATCAAACGAACTCTTTAAATATTTTCACTGTTGAATCCAAAGAATTGTTCAAATTGTTCTTTATTAATAATAGGTATTATTCAGTTGGTACACATCAAGGCGGTTCATGAATTCATTTTGTCTACAAATGGTTTTAATCTCGTTTTCTCAGGTAACTGTGTTTAGTTACCTTTTGGTGAATAAAAATTATTCAAGTTAATTTATTCATTTTACTTTAATTCATTATTTGTGGACCGGCGTTATTCTTTTTACTTTTAGCGCTGTACCATAATTGCTTTGTTAATTTCTCTATTATCTTGTCTACTTTACTATAATGTTATATTAAACTGATTCAATAAACCGAAGTTAGTCATATCATTACACCTAGTTTATAATGAAAAACAACCTATTCAAACTCATCGCCTTTACATTAAATGATTACAATGATGTTGGAAAATAATGGGGATGATGAGTAAGTTTGAATATATTGATTTTTGTGATACATTCCGGTAAATAAGGTCTATGTTAACTAATTTGAATATAAAAAAGCACAGATTGTCTGGATATTTGCAAAATAAATAAGATTATAAAATTTAAAAAATTATTAAAAATCTTTTATCGTAATTAGATGAAAATTCATACAATTTTAGCTTTCTTACATTAAATGTGACATTTTTCTAATAAATGAACTATAAACAAAAACGCACAAATAACAAAGATATTAGTAATTTTGTTTGAACGCCCATACAAATGTAACGATCATTACATTGCCTACGACGTCATTAGTTCGTGCCATTTTGTATGGAGCGTTATTCAGGGATCCGCGGCAGCGCCGCAAATCTGACCCTTTAGATCCCTGTAGCTCCGAAAGCAATGATCGTAGGTACCCTGTTACTTTTACAACATTGCTTTTCTATTAGTATACTCTTAATTTATATACAATTTAAAAAAAAGTGTCATCATCCCTGTTCACATTTTTTTACAATTATAAATTATTATTTTTTCGTTCCTTGGCGTTTGCTCAAAAATAGTTTATATAATTTTTTGAATATTTTAACTTGTTGTTTTGGATTTAGTTGTCAACACGGAACCCTGAATACTTATAGTTTTAACTATACTTTTGAGTTAAGGTGTCAATATAATAAATTCTATAAAGTCATTATAATATCTATACTTCTATACTAATATTATAAAGCTGAAGAGTTTGTTTGTTTGTTTGATTGAACGCGCTAATCTCAGGAACTACTGGACCGATTTGAAAAATTCTTTCAGCGTTAGATAGCCCATTTATCGAGGAACGCTATAGGCTATATTTTATCACCGTAGTCCTACGGGAACGGGAACCACGCGAATGAAACCGCGCGGCGTCAGCTAGTTAGCTATGAAAATAGTAATTTTACACTCCGGAGATCACAAATTATATTACAAAGTAAGTTTACAATAGTTAATGCCAAGCCAAAATAAAAGATGACAAACATTTCGCAAGACGTGTAGTTAGTTAACTAAACCATAACACATTAGTTACGTTAATTGTCCATTAATTATTGCCAATGATAAAATACCTCCGTTATTAATTCTCATGTTTATTACCGTCGTTATATGGCGCATAAAAACGCAAATGCCAAAATAATTGGTGACTGTAAAAACAGTGTTGTATAATGTTTATTCGAAGGCTCTATTCTTTTTACTACTGCTGGACCTATGACATAACCGTTACTTTGATGTACAAAATAATCATATTCTATATGTATTATGTTATCTCTTGTTTAGGGCTCTAGATAATTAACCACATAATGTATTACAGAATTACGATTTTAGGGTTACTCAGTACAAAAGGAAGCCAACAATTTAAAAAATCAATCGCCATGTATTTTTTTATACTTTACAAGTTAGCCCTTGACTACAATCTCACCTGACGTTAAGTGATGATGCAAACTAAGATGGAAGCGGGCTAACTTGTTAGGAGGAGGATAAAAATCCACACCCCTTTCCATTTCTTCAAGACATCGAACCGGAACGCTAAATCGCTTGGCGATACGTCTTTGTAGCCTCCCACCAGCCAAAAGTATTTTATTTTCTAACTGCGGAGTTAGTATAATACAATACAACAATATACAAAATTTGAAAATCAATGAGTCTCAATTTTCTTTTTTTAAACAAAATAAACAGATTCTCGTACTTTTGGCTATTAATAAAGATTTAATAATCACATTTTGTGCAAGAATTAATTTATTTCATGTTTTCGCGCTTAACTGTATATTCAGTAATAAAATTGCAGTTCAGCGCAATGAGATCGCATCTGCCTGTACACGAGGAAAACTCATTTCTGACATCTCATTTAAAATGTTTAAGCGTGCGATTTTCATCGAATGCATTCAATGTTGCTGAAACGATTGTATGATAAAATCCTTGTTGATGTTATGTTTTGAAGATCAAAATATTTAACTTATAACTAGCGTGTATAACTAGCGGACCCCCAGACTTCGTCCGCGTGGAATTTAGTTTTTCACAAATCTCACGGGAACTATGGATTTTTCCGGGATGAAAGAAGCCTTTGTGTTAATCCAGAGTGACATAGGGACTAGGGCACAGACTAGGGACAGAGAAAGCGACTTTGTTTTATACTATGTAATGATAAGCGATTTAATTCCTTGATTGTGTTTACTTTACGTAAAAAATACCTAATACTCAATTATAAAAGTCAACTTTATGATGTTTCATTGTTGACATACACATACGGGTAAGCAGAGGGGTTTTTGTCGGGTCATCAGGATGGCGTTGTCGCTTGGATTCTTCGGTTTTTGCGAAAAATAGCATAAATCAGTTAGTCACTAACAATGTGGTGTTGCTATTCAATTAGTTTGGCGTTGGATTATCATCATCATCATCATCATCATCATCATCATCATCATCATCATCATCATCATCATCATCATCATCATCATCATCATCATATCATCATCATCATTATTCAAAAAAACGGTTTCGAGCCGCCAGCATCCAGTGGCTCCCTGCAACCCGCTTAATATCCTCGGTTTACTTATTGATGAGTCGACGAACACTGCGCTATCAGGTGCGGGGTCGTCATTCCAGCACCTTGGGACCCCAACGTCCATTGCCACTTCAGCTTCGCGACTCGCTGAGCTATATCGGTGACTTTCTTCTGCTTTCTTCATTTCTGATTCGATCACTCAGAGAAACTCCAAGCATATCTCGCTCCATCGCCCGCTGAGCGACTAACTCTCGGATCAGATAGATCAGAATATGCCATCTTAAGTACTACAATCCAAAGCGTAACGGCCCTTATGGAATTGATTCATCAATCATCATCATTAAAACAATCGATATTGAGTTGAGCACGAGTCTCATCCTAATGAGAGAGATTAGTCCAATACGCTGGCCCAAACGCTGGTCGCCACGCTGGTCGAATCTGGCCCGGGGCATGCACCTCCAACTTTTCAGTTGTGTGCATTTTAAGAAAATAAATATCACGTGTCTCAAACGGTGAAAGAAAACATCGTGAGGAAACCTGCATACCAGAGAATTTTCTTAATAGGGATGATGACAGTTTTTTAAATTGTTTATAAATTAAGAGTATACTAATAGTAAAGCAATTATGTAAAAGTAACAGGGTATCTGCGATCATTACTTTCGGAGCTACAGGGATTTAAAGAGTCAGATTTGCGGCGCTGCCGCGGATCCCTGAAAAACGCCCCATACAAAATGGCTCGAAAAAATGACGTCATAGGCAATGTAATGATCGTTAGATTTGTATGCGCGTTCAAACAAAATTACTAATATCTTTGTTATTTGTGCGTTTATCTTTATAGTTCGTATATTAAAAAATGTCACATTTAATGTAAGGAAGCTAAAACTGTATGAATTTTCATCTAATTACGATAAAAAAATTTTAGTAGTTTTTGAAATTTTATAATCTCATTTATTTTGCAAATATCCAGACAATCTTTGCTTTTTATGTATAAATTAGTTAACATTGACCCTATTTACCCGAATGTATCATAAAAATCAATATATTCAAACCTAGTCATCATCCCCATTCTCTGCGAGTGTGAAGTCTGCCAATCCGCATTGGGCCAGCGTGGTGGACTATTGGCCTAACCCCTCTTATTCTGAGAGGAGACTCGAGGTCAGTAGTGTGACAAATATGGGTTGATAACGACGATATTTATATTCTTAAAATGCTCATAACTGAAATGTTGGAGGTGCATGCGGATTAGAACCTACGCCCTCCGAATCGAAGCTAATATCCACTGGGCGTTCACGTCGCCAGATTGACTATACCCACCTGTAATTTCATTACCTGCCCACACGGATAATTTACCGTTGTGAATAAATCGTCGCACAAACCACCAGGCCGCCAACCCGCGACCGTTTCGGCTTTATTATTTCCCCACTTCATATTTCGGGTGTTTATTAATGATTTTGTAATTGGGCTGTCGCTTGCATTCGCAGTCATCCGCTCGATTACTTCGGATGCCGAAAATTCTGAATTAAAATGTGATTAAAAATACCGAACCCACGTCGGCACTCACTCTTTGGTTCTTGATGCCATTAACTTGTATACATATATGACTTGTTTGGCTGGTGGGAGGCTTTGGCCATGGCTGGTTACCACCCTACCGACAAAGACGTACCGCCAAGCGATTTAGCGTTCCTGTACGATGTCGTGTAGAAACCGAAAGGAGTGTAGATTTTCATCCTCCTCCTAACAAGTGTTAGATTTTTAATTATTTAAATAATTATAAATACATAAGACAACATATAAAAACTCCTTCTTCCAGATAAATGTTTTAATCTGTACTGTTTATTAATGATAATGGTTTTATTCTGAGGTTGGTAGGGTATTGTGATATATACTCTATGTAAAAGAGGCGAACATGCGATTATGTGGCGTGAAGTTTATTTAATTAATGTATTATCCATCTACCAAAGTAACGATTTGTTTAAGAATGAGTAATAAGTTATTTGAAATACAGTTTATACATTCCAGCTTGTGTTATTTTATTCCATTGCTTTTATCAGAAGTGAGAGTACCTACGAACACGATGTCATTACCTACATTAAAGTCGATCTACAGAAAGAAATGTAACGGCATTTAAATGAAGTGTGAATTTGGGAAACAGTGGTTTACATTACGAGAAATGCGATAAAAATCATACGTGTGTACAACCATTAAGTATGTATACCACTGACGGCTATGGGACGCACGCCGCACTGGTCCCGGTAAAAGTATTTATGCGATGTCGGTTGTCGATGCTTACAATATCTAACAAGAATGAAGAAACGTAAACGTAACACACTTATACCATGTTGACGATATTTATGAGCAAAACAGTCAAACAGTCCAACAGCACTCATAAGAGGATATTATTTGAAAAACTGCGAGAGAACAGAGAAGAACGTGTAAATTAATAACAAAATACAAAGATGCATGTGTGGTGTTAGCTGCAGAGTTATATGAGATGGAATCCTGTTGGTTTGACGGATGAGAAATACCAATGATGTCTAAATATATTAAACTAGGTGTCTGGTGAGTTTTATTAGTTTGATTAAACAGCCTCATAAATTATTCAGTTGTGACTAATATGAAATAAAATTACAAAGAATAAATAATCACTAGGTGAAACTAAGTATGGTTGATAGGTTGTCAGTTTGTCTGGCTTATTGTCAAAACATTTTTGTTAGATGACTATATCTAGGAAACCAAAATCATTTAAGTGAAAAGTACACACACACACACACACATACACACTGCTCAAGAAATTAACGTATGAAGACAGACCACTCTAGGGTTGTTAGGATGTAGGACACTGGCATAATGTAATATTGAGAAATCTTAATTATAGAACTACATTACATCCGTTGCTGACATGGGACTAAAATGAATTAACTAAAATATTGTTTTTTTTTGTGCCTGTAACTTCAAACTATACATTTGTTATATGTGAGTTTTTATGACTGAATAACATAAATATTAAAAATATATGAAGTTTTATGTAATGGTTCAAGTATTATTTTAGGCCTTGATGTAGGTACCTGATAACAAGTTTTGAGACAGCTATTACAATATTTTCAGATAGGATTTGCTTAGATATATCATTATGTAGATTACTGTATGTACTTAATATAAATTTTTTTAAATCTTTTAAGAAATTGGATTGATAGATTTCTTGAAAAATAAATTTGTAGTTATGTTTGAAAACCTATTTAACTATTCAAGCGTTGACAACATGCCTTCAGCCTATTTAGTATAGAACAGTTATTAACAATCTGCAGCAACACAGTAAATGATTCTTATCCATGAATATTATTATATTCGGCTTATCTACAAGAGTACTAAGAGATATTATGATATTCATCTTAATGAAATCTTATAATTAATTAAATTGGAGATTTTTTTTTAGGGTGATATTAAAAAGTTACTTGTGTGACAATTGAGTAATAAATAATTAATTATAATAATATCATTGATCACAAATTGTCTTAGAGCCCAGTCTGTATGGACTTCAAGTAAAGAGACACAGATTGCCATAAATAGGTTGTAAAATATTTGTCTAAGACATATTTTGACAGTTTTGTGGGTGGGTGACGTTGGGCTCTCTTTTCATTAATGGTCATGTGCAGATGTATAGATTCTACATACAAGTAAATTAACCATACTATTGCTGTTGTTTTAGATTCAATCAATCAGTTTATTATTTGCAGATACACTAGTGTATTTAATCCATGTCTCATTTGTTTATTTCTAGCATTTTATTAGATTGCAACATTTTGTATAATTATGAAAATTAGTAATTATTATGGGGTTGTGGTTAGAATTATATATTCGGATGGTTACAATGATATGTGCATAAGGTTTTAACTAGGGTATACTAGTACACTAAAGGTAAAAAAAAAATTAGAAAATTCCTTGGCCAACATATTAAGTGGTATAGGTTTTGAATATAGATTTGTATTGGGTCCTTAGGTAGTCAGTACATTTGTGCATCTACAAAGTGCACGCCACCGAGTTGTTGGTACCTGCATGCAACTGATGGGTGGTCTGCATCAAGTATGAATCAATATAGAGACTTAAATCATTACATCAGTAAAATAATTAATGGATATAGCCAAAAAAAAAAAAAAAGAAATTTAACAGATTTAAAAAAAGAAGAATATACTAAAATTAATGAATAGGTAAAACCTCTGATAGCAAACTAGAGGTATATAACAAAGGGGGTGGTCTGGTCTAAGACAGGTTTATGCTACTATTATTACAAAAAAGGGGGTAGTCTGAAGATAATTATACAATACATAGTCAAATATCATCTTTTCTTATCTAGTGATAACTACTAGGATTGGATTACATACTAAAATTATTACAATCATAAATCGCAATATTTTCAAGAAGTCTTTATTATCATTAAAAAAAAAAAAAGCATTTCTTTAAGAGAAAGAGTCTTTTGTCTGAATTAAAGTAAATTGATAGATTAACACATGTTTAACATTTTATTTCATTTTATGTACCGGGTCTAAGGTTCATTCAATTATAGACTGATTTTCTCTTGGATGCTAGGTATGCTAGTTATGTTAAATTAAATTATTTGTCAAACAAGTATGATATTTATCTGAACGATTAAGTGACTGAGCTATGTGATACTGTGTGAAAATATTTGATTACAGATCCGAGATGCATGGATATTGATTGATGAATATGGGATATATGAGATTCTCATGATAATCATTGGGTTGAACACAGCCCTATTCGACAATTGACCCAAATCACAAAGATGAGAGAAGTTACACTATGTATTGATAACACACGATTTAAATTTAGTATTTTTATTTATGATATGATGATATTATAATTATGTATTATATTGAGAGTTATTAGTTTTGATATCATATATACATATATTTTAAATATTTGCTCACATCCATGATGTTATTCATTAATTATGACTTACTGATGACGATTTGTGTTTTGGTAAAATTTTAATATAAGGATAGATGTATTACACAGGCCGACACGATTTTCGTTGTCCAAGATATAATTATTTTTTTTTCTACTGATTTTGTAGTGCTGATTACGAAATCAGACCTAATTTTATCATATCACATCAGATTTTTAGTAAAATTAATATATTCGCTAGTTTTGATTTTTCAGTGAAATTTTCGAGTTTTGGCACTCTTTCTTTGAATTAAGCGACCTCTCATGAGAAATTACTTCAGTTATAACAACGACACACCTATTTGTAACGCGTTTCGTGAAAATAAGCTGTTATAGTGCCTTTGTTAAAAAAAAATATATATATATTTTAGTTAATGGTTTTTTTTGTTGTTGGAAAACGTCTGATAAACATAACGTCTTCTATAAAGTGTCACAATAGTCCAGATATATTTTGTTACATTTGTTGAAACTTTATGATTCTAAGCAAAAACTGAAAAAATTGTGGAAAATATGTATAATAAATATGTAGCTTATTTTGACTTCAAAATACAAATAAAATCGTGGACTCTGCAGTTTGTACTAATCGTGTTGAACAATTAAGGCAGTGGACACTGGACATACAGCAAAAGACAATCTCTACCTTTTGGTACTACCTATGATATAGTGAAAGCAAGACAATCATACAGATATTGTTATTTTTGCTGTATGTTAGAAGCTTTTAAAGTAAAATTTGTTTTCCTTTTTGTAAAAAAAATTGATGTGATAGAGTAATTGTGCAGGTATTTTTGTGTTCAAAATACTATAAATTACTGATAATTTTTACTGAAATCAAAACAACGTTCAAAAAGTATTCATTTGTCGGCCGGTGTTATCGATAATATTTTAGATAGTATTATAGTATAGTAGTGTTATGACGACTAATATACCGTTATTTGTTTAGTGAATGATTATGGATATATTTGTTGTATAATAATTTCTCTATTGATTATTACACAGCAAAATAAAATAAATAAATAAATATAAAAAGATTCCAACGAATTGATAAACTCCTTTTTTTTTTGAAGTCGTTTAAAAATGTATGTATATGTATTTATATCTGATTTTATATTTTGATTATCTTCTATCACATGTCATCTGGAAGTCTAACACGATCATGAAGTCCTGTAACTATATTAGTTCTGAACTTGATGGTGAGGGGTTCGGTGCAGATGCAACACATCATCTGGAAGTCTAACACGATCACAAAGTCCTGTAACTTTACTAGTTCTTGACTTGGTGGTGAGGGGTTCGGTGCAGATGTCACACATCATCTGGAAGTCTAACACGATCACAAAGTCCTGTAACTTTACTAGTTCTTGACTTGGTGGTGAGGGGTTCGGTGCAGATGTCACACATCATCTGGAAGTCTAACACGATCACAAAGTCCTGTAATTTTACTAGTTCTGGACTTGGTGGTGAGGGGTTCGGTGCAGATGTCACACATCATCTGGAAGTCTAACACGATCACAAAGTCCTGTAACTTTACTAGTTCTGGACTGGGTGGTGAGGGGTTCGGTGCAGATGCCATTAATCGATGATGACGAATTTGACAAATATAAATAATGTTTTGAAATGATGAAAATAGATAAGTTGATTGACAAAAGCTTCACATGAACATTATGTTTATTTATAATATGTATCACTCTTATTCTTATTTAACATTTTTATGATAAAAGTATATAGAAGAAATCAAGAATTTCATTATAGTTTCATTGGATTCTTTTAAATAACTTATGGGATGCTGTGTGATAATTAATTATAAAATTTTATTGTTAACATTGTTCTATTTATAGTTGATATTATAGTAATGTCATAATTTCATGATATTCTTGTGTTGTTTGGGGACAAACTTTTAGTAAGGATGGCCGAATATTAGAAGATAAAGACATTACATTTGTAAATATTACATATCGTCTATGTACTTAATGCTTTAAATTAATCTACTACTCTGTCTAAGTTAAATACAATATTTAATAAGTCTCTGTCTAGAGTAAAGCTCCCTCTTGTCATCTGGAAGCTCAGACATACATAAGACCTACCTCGCTAGATGTTGTTTTTCGTCAAAGTACATGATTTACTTGTATGATCTAATGCGATTATAAGAACTGTCTCTGTAGAATCGAGGTTTCATAGTTATAACTTTATATTAACATAACTTTTAGTTTAGTTTAGGAATGACAAAATGACAGACAATTTTGTCATGAATTTGGGTAATTGGACTGAATCTGGAAGTGATTAAAGATTGAATTTATTTCAAATTTGTAAAAACAAGAATTAACATACCAGTTTAACTGAATTTAAGTGTTTGGATTTTTATCAATAGAATCACTATCAAAATCTGTATAGGTCTGTATTCACAATTTGTAAATATTGAATGAGAAATCTGTTAAACTATAATTATATAATTCTTAAAGAATAATTAAATGTATTGTAGGGTGTTTCAACATATTGTTAAATCAAGGTTTAAAATTAGAAAATATCTGTAATGACAAAATTGAATTTTACTACTTGTAAATCAGTGAATTTAGCAAGTAGTAATAATAATAGATTAATTGGGACTCACTTTTGTTATAATTAGAAATTATTGGAGAAGTAATGAGTTGTGGTAATAAACATAAATTAAAATTTTAAATACTATGAGACATAGTTCAGTGAATCTTTATAATAATGTAATGTTAGAATTTATTTGTGTTTACAAAGTTTGAGGACAAACTTGTAGTCAGTATGGCCGAATGTTAGATTTTTAATTATTTAAATAATTATAAATACATAAGACAACATATAAAAACTCCTTCTTCCAGATAAATGTTTTAATCTGTACTGTTTATTAATGATAATGGTTTTATTCTGAGGTTGGTAGGGTATTGTGATATATACTCTATGTAAAAGAGGCGAACATGCGATTATGTGGCGTGAAGTTTATTTAATTAATGTATTATCCATCTACCAAAGTAACGATTTGTTTAAGAATGAGTAATAAGTTATTTGAAATACAGTTTATACATTCCAGCTTGTGTTATTTTATTCCATTGCTTTTACAAGTTAGCCCGCTTCCATCTTAGACTGCATCATCACTTACCATCAGGTGAGATTGCAGTCTAGGGCTAACTTGTAAATAATAAAAAAAAATGGCAACATTTTCAGTTAAATAAGGCAGTATGTAGATTTACACGTAATTTCTGTGCTAATTTTACTACTTACCTCATTCTCATTTATTTAACACTAGCTGATGTCACGCGGTTTTACCCGCGTGGTTCCCGTTCCCGCAAAAATACGGGGATGATATAGCCTATAGCCTTTCTCGATAAATGGGCTATCTAACACTGAAAGAATTTTTCAAATCGGACCAGTAGTTCCCGAGATTAGCCCATTCAAACAAACTCTTCAGCTTTATAATATTAGTATAGATGTTAAGCTAAACATACATATTAATTGATTAAGAAACACGGCTAAAACTCACATGATACAATGTCGGATTTGGATCGTTCCTCGTTGCAAGAACCAGCTCATGACTAAGGGCCCCAAATGGGTTCGATACTAGTCGGGTATACTCCGACGTTGTATCATGTAAATTTCAGCTGTGTTTCATAATCAGTTAATATGAATACTCACGATACTTACTCACTTAACATATTATCTACATAAACAATTTTTAGATATGTTATTGTTTGTATTAGTTTGGTTTAAATTACATGCACAGCGCTTTATGTTTGTGTTGTTTTCTTCTCGTATAACAGTACGCAGTAGTGTGCTCTTCATAAATGTAAATATACACTGCTTACCCTGTAGAGTCATTATCTATAACAATGTCTATTGAAGGAAGTTCAATTTTGTTTATAGTGCATACTGCATACCCTAGTTATTAACTTTGTGCTGACCACTTTAACTATTCGTCCTTTTAAGACGTAATTTTGTTGTGTTATCGAGGGTATGAGCGACTTTTCAACAGAATCTCTTAGAAGAAAGATAAACCCATTTCGTAACCCGACTCAGAACAACCCAAGAACCGTAACAGTAATAATAACCTACGAGGCGTTTTCTTCTTTATTTTTCTTCTTTATCTGTTACAGATAAAGAAGAAAAATAAAGAAGAGAGAAAATAAGAGTTAATATCACTTGAACTTAACTTTAACTTTGTGCTAACCACTAACAGCTTTAACCATTCATCTTTTTGAGACGTAATTTTGTTGTGTTTCCGAGGGTATGAGCGACTTCTCAAGAGAATGTCTTAGAAGAAAGATAAACCCATTTCGTAACCCGACTCAGAACCCAAGAACCGTAACAGTAATAATAACCAATAGTCTTACGAGGCGTTTTTCTTCTTTATCTGTAACAGATAAAGAAGAAAAATAAAGAAGAGAGAAAATAAGAGTTCAGATCACTTGAATGATTTACTCGCAATTACTGAAATGTAGCGCACATACGAATTGAAAGTCCCATTGAAATGAAAACAAATCATTGCAAAAGGCTTGTGAGCGCTGGCAACGCTGCGCCGCTCGAGCGAACGCTTGAATTAACTTGATTATTGCTTAATTAAACCCATAATTCTGTTACAAGTTGATATGTTCTCATATATTCTCGCGTAATCAAGATAAAAAAGAAACAATCTCAAATAAGCATAGACAATATACTTGACTAGCTGATGCCGCGCGGATTCACTCGCGTGGTTTCCGTTCCCGTAGGAATATGGGGATACTATATAGCCTATAGCCTTCCTCGATAAATGGGCTATCTAACACTGAAAGAATTTTTCAAATCGGACTAGTAGTTCCTGAGATTAGCGCGTTCAATCAAAGAAACAAACAAACTCTTCAGCTTTATAATATTAGTATAGATTCATATCTGGTTGAACTCGGCAGATATGAATGAAACTAGCGAACGCCCGAGACTTCGTCCGTGTGCAATTCAGTTTTTCACAAATCCCGCGGGAACCATGGATTTTTCCGGGATGAAAATTATCTTATGTGTTAATCCAGAGTAAAATCTATTTCTATAGCAAATTTCAGCCAAATCGCTTCAGTAGTAGCGGCGTTAAAGAGTAACAAACATCCATATAAACTTTCGCGTTTATAATACTAGCGGACGCCCGCGACTTCGTCTGCGTGCAATTTACTTTTTCACAAATTTCCCTCGGGATCCATAGATTTTTTCGGGATAAAAAATAGCCTATGTGTTAATCCAGACTATAATCCATCTCTACTTCAAATTTCAGTATCTCTTCTTCAGTTTTCGTAGAAATACGGGGATAATATATAGCCTATAGCCTTCTAATTTATCAGGCGATTCGGTTCAGTAGCCGAGGCGTGAAAGAGTAACAAACACTCATACCATCAAAATCATAAGTTTTTCGTAAATCTCGTAAATCCAAGGAGTTTTTCGGGATAAAAAGTAACCCTATGTATTAATCCATCCATCGAATCTTAGACCCTCAGAATCGAAGGCAGAGGTCATATACACTGGTCTCTAGTATTATATAGATAAAGATAAGAGTTCTAATTAATTAGTTGATCTGACAAGTGCCAAATTATACAATTATCTTATGATGGGGCGCGTCAGAAAGAATAACCGCCGGCTCTCTGGGGTCTTTTTATACGAGCAGGCCCCTCCCCTCGCACCGCTGTTAAATTACCCCAATGACCCACTTTAGTATTTTAATAATGGCGTTTATTTTTTGAGGTTAATAAAGAAATATTTGAGGTAGTATATCCTGAAAATCCAGTAACTTTTCCTCTAACTCAAATACCATATAACAGAAATAATAGGTATATGGACGTAGGCCTTTTGTATTGGCATCCAAACATCACAATCCTGAGCCGCCTGCATCCAGCGAATCCCTATGACTTGCTTAATGTCGTCAGTCCACCTGGTGGGAATCCATCCATTATCATCCATCGCCCATTGCCACTTGAGCTGTATGATTCGTTGAGCTATGTGGTATACGACTCGGTGGCTTTGATTCTTCTGTGGATTTCCTGATTTCTGATTCGATGACGCAGATATACTCCAAGCAGATCTCTTTCCATAGCCCGATGTGTGACTCTGAGCCTTCTTACAGTCCTTACTAATACTTTATACCCACTAAAATGCTTTCATTATCAAACCATTTTAATGATGACGCCTCCTTAATACATGGCCACCGGCCAGGCCTTCCTCCTTATAGGAGAGTGCACATGGAGCATAGACGCTTCTCCAATGTGGGTTGGCGGGCTTAAGCAGATAATGTTTGACTTCTTAACGATGGTCCGGTCATTATCATAAACTCAGATGTACATTATGGTCGAGCGAGACCGATGGGTTAACGTAGTCTCCGAGGCACTAAGATTCACTCAGATTCAAGAAGAAGTTGGTAGAAACACTACCAACATTCCAACTCCCGGGCAGAGATTTTTTACTAATTTTTTTTTATAAGCCCAGTATTTCTTATCCCGATCCAAGACTTGAACCCAAGATCCGAAGCCTTAGCTAAGTACAAACCAGCAAGGCAGGACGAAAACCTAAGTAAATCTATTTTAGACATTCATGTCATACCTATTATACGCAATCCTTAACGGGTGCACTCCTTTTATAGTTACCACCTACGCAGTACACCGACTGAACAACGTCATTCGCTTTGTCGTCATTAAAAGCTTTGACGCAAAGTTACACCTATAGGAGTGAACTCTATGTATAGCTGTAAAACTGTTTAACTTTAATTAGTATTATAATTATATAGATAATCTTATTATTTAGAGCATGTAGTGTTAGCCTATAAGTGGACATTTCGCCTTGTTACCTATATTACTAAAATATTATATAACTTGTAAGAAATGTAAGTAGGAGTAAACAAGTAAATGAAAAAAAAACTAGATATAGGAGAATCTAAATTTCAAATAAGTTCGAGGCATCGCTCATCTATAAATGAAGAATGATTAAGATATCATGCTTGTCTAGAATTTATTACGAATACGGGGTGTTCCGTAAAAAGTACGACATGCTGACATCAAGGCCTACCTATTAAAATAACGCAATAAATGTTAGCCGAGTTTTACAGTTTTTAAGTTATATTGATTTTTCTGGAAAATACAAAAATCTCTACCTTCAGCACAATTTAGTCGTACCATGTGCTAATAAATTACCCAACCGTTAGATTTTATACTTCGTAGTTTATTTTTGATTAGATGCTTTGTATTTTATAGAAAAATCAATATAAATTAAAGAAAAATCGGCTGTAAAATATCGGCTAACATATACTTCGTTTTTTTATTAGGCCTAGATGTCATCGCTCTGTAGAGTATGTCGTACAATTTACGGGACATCCTGTATACTTATTAAAAACATTAGTGCGCAATTCATTCTAAACCGACCGATCATGTTTTTTGCGAAGCCCGAGCCCTAGGAGGATGTTTATTGTTTATCGTTTTCATCGACCTAACCGTTAACCAGCAGGGTCGGATATGCGCCAACGATGTTTACCTACTAATCAATCGTCATTTTCAACTCATATTTGGCTCACTGCTGAGCTCGAGTCTCCTCTCTGAATGAGAGAGCCAATAGTGCACTACGCTGGCCCAATGCGGATTGGCAGACTTCACACACGCAGAGAATTAAGAAAATTCTCTGGTGTGCAGACGCGTGATATTTAATTTCTTACATGTTTACTATTTTATCCAAAAGATCGCTTAGTCATATTTTTCAATAAGCGGTATGAAAGTAGCAATGCGAATGTGAGTTGATTTCGCTTTAAAACACTGAATCAATTTTAAAAATTGTTTTACCAATGGAAAGCTACATTAACAGCGAGTAACATGGGCTATGTTTTATCTCTGTATTCCCACGGTAACGAACATAGCGCGGGTGAAACCGTGATGCATTAAGCTTGTACTTAATTGATTACGTTTTACGAAAATTTCATTTTTATTTTGCAGTTTTTGGATAGCACCTATTACTTGGATATTAAACGAGATACAAAGTATTTTTATTGTTTTTTTAATGTGTCTCCAGCCTTATATTGACATGAGTACTTTGTGGTTAGACCACTGGCTCTGGTATCGGTTACACGCCGATAAAAACTTGAATGCTTGCAATATTGTCGACACATTGTTTTTTTATTATTCTTATTCACCCTTATAGGTACCTTGCTAAATCCTTTAATAGGTTCTAAGTTACTTTTATCCAGAAGCTTAGGTATGGATGTAGTAGTAAAGTGTTTTGCTTTGGTTTGTAGTAGCAACACAAACGCGTTTGTATAATGTATAAACTAAAGTTTGTGTGTGTTAGTGAATAGAGACATACGTAGACTTATCATTATCAACCCATGTTCGGCTCACTACTGTGCTCGAGTTTCCTCTGAGAATGAGAGGTGTTAGGCCAATAGTCGTCCACCACGCTGGCCCAATGCGGATTGGCAGACTTCACACACGCAGAGAATTAAGAAAATTCTCTGGCATGCAGGTTCCCTCTCAATGTTTTTCTTTCACCGTTTGGACACGTGATATTTAATTTTTTTTTTTATTAAATGCACATAACTGGAAAGTTGGAGGTGCATGCTCCAGACCGGATTCGGATCCACACCCTCCGGAATCGGAGGCAGAGGTCATATTCACTGAGCTATCACGGCTCGTACACTTATGGCGTTATGTAATTTAGCTACCTAATAGTGGAACCACCATTAGTTACCTTACAGTTATCAAACTGATAGCATCGTTAGTTACGATTAGCTTAGCGTTAAATGTTAATACTTCAATTATAAGCTATTACCATAATTATTGAATTATTAACATTCAACGCAAAGCTAATCAAAATTAACGCCGGTTTCAGTTCGGAAACACGTGTTCTAGTGCTAAAGTAACGTAGAACGAGACTTAACCATATTTAGTTGTTTGCGTTTCAATGTTTTCGCCTTGTCTGTACATAGGTTTATAGCCTCTTTGAGCAATGATCTATATTTGTAGTAATAGAATTATGAATTACTATGGCGACCGTGACAGGACAGCTTTACAGCGTCATTGAGTAATGTTTTATATTTGTAGTAATAGAACTATGAATTGCTATAATTATTAAAGAATTAATATTTAACGCAATGCTGAATCTAATGAACGTCGGTTTCAGTTTGGAAGTATGTGTTACAGCAACATAGAACGATACAGAACCACAATTAGCTATTAGCACAGTAGATATTATTAGTCTTTTCGCCTTGTCTGTACACAGTTTACAGTCCTTTTGAATAATCTATACTAATATTATAAAGCTGAAGAGTTAGTTTGTTTGTTTGATTGAACGCGCTAATCTCAGGAACTACTGGTCTGATTTGAAAAATTCTTTCAGTGTTAGATAGCCTATTTATCGAGGAACGCGACGGGCTATTTATTATCCCCGTATTCCTACGGGAACGGGAACCACGCGAGTGAAACTGCGCGGCGTCAGCTAGTGTTTTATACTTGTAGTAATAGAACTATTAACATTCAACGCAAAGCTTATCTGAATTAACGTCGGTTTCAGTTTGGAAACACGTTTTTCAGAGTAACAACTTACAGCACTATAGAACAAGACATAGTGTTACGTTGGCTCAGCTATTTGCGTTCCACTGTTTTCGCCTTGTCTGTACACAGGTTTACAGTCTCTTTGAATAATGTTTTACGTGTTTTATGTTCCACGAAAGTACCGTATCGGAGCGATAGTAAAACCGTGTTTTAGGATCCCAACCTTGGACTTAGTTGTATCTAGATGTGTATAGTGTATAAGTCGATATCTCATTTTATGATTTGCGTCTATAGTAGTAGTAGTACATTCAGCTCTTTGAACTATGTTCATTGCCCATTGCTACTTCATCTTTGCGACTCACTGAGCTATGTCAGCTTTGGTTCTTCTGCGGATCTGCTCATTTCTGATTCGATCACGCAGAGAAACTCCAAGCATAGCTCGCTCCATCACCCGCTGAGTGACTTTGATTCGTTTTTTGAGTGTTATCTGGGTCTTTTCTTTCTTTTCTGGGTCTTGAAACTTGTCTCCTCCTAAAGCGGTCAAAACTCAATGATTGCTCACTGTAATCTTAAATTAATATATATAAAAATTCTTTTATATAATGAGGTAAGTCTAGCAATCACAGGCTCTAGTTCTACAATGATCGTCATTTAAAAATACCTTTTTAACTATTTACAGAGGGGCGGTCGGCCAGTAATTGAACTGTCTTTTCAGTTGTAGATAGGGATCACTTTTAAATTAAAATCAAGTTCCATTTCTAAGTTTCCATATTTGTAAAGAAAAAGCTATTGGAATGATTTTATTAATAGCGTCGACACTTTTATTACATAGACAATATAACCTGGTGAACTTCGTAAATACTTATATTGAAATTACTTCTAAATTGCACTTCCCTAAAGCCAGCCACACACGTTCAGGTGTACCGTCAGGTACAGCGCGCTTAAGGATTGTGAACTCAGACCAATTATTATAAGTTAAACGTTACCACTCTGTCAAAGTACTAGATCAGCGATCCAACGCGTTTATAAAACTGTTTTCATAAAATCAATATTTCATTGTTGAAATCGTTTTCATCGTGTAGACTCCCTAAAAATGCCGGTTTGTGTAGTTGCATGGCATAAAAAACGGTCGACAGTTTCTAGTTTACTAAAAGACGAAGTTGCGTTTCATTTGTAAGTATTTCTAATTTAATAATAATCTTATCTACCTAAAATTTCTAATAAAAATAATATACATATAAAAAGAATTGATTTTTCTGACGGAACAGCGAAACATCGATCAAGTAATCGGATATTCTGTGTCTAAGCGCTATGTGATTAGTCTGTGTAAAAATAATTATACGTAAGTGTATTTCGAATGAAATTTATAGCCGTGTGGACGGTATAATTGACCGTGTGTGGCTGGCGTTAAGTATAAAATAAACATACACCACAATTTCCCCTGAATCAGAAACCACGTCTGTATTATATGGAACGCGCATGATCAGAAAATTTATATTTACTATTTTAGAAGTTATTTAAGATGATTCAAAAATCAGAAACAATAAATGAGCACTCTAAAACTTAAACACTAAAGTAATAAGGCAAACTAGTATTGGGTCGACCAAACAAAAGAAATATTGAAATCAAATCGGTCGAGCGACTTTCGAAGTTCTGGAAACTGAAAAGGTATACAAATAAAATATTATCATCATTATTTTTACCTTATTTTAACGGTCCACTACAGGGCAATATGGAGCAGGGACCCACCACGCATCTACACGCGGGTATAAAATTATCTAAAAGTAGCAGATATACCGCGATTTCACCCGTTTACTTTCCGTTCTCGTTGGGAGTACGGGGAAAAATTACGTACCCTTTCTTTTGGTATTATAATTTTCAAGAATCTATAGAATCAGTAGATCTAGAGATTACCCATTTTAATTTTTAATTCTCTGGTATGCAGACTTCCTGACGATGTTTTTTCTCCACCGTTTGAGACACGTGCTATTTATTTTCTTAAAATGATGGTTGGAGGTGCATGCCCCGGATCGGATTCGAACCTACACCCTCCGAATCGAAGGCAGAGGTCATATCCATCCAAGCTATCGCGTCTATCACATCTCTCACAAGAGGCAAAGTTAGTGGCACGTCTGTAACTTTACTTCTTTATAATGACTAAATGGCAATAGCAGGTGTCAAATTAACGTTTCCCCAATATCACTCATCCCTAGATAAACAAAAGCTGGTAAAACATTGACAGAACACAACACCAAAATGAAATCACAGTGGTCGATTCATTAGGTCCTGATTACCCCTTACAACCTCACAAACTCACTAACTTTACCTCTGAAAAATAACTGAAGAATAGCAATAGCAGGTGTGAAATTGACGTTTCCCCAATATCACTCATCCCTAGATAAACAAAAGCTGGTAAAACATTGACAGAACACAACACCAAAATAAAATCACGGTGGTCGATTCATTAGATCCAGATTACCCTTTACAACCTCACAAAATCACTAACTTTACCTCTTTAAAATAACTGAAGAATAGCAATTGTAGGTGTCAAATTGACGTTTTCCCGATATCACTCATCCCTAAATAAACAAAAGCTAGTGAAACTTTGACAGAACACAACACCAAAATAAAATACGGTGGTCGATTAAGTAGATGCAGATTACCCCTTGCAACGTCACAAACTCCTAACTTTACCTCTTTAAAATAACTGAAGAATAGCAATAGCAGGTGTCAAATTGACGTTTCCCCAATATCACTCATCCCTAGATAAGCAAAAGCTAGTGTAACATTGACAGAACACAACACCAAAATAAAATCACGGTGGTCGATTCGTTAGACCTAGATTACCTCTTACAATCTCACAAACCCGCTAACTTTACCTTTTTTAAATAACTGAAGAATAGCAGGTGTCAAATTGACGTTTCCCCAATATCACTCATCCCTAGATAAACAAAAGCTGGTGAAACATTGACAGAACGTAGAACACAACACCAAAATAAAATCACGGTGTCGTTATATCTGTGATTCAATTTGCCATTCCCCGTGCCAGTTCGGCTCGGTTGTGCTGAGGTTAACAGTCTGTTTGAATAATGTTTTGCTAGTTTTATATTCTACGTGAGGGCCGTCGTATCCAAGTGATACTAAATCCGTATTTTAGGACTATAACCTTTGACCTACATCTGAGTTATTGCGAGGGAACTGAATTGTTTCAGTCGTGGAATCCATGTGCGGGCTACGTTTTAATAAGATTATTTCTTTGTATGTTTTTTTTTCGGTGATAGCTTATTTGTTCGGGATTGATATGCACTGTAATATATTTTTATAGGTATTTGGAACATTTCGATATATATATAGAAAAATATATTGTGTACCTACTTGTGTTGTGTTTTCAAATGTTTTAAAGTATAATTTGACACTCCACATGTTGTTATAGTTTTCCTACATTTTAAAAAAATAAATTGAGCATCTTGGTTGTAATTCTCAATTTTGGCCAATTTTTGGATATGAGTTTTGGTCAGTTTATATTGTATACAGGATGTTTGGGAGTATTTCCCATAACTTCAAGGTGTTGACGAGTCCACTTATAGGAGCCGAACTGCAAAACTAATTTTTGCAACGCTAAAAAAAACTTTTATGTTATCATACAAAGTAATTTTAATAATTCCGACTATCCATGTAACACACGCGATTTTCCTTAGAGTTAAGGCAAATATAGCACCCTGTATAAAAAGCCCTATGTAAATTGTAATAATAACAATAACAAAACAATATATAAATACACATTTACATGTTACACACAAACAAAATGTTAAGCACACTCGTGCATACACACACACAAACGTGACGATTTCTGTCAAGTCTACCCCGGGAGTAGTTTAAAAAAGACTAAGTATTGCATAAATACTGCTGCCTCCCACCAGCCAAAAACCAGTCATTATCAACCCCTATTCGGCTCATTGCTGAGCTCGAGTCTCCTCTCAGAATGAGATGGGTTAGGCCAATAGGCCACCACGCTGGCCCAATGCGGATTGGCAGACTTCACACACGCAGAGAATTAAGAAAACTCTCTGGTGTGCAGGTTTCCTCACGATGTTTTCCTTCACTATCAGGGTGTAAGGGGGTAATATAACGACGCTGTACTATATCGTCGCATATTTGACACTAATCTTGATTGGCTATTTTCCGGTCGGTCCGAATTCCGCCGCCTACTGGGGCGACCTCATTTGTAATACAAAATTCAGGACGACAGCAACGCGTAAATACTTTTATGCCGGCGGGACAATGACCCTTGAAGCTTGTAGATTCGATAAACGCCGCTCCCAAAGCTTCAATTTTTTTGTCATTCGATTAATATTGGAGATGGTTATATATTATTTCGTTCTTTTATTTGTTAGAATATTATTTAAGTAGGACAATATAGGAAAAAATTTCCGTTATTTTAATTTTTTTTTTTTTAAATCATGACTAATATTTAGTGTACATCGTTTTGATTTTGATTGCAAATTATAAGATACCAATAATGGTAAATACCAAAAACGTAATTCATACATTATTCACTCTTACCAACGCTTGCAGCTCACTCTTTCAGAGGAGAGCCCTTAGTGAGTCGTTCCGCCCATCTACTCTGCTTCTGCCTTCGGGCCCCATCAGGCGATGCTTCTGCGCTCACCCAAACCCTCTGGTGACGCCGCTGAGGTCCCATAAGAAGCCTACGGCACTTACACAATCATAAAAAAAGTTGCTCACTCTTGGCACGTTTAGAGTGAGGAATTTGATGCAACAGCAAAGAGAAAGCTTCAAAAGAAGTCAGTTTTCCCTATAAGACAATGGTTCTATAAGAAAAACCTTCGTGATCAATCAATGGACTGAATTGACTATCGGAACAATATTAATTAACAGTTGACTCAAAATTCAGTGTCGCCCATTATTAGTGTAGAAAAATTTTCGAGGAAGTGAGAGAAAAACACATTTTCCAATTAACCATTCCGAATTCGGCTGTTTTGCTATCCGATCCAGCTATTCGAAACCAAATATTTCCGAATCGGCTGCATGGCTCAATACGGTTGGATGCCACCTGCTTTTTATTGTGCCCCGGTTTATTTTATCAAAAAATATCTTGCTAGCAGTTCGTTAGTTGCGCAAAGATTTATTAATATAAAAATATTAAATGTTGTGTTAATCGCAAAGTGGGCTGATGACATCATTATCAAAACAGGACGAGAATGGATGTCTCTCTCAAAAGATAGAGATTACTGGAAGAAAAAAGAGGAGGCCTTCACCCGAACGGGATCCACATCACAAGAAGATAACTAACCATACTAACATTAGAATAAATATATAGATATAATTATAATTTAAACTAACACACCTAACAAACGTTTGAAATGTAAATTGATGTGGAAATAAAAGGCTTTATTATTATTATTATTATTATTATTATTAATCGCAATATTTTATTTATTTTTCAGGTAAGTCAATCACACTCGAGCTTCTCTACAGCAGCGTAAGGTTGGTAAGTAAGTAGAATACTTATTTTTGTTGGACATCAGTATGCTATGAAATGATGAATGGCCCAATTCCGATGAGTTTTTTGTTCATTTGAAAGCCAGTTTCCATGCGGCGGTTCTTAGCTATGTTTGGTTAATATCGGTCCGTGTAAAAGTATCTGTTTTGCTGGTGAGAGGCTTCGGCGGTGGCTTGTTACCACCCAACCGGTAAAGACGTACCGCCAAGCGATTTAGCGTTCCGGTACGATGCCGTGTAGAAACCGAAAGGGGTGTGAATTTCCATCCTCCTCCTAACAAGTTAGCCCGCTTCCATCTTAGACTGCATCATCACTTACCATCAGGTGAGATTGTAGTCGAGGGCTAACTTGTAAAGTATAACAAAAAAAAGTTCTTTTATTATCAAAATGATGTAAGCCATTTTTTACTATAATAAAAATAAACATATTTGATCACGCACACATATTGCAGCACCATTTAAATTTTTCTGTTACTTAGATACTTATGATGGAAAAAAAAATCTAGCAAAAAGTTGTTTTTCTATACTACAGCCCTTCTCGATGTATACCTACTGTTTACCAACAAACTAATTAAACTTTGAGTATAACAAGGATATTTTGTTTGACTCGTATTTTAACAGAGTCACTGCCATAGACCATCACGAACTTCCGCAAAGTAACGCATACTGTTACTCAAGATTATTTGCCTTAAACAAAACAAAACAACCACAATGAGTCGAACATTTTCCGCTAATAAATGAACCGAAGGTGATTGTCATCACACTCGACCGTCGTTATACAATTGACATACCATTCGTTGTCAAATAGGTGCCAGCGTTACCTAAACGAAACCAGAACAAGTGATAACATCAGTTGAAGTTCACATTGCGGTCAACAGCTGTCAAAATGACAGAAGGACGTAACTCTGTGTCAACAGGAGCATGTTACTTGCACAACAAAAGCTCTACGCCACGTGACCTTTATTGTTAACACATTAAGAGCTATTTTAAAACAGTATACCTTTATAAATGTTATTGTCACCTTAATCTCTCGTAACATCGCTTAAACAGCACAAAACGGTTCAACGATGTACCAGCGATGAGCGACCCCTTAATAAGGTCCCACTGATTTTATCACACGTTCAAGCAAATTACGAGTATCTTCGTGGATGTCATTGTAACGCTCGTAAAAGACCCACAACGGTTGTATTAGGATAATATCAGCTATCTCGGTCGTGCGAAACGAGTTTTCAGAATCGAGACATCATCTCGAGGGGATGGAGACCAGCACCGATCGTCTTAATGTTGAGATGGTTTCGCAAAAATATTGCTGCGAAAAATTATTGAGTGTATAGTCATTAATTAGTCGTATCTTGATTACTCGTTTTATCATAGTTATCAGCTTTTTTTAACGGCTTTCTTATAAGAGAAGGTATATGGAGCTTAAATCCACCACTCTGCTCCAACGAGTTGGCAGGCTATCGCTAGCAACCCACAAGCCGATAAGCTCACATGCCTGTGTGCTAACACGCATTTAGTAACATAATAGAATTTCATAGCCTCTAATCTAGGTAGGCACAGGTCTTTCTTAAAGAAACTAATGTGAAGCCGTTAGCGCTGCAGGTAAGTGGGCTTATTGGATAGTGGGTGTCTAGCATAAGGATGGTTATTCTTTTACTCTTGTAACACTATTATCACTATCAATATCGGATATTATTGGTCTATCTGATTTATCTAATAATCAAACATGAATAAAAAGATAAGTATGTTTTATTTCCGATACTCTCATTCGGATTATCATTCGCTTAACTAAAATTTAACTTACAAAAAACTCAATATTCTCGTAAATAAAATAATGAATTTAATTACTAAAGCAACACATAAAATTGGCAAGTACTCTATTTTCCGGCAGGATACCGTCGGGCGCCGCATCCTTGACCTTATGCCCTACTTTAGTATTCGCAAAGCCTTCTAAGGCTATTATCGTACTTCGGTTCTATTTACAGGCTTTCGCAGGTAAGCCATTATAAGTTTTGGAGTTGTCGCCACTCACGAAAAGGTAGGGATTTTAGTCAGGAAAAGTATACCGAACTAGTCGAATTCGTCAAGTAGCCAATGTTTATAAATAGGGTACCGGTAAAGCTTTAAAAAAGTGTGGAAAATGGTAAAAAACTATCTCCAATAAAGATTCTTACTGAGTTTTAAGGTTTACAGTCCGTTTTTATTTCAATGAAGTGCACGCCTCTGCAAGAAACGTATAATGAACTTAAGTACTTCTCGGATAGGTATAGTATCTACTTTGATAGTTAATGACCAAACACTGCAATTACAAAAGTACAATAAATAATCTCTAACTCTCCTCGGTGAGATTCAGCAAATCCAGCAGAGTAGGCACTATCCTATCATTCGTCAATGCACTGGGCCTGTGATGGTTACATCTTCCACATTATATGAAAGCTGGAAGTTAGTCAGCTAAAGCTCTTACCAAAGGAACTGTAGGTAACTATGGACTTTGGACCGTGGTGGCTTTAGGAGGTACCAAGTTTCAAGCATTCAGACCCTAAGTTATGTAAGTATAACGCGTAGTTTTTTTTTTTATTTGCTAAAGGATATAATGAGAAATCATGTCTTAATTCGGCAGACACTTAGCTTCATGGCAATCCTTCGCTAGAGACGCATAAAGTTTTAATCTTAGAGTGCTTTTCGAATAGTTGCAACGAAACTTTGTGACTGGCGGCTGATATGATTTCTTAAGTTATGCTGAAGAATATAAAAAAACACCTTTATACTTGGATCATTGACGGTTAAGGGACTCCGCGAAGGGCAGCTTTGTAGTAGTCTTAGGAGGTAGCAGGTTTCTTGAAAAAGGTTCTTTAATTTAAGATCTTGACAAAATTATGTATCTAGGCTTTCGCCATGAATCATCCAGCTTTCGAGTTTGTCACGAAAGACAGACGTACGAAAAATTTTGTTTTATGATGTGTATAGGTATTGTATAGATAAGCGTTAGAAAGATTATACAGAATGCCTATTTCCCTTAACTCTGGAGTTGAATTTTTTACCGAAAATTAATTTAAAATGTTCAAAGAACATGTGTTCTAAAATTAATAATTTCGGGGTAAATAATATTTCTTTTGTAAATAGATCTTGTTTTGTGTTGTGTAGGTGTTCCTTCTAAGCATCCTTATAATGATGACGTAGCCAAGTTTTACGTATTTTAAAATGCAAGGTTAGATAATGTCATGTGTTACATGGATAGTTGGAATTATTTACTTTGTATGAAAACTTAAAACATTTAATTTTTTATGGGAAATACTCCCAGCAGCCTGTTTATAATTATCTACTAAAAGGACACCGATTGAGACACGTGATATTTAAGAAATTAAATATCACGTGTCTCAATCGGTGAAGGAAAACATCGTGAGGAAACCTGCATACCAGAGAATTATCTTAATTCTCTGCGTGTGTGAAGTCTGCCAATCCGCATTGGGCCAGCGTGGTGGACTATTGGCCTTATCCCTCTCATTCTGAGAGGAGACTCGAGCTCAGCAGTGAGCCGAATATGGGTTGATGACGACTAAAAGGACTACCTTGTTCTACTGGTGATCTAGTAAAATCTCACAATAAACTCAGCCGAATATTTTTTAAGTAAGATTTTCAAAATGAAATATGTCATGGCTTTCTCATAGGTACGTACGTAGTTTGGTAAATTACGAGTACCAGTTATTAATATAGGTACCTCATAATATCCTGTTATTGATTATCCTTTTGCTTCTTGAACGTTTTGTAAACATCAAAGTCAGAAAATTGTAAAATGGTGATGAATAAAATAAAGCCCTTACTGAGTTTGTTTTGAGCTTTTCTCGAATTAGCCTTCGTAACTTTTAATTTCATGTTTTCGGTTTGAATTATCACCATTAGTTGCTCTTTCAAAAGTGCTTGTAAACTAAGCCTAATTGGAATAAATAAATTTTGACTTTTTGTCATTTGTTCTTTAAATGTCTTTTGGTTTTTAATTGTAACTATTAGATACTTAATTTTAAAAGCAAAAAGATAGTTTATAAAATATAAAGAGTGACCTCTCTGTGTTTTCATAGATATGATGAGGTTTCGAATCCATTATCATAATTTCAGCCGATGAACGTCCACTGCTGGATTTAGGCCTCTTGTAAGTTAATTTCATAATAATTATGTGCAAATACAAAGGTTTAATGTTCGGGGGTTAAAGGTCTATGTCGTTGGATGGTGCTCTTAAGCAAACAGAGTAAATTAGACTTTATTATTAACTTAAATAGGTACCAAAATCGAGTGAAAGTGCTCAACATTTAATTATGAATTGATAGGCGTATTGTGTTACAGCGCGAATAGATACATTTAACTAAATAATTGTTATGTTAACTGTAATTAATGCAGTTGAATTAGCTATTCACAGATACCTGCCTACCTACTCGTGCCTGTTTCTAATCCAATCGTGTTAAACAGGCGTAGTTATTGAATAACATTATTGAATACTCGCCGAAATTTGATGAATATGACGCAAAAATATTGCATGCTAAATTTTTTTTTTTTTTTTTTATGCAATATAGGCCAGCGCTTGACTACAATTAAGCCTGATGGTAAGCATTAATGCGGTCTAAGTTGGAGCGCGCTTACCTAGAAGATGCCTATTCACTCTAGCTTTGAAGGTGTCCAAATTGTATTTGTCAGGAAACACAAACGCCGGAAGGGCATTCCAAATTTTTGCTGTACGAATTAGAAATGTAGATGCAAATCTTTTCGTACGAGTTGCCTGGACATCCACAATATATGGATGCCACCGTTTGCGACATCTTGCTGTTCTGTGGTAGAAAGGGGAAGGAGGAACTAGATGGTGAAGTTCCTGAGCACACTCGCCAAAGTATATCCGGTAAAAAACCGACAGACAAGCGTTATTGTCTAACTTTCGAATGAAATGAAATTTTTGTAGAAAAGAACAACTGTTTCGTTAATGTCGTTAGTTTCTTGCCAGTTCTTTTCGAATCAACAGTTAAGTAGAGAACAAATAGTCACAGTTTGACGGCCTCCATGGCGCAGTGGTTTGCGCGGTAGATTTACATGATGGAGGTCCTGGGTTCGATCCCCGGCTAGGCCGATTGAGGTTTTCTCAATTAATCCAGGTCGGCCGTGGCTACCACCTTACCGACAAAGACGTACCGCCAGCCGGGGATTGAACCCAGTACCTTCGTCTTGTAAATCCACTGCGCCACGGAGGCTGTCAAATAAATAGGTCACGTTGGTACGTAAATTATAAAATGTACAACAAAGTACTTACCTAACGCATGATACTATAACAATTTGAAAACATATTTAACCTTAACAGAATCTCGATAAAATAAACCATTGTGCTCCGTACAATTCCATAACAAAGGATCTTAAAATATTTTATCGTCGCCGGCTCGCACCATGCAGCGCTGCAGCGCTTTGAACTTCGAGCGCTTCTAGAAAACGCTTCCCGCGTTTAGTCCACAGTCCACGCATGCGTCCTCGGTGCTAGTACTTCGTCCCGTGAATTGCGCGGCAGTTTCTATTGCGCACTGAACTGCGTAGCCACGCGGGAATCGCGATCGCTAATAACAACACGATGATTGCCGATTTGCCACCTCTGCAAGCTGTGCAAGTGCAAGTTTACACAGTTTACACGCAGCGAGGCTCCAGCGACCTCGCGACACCGCCGGCAAACGGTACTTCTGTTGTTTTGTTGTATGCAAGTATGACGTAGTAAGTTCAGACGTGGAGGAGTACTAATGCCTATAACCTGTAACTCTGCTATACGTTTGTTTACTTGCCGGCTTACCGAGAATTCTACGTAATTGAAACGCAATATGCGATTCACTATCAACATATTTTTTATATGACTTGGTATTTGCTGGTTTACAAAACTTTTAACCTTGTCTTATTTTATAGTAGGTATATTTTTTTTTAAGAAATTAAATATCACGTGTCTCTAACGCTGAACGAAAAACATCGTGAGGAAACCTGCATACCAGAGAATTTTCGTAATTCTTTGCGTGTGTGAAGTCTGCCAATCCGCATTGGGCCAGCGTGGTGGACTATTCTGAGAGGAGACTCGAGCTCAGCGGTGAGCCGATTATGGGTTGATCAAATCAATTATTAATTTATATTTATTAACAACTAGCGATCCCCGCGACTTCGTCCACATTGAATTCAGTTTTTCACAAATCCCGCGGGAACCATGGATTTTTCCGAGATGAAAACTAGCCTATGTGTTAAGAATAAAACCTATTTCCATTCCAAATTTTAGCCAAATCATACTTTAACGACACACACACATACACACACAAACTTTGGCCTTTATAATATTAGTGTGATTAGTACATAAGACAGTATATTATCTGAAGTAATTTTTTTTGGCTCTTCAACACTTTCACTATGTTTGAAGAGCACTGTGTTGTGTAGTCTGTGAACAAACGAAAAACGTGACGTCACACTGAAAAGGTCACCTTACATACATTCCTATAATTATATCATTTACATTTATTATATCTATAGATAATAATACTTACCTACATACAATAATAGCAGCTTACTGACTTACTGTATGGTTATTTTTTTTAACCCTTTAATTTTCAATGGTAGTCAGTTTTAACCTCTATTATAAGATGTTGACTGGTGGGAGGCTTCGGCCGTGGCTAGTTACCACCCTACCGGCAAAGACCTACCGATTTAGCGTTCCGGTACGATGCCGCGTAGAAACCGAAAGGGGTGTGGATTTTCATCCTTCTCCTAATAAGTTAGCCTGCATCCATCTTGGATTCCATCATCACTTACCATCAGGTGAGATTGTAGTCAAGGGCTAACTTGTAAAAAATAAAAAAAAGTAATTATTACAAAATATACACCTTTGAAGTGTTCTTCTTATTAATAAAATACGAGCATAGCCCCGCAGTTTTACCTGCGTACTTCTCGTTCCTTTAAGAATACGGAGATATAATGTAACCTATGACACTTAAAGTAACGTGGCTTTCGATTGGTAAAAGAATTTTCGAAATCGGTTCAGTCGATCCAGAGATTATCTCAAACATTCACAAATTTTAACTCTACAACATTACACTTTACAATATTAGTATGTACCTACTACCTACCCAAGTAGATAGGTACTTCTATTAATACAATTGTTATAGTCTGGCAAATTCGTTGATAACACTCCCATGATATGCGGGCGACAGGGGGAAAGACTGAGCGGGTGTGAAATCGTGCGTGCGGGGAAGTGACTTGCATCAGTCGTGGGTTTTTCATTCGTCGCTACACGCCCCTCGGCCCGCGCGCTACATCGGGAGTGTTACGAACGCTTGCCAAGCTATAATATTCCACATTTGTTAATTTATTATGTAAATATATATATATATTACATATATTAAATAAAGTCGTGTTAGTTACATTATTTAATCGTCCGCGTGGAATTTAGTTTTTCACAAATTCCGCGGGAACCGTGGATTTTTGAAAAGTAGCCTATGTGTTAATCCAGAGTAAAGTCTATTTCCATTCCAAATTGCTTCAGTAGCCGCAGCGTAAAAGAACAACAAACATACTTACACACTTTCACACTTACACACAAACTTTCGCCTTTATAATATTAGTAGGATAACTCAAAAACGGCTTGATCGATGTAGCTGAAAATTGGTGGAGAGGTAGCATAAAACCAGGAGACGGACTAGGATACTTAGGGTAGGGGTAGGATTCACACGGACGAAGTCGCAGGCATTCGCTAGTCTATAAAAAGGATAAACCTGGCTGAGTTTGTTGTGGGCTCTTCTCGGACCAAGGCGCGTTTGGAACCCTCGTAACTTTAATTTTAAGTTTTCGAATAATTATTATCACCATTATCTTACGTTTAATATTATTACCTGACGTTTCGAAAGAGCTTGTAAACTAAGCCTATTTGAAATAAATGAATTTTTGACTTTGACTTTGACTTATATTAAACAAAGTATTATAACACCGGCTTTTATTACTTCGATTTCGTTTGATTTTCTACCACATTTACTACGTCATACCTTGCTTCAACCTCCATGATATCACATAGAATAATGTATTGACTACAAAAAAAAAGATCGTAAAAGAACGGAAGAGATCGTGAGGGCTCAAAGCGCCCTAGCGACTTGTTGCTTGCCATTCGCGCTGTATTGTATTGTTTACAGTATGTTCCGTTTTCCGGTTGATGTTGATATATACATCCGGTGATGATATATGTTCAATGTACACAAATTCGTAACTCCGTCCGTCCGTATTTCCGTTGGCGGGTACCTAATTACCAGGTAGAGTCAATAGTGGTTGGCTGGTGGAAGGCAAAGACGTACCGCCAAGCGATTTAGCGTTCCAGTACGATGACGTGTAGAAACCGAAAGGGGTGTGGATTTTCATCCTCCACCTAACAAGTTAGCCCGCTTCCATCTCAAATTGTATCATCACTTATCATCAGGTGAGCTTGTAATCAAGGGCTAATTTGTAAAGATTAAAACAAAAAAAAGGAAGTGATCGCTTCAGCAGAGAACACTGAGAAATGGATAGGACAAATAACTTTCAGTGGACCATTAGGGTGCCGCTAGCTGCATGATAGCCTATCAGAACTGAAGTTTAAAAATTATAAATTATTAAATTGACCCTAGTTATTGAATACGGGACTTTTTGGTTATAAACCAACTCCATTTCCCTAACAAAAACCGTTTTACGGTAAACTGAAAACAGAAATTTTCCAAATTCTTATGAAATCTCTTCAAAATCATTTCAACTAAATACAATAAAAATTACATGGAAAATGAAAGTTTTCATTTGTATTTAAATTATTAATATCAGAATTATCAGAGCTATTAAGTACGTAAAAGAGTTCATTTGCTTGTTTTTTTTTTATTTTCGGCGTTGTTTATGTATGAGAAGGACATTATGTACTTTTTATCAAAGAAATGAAAAAATCCACGGGATCTATAAAAATCCACGCAGCCGAAGTAGTGAGCGTCCACTAGTAAGTAATAGTCGGGGAGCCTGGGATACCAAATATGCAGTTACTTAAGCGTCATAGCAATCGATTAGATTTGGTAGATTAGATGATAGAAAGAATAAATGGTTATACATTTTTCGCTTTTAGTGGTGGGGAAAAAAAACTACAGACTTTAAAGACAATTTTTATTATTTTGGCTTAATGAAATCATCAGAAAACATCAGCAATTTATTCAGGAGATTATTTCACTCAAAATAAGTAAAAAATTAACCGCGCTCGTGGCTCGATAACAGAAATATAAGGATTTTATTTTGTAATTTTGGAACCCTCCCATTCCATTACGTTACGCTCAAATTGTGAGATTTTCGAAATGCACATCTTTTAGCTATCAACTCACTACCTTATCTTAATCTGACGTGCTGGTAAAGTATTTCTGAAGTTAAACGTACCCACCAATATTAAGGGCTCATACTTGGTGGAGATAACAACGTGCAAGGTATACTCGTCGTTATCAACCCATATACGGCTCACTGCTGAGCTCGAGTCTCCTCTCAGAATAAGAGGGGTTAGGCCAATAGTCCACCACGCTGGCCCAATGAGGATTGGCAGACTTCACACACGCAGTGAATTAAGAAATTCTCTGGCGTGCAAATTTCCTCACGATGGTTTTCTTCACCGTTTGAGACACGTGATATTTAATTTCTTAAAATGCACACAACTGAAAAGTTGGAGGTGCATGCCCCGGACCGGATTCGAACCCATACCCTCCGGAATTGGAGGCAGAGGTCATATCCACTAGGCTATCACGTCTCTCATACAAGGTACTCACTTATATTCATCTGCCGCGCTCAAGTAACTGCAACAATCCCCTCTTCGGCTCCCCTACTATAACACCTGTATTTATAACGAACGTGTAGACAGAACGTTTTTTGTCCAAACAGCAAGACATAGTGACACGAGTCCTTCTCAAAGTCGCAGGTTCAACGACAGGGTTTCCAAGCAATTAGGATGTGTGATTGTTTAATTTGAGAACTCTTTGTTTCATTTTATATCACCGACTTTAAGGCTGCTTTTCCACCAGAAATGTGCTACGCTACGTTGCTATGGATGCGTTTGATATCCACCAATCATATTCATTGGTGCACAAAGCTTAGCACTGTTAGAAACAGATTCAACTAAGATGGGTTGGTGGATACCTATACCCACGTTTTTACATTTCGGCGGCGTATCTTTATCGCATCTTTCTCGCACAGATACATAGCTAAGTATTGGTGGAAACGGTCACATATTTTCGTAGCGTAGATTTCACATCTTCGCAGCATAGCTGCTTTGCACATCTCTGGTGGAAAAGTACCCTAAAGCGGCGATTATCTGATGAGGTGTGATGAAAACAAAAACTGCACTACTCCCTGACATTCCACAAGTGAATAGGTGTTAATTAATGACAATTTATTTAATTTATATTAGAAATAACAAACGTGATTGTTGGAAGCTAAATTTTCTCTTTTGTACACTTGGTCTGTGGTAATAATTCATTAATTTATTAATATGGCTCTAGTCCGTCTACTTTTGGAAGTCTGTTTAGCATTGAATGTAGTGGTAAAGTGTATACACAAAGGTTCGGTAGCATTAGACAGTTGACTAAACATATTGGTGTGAAACTTGAAAGAATGTTATTTACGGAGGAACCTTTAGTTTATATATACTCACTGGGACTACGAATCTATAGTTTATTGTAAAAATAGTATAAGTCACAATTATTACTACAGTGGTAAAATCAATCAATTATTGAAGTCTGTCAATCCGCATTGGGCCAGCGTGGTGGACTATTGGCCTAACCCCTCTCATTCTGAGACGAGACTCGAGCTCAGCAGTGAGCCGAATATGAGTTGATAATGACGACGTGACAACAAAAATGTATTCGACATGACTTGTTTTCGACGACACGTGAGACAGTAATACGAACTTACGAAGGCACTTTCGATCCACCCTACGTAAGCCGGTGAGTAACATTGGTTTCGTAAAGGTCAGCGAGGTCGTGACGTCCTACGCAGCCGTTGCAACGTCACAGTCTGCTCGTCACATTACTACGCACTTGTCGCCTCTTTAATTAATTCTTGGAACTTTTCTGCTATAGCTTCTTTTGGTTCTATTATCATCGATCCGATTTTGACGGCCTACGTGGCGCAGTGGTATGCGCGGTGGATTTACGGAGGTCCTGGGTTCGATCCCCGGCTGGGCAGATTGAGATTTTCTTAATTGATCCAGGTCTGGCTGGGCTTCGGCCGTGGCTAGTTACCACCCTACCGACAAAGCAAGGGGTGTGGATTTTCATCCTCCTCCTAACAAGTTAGTCCGCTTCCATCTTTGGTTGCATCATCACTTACCATCAGGTGTGATTGTTGTCAAGGGCTAAATTGTAAAGAATAAAAAAAAGATCAGTCGACAGACTGAACAGAGGTCATCCGAATCACCTGGTTGTCCAGTTAATTATAGCACAGGCGATTCAACGCTTGAAAAGACGGCAAATTCTTTATTGAACCCCATATATAACACTTACACAAACTTTCGCCTTTATAATATAAGTGTGATTGTTAAAAATATCTTTATTATCGGTGTAAAAATCACGTTGAATTTAGACTTATGTTACATCAATACCCACAACGCTGGTATTCTCTCAGACCATAATTGGTTATTACAATAGTAATTAGGTAAATATCTTTTAATAATAAGGAAAAGTTCTGATTGGTTATTTTTGCAAAGGTTGTTGCTCTATTTATAGATAGAATGAAAATAAATTTCATGAAGTGCGGTATACTCATGAAAAAATGACATAGCAGTTATTAAACACTTAGCTCTCAAAATCGCAGCGTTCCAAACATTAATAACTAAACTTTTGTTTTCAACGCGTTATAATAATTTTGGGCGGCGAACTCGAGTTGTAATCTAATTTATCTTAATTAAGGCTCACCGATTCTATGATAAGTCTGCAAAGGTATGCTAATTCTATTTGGTTTAGATGTCTTTTATTAATTCGCCTTTAATTCTGAATTATTTGATTCTTTCTTCCCTTTGATAAGCGGTAAAGAAAAATTTACCTGTTTATTTAAACTAGCATTTGCATGTTTCTAACATGTTTGTTCTACTGTTAAGACGCTAACGCACGTTCCAATGTGTTTCAAGTTTTTTTTCTGCAAGATATCGGAAGGAAGTTATTGAAAAACATTTTTCAATAATTTCCTTCATTATCCTTTTCCTCCATTTAGGTTTAACTCATCATCGGAATCGCATGCTGACTATTATGAGGGTATTTTCCATGAAAACTGTTCATGGCTCGCATTATCTAATGAATTTAGTATTTCTACTTTCTACTATCACGCGGGAACTCTGCATAGGGGTGTAGTAATTTCTGCAACCCTTTGTAAGCGAAGAAAAAAAATATATATTACTAGCTGACGCCGCGCGGTTCCACCCACGTGGTTCCTGTTCCCGTAGGAATACCGGGATAAAATATAGCCTTTAGCCTTTCTTGATAAATAGGCTATCTAAACATGAAAGAATGTTTGCAAACGGACCAGTAGTTCCTGAAATTAACGCGTTCAATCAAACAAACAAACAAACTCTTCAGCTTTATAATATTAGTATAGATTTTTTTGTGAAATACCAAAAAATAGTAGCGGTGACTTCATCGGTGCTGCATATTACAAATTTAAATAATCAAAGGTCTAAATAACACAACACTCGGTAATAATTTAATTCGAAATAGCGTTACAATATAAATGACTAATAGTGGAGTGAAATAACAAAGTGCACGATGATAATGGTAATATTATGTTAAAATAATTTCCCCAAAGGAAACAACAATTCCGTTTATATAATCCGAATCATGTTAATTTAAATAGTTAATTTTAACTAATAATACCTAGATGATTCTTTCGTACTTTTTAATGTAGTTACAACTTTTAAGCCTCAATAGCTCAACGGTAAGAGCGGTTGGACTCATCACCGAGGGTGGTGGTTCGATCCCCGCTTCGTTGGTCTATTGTCGTACCCACTAGCACAGTCTTTCCCAACTAGTTGGAGGGGAATGGGAATTTTGGCCATATTATAAAAGATATGGCTAATATTCTTTTTTTAAAACTTTAAAAAAAACTTTTTAAGTTGATTTTTTAATTTTACAAGAAGTTAATGTTTGGATAAAATACCTACGACATAACATGCTATGTGCGACGTTATATACAGTTTAAGTTACTACGTTATTTAAAAGTGTTTCATATTTTATCTAGTTACTTTAGGCACTTAATAATTTCGAAGTATAATTTGATAAATGTCAATGCAACGCGTAGGTATTACAAATAATGCCAATTATACCTAAATAATGTTTGCGTCGATAACAAAAATTCACCTTCACATACTCTAATTAGGTATTTAATAGTGTGACATACCTACTCCAAAAAGTGAGCACTCAAGTAGATACTCTGCGATTGTAGGTGAAATCTGGAGTAAGCCTTATATTTTTACAATAGAATAATAAAAATGCGTTTGAAATTAATTGTTTTCAAAAGCGTAAATAACACCGCGGCGACCTAACATGTCCCAAGCACGGAATAATTGTTACAGTAACGGAAAAACAAAAGAAACGTGCGGAAAAAACTCGCTGTTTTGGAAAATTTAGGCCACCAAGAGTGCTTTACGACGCTCGTTGAATTACTCCGGCGGATTGTTAGTCCATTTTGCGGGCATGAAAGTTTTCCAACGGCGTTTTTTCAACGTTTTCCCGCCTTCTTAACCCCAAGGGTAAACTGTATTGGTAACAAGGAATCTGTATAACTTTGCTTTTTAAAAGACTTTTGGTTAGGTTTTAATTTTTTTTATAACGAGGTTCTTTTATGCTGCTTATACAGTTGAACTGGCAGAAAATGTCACGTAACGCAAAACTTTACACACTCTGTTTGAAGCTTTTGCGTTACGTTACTAGGAAAGCAGAGAATATTAGGAAGTTAACTTAAGAGGCGTATTTGTCTACGTAGGTTGTCTTATAAATAAAAGACAATTATAAGAGGTTTTATTTATTTTATTTTTCTTTTAGGTTATTATTATTTTAGCTTTTTAAGGAAAGTTAGAAATCAATCTGGTTGACAACTTTTATGTAAAATGCCAATAAAAACGCACAATTCCATTACGAGAAGTCAAAAAGTTAATGAAATTGGGATAATGAAATTATTTGTAAAGCCATTTTCCTTTCTCACCATTTCCTCAATCAACAGGATATAGATTTGTGATAAAAAAACAAAAGTTTATTTGAAAACAAAGAATAATTCTATTCATCAACAAAAATTCTATTCATCAACAAAAATTTTTAAAGGGCTCCTAAAATAGAAAATTTAGGTCGTCAGAATCCTCTATCCTCGAAATTTCTACATATTTGTAAGAAAAAACAACATTCCAAGAATCCAACCCAAGGATAATAAAGATAGTTATAAATATTACCTACAGTATGCTGATTATTACTGTATTATAACATGAGAAAACAACTACCTACCTACCTACTAATTGTTGTTTAATTTTCTCGTAAAAATATAGTAATAACACCTGCTAATAAGTACAGATAGTTAGTTTTATCACGGTAATTTACCAAGTTGGTATTAAGTTAGCCAGTTATTAAGTAATTAGAAGATTCCTTCTTGTGTTACCTTGTTAGTAACATGATGTATGACGGTGTAAATGGGCATTCTTTTTGAAAACAAGAAAAACAATGATGTACGTTCTCGAGGTTTTGTCCTCAATAATTCTTAAGTTTACATAACACTAAGAAACTAAAGAGACTCAGTGTTTACCGAGTATTTTTATATACTTAGTCACGAGAAGATCATCGCAAATAGGTACAGGTTATGTAAACATTATTTTGTATATGACATTTTAAGATTTACTTTCAAAAGAAATATTACTTACTCCGAAAATCATCATTTTTGAATGCATATGCACATGCTCCTTGGATATTTTAGACGTGAATGCAGCTAAGTTCTTGCATATTTAAAATAAAAAAATCGGTAAAGAATATAAGCCTAGAGTTATGGGAAATGCTAAATCACGTCCTGTATATTATATAGTTGGAATATGTAATTTTCTCTTCACGTTATACCTATGTAGCTAACGCATATTAGGACTACAGAACTGTAACAGCAAGCAAAATATCAATATCAAAGTTCTAACTCTTAGTTTAGAAGAAGTGATTCAAATTTAGCTTCCATTTTTTATAGGTAAGTTTATAAAAAAAGCTTGAAACTTACACACGCGCTTAGTGATGATAATCACACACACACACACATCTAAATAAAAAGCCATGAAGCCTACTAGGTTATAAAAAGTGAAAGTGACACTAAAAACGATTGACTTTCCTGTAAATACGCCCCCTATACTGCACGTGTGCACGATCAAATCAAATCAAATCAAAAATCATTTATTTCAAGTAGGCTCAGTTTACAAGCACTTTTGACACGTCTATTTGTAAAGATTCTACCACCGGTTCGGAAGGCAGGTTCTGCTGAGATACCGGCAAGAAACTCAGTTGCTCTTTTGAAAAAGTCATACAGTATTATAATTTACAATTGATAACAATTACAATTTCTTATAGTTTTATTTCCTGTGTGAAGGTGGAAGCTGATTCAATGGCCTCCAAGCGCTTTTATCTTTAAAGAACTCATCATCGATGCGTCGAAATATCTCTACTTTCTCCGCAAAATAGCGTTGTTTTGACAAAATACTCGTATCTACTGCCCCAGGCTACGGAAAAGATCTAATATTGAAGAATGGGGCTTTAACTTCAATGAAATCTAAAGCTGAAGGCCAGTTATACTCGTGTTACTATCTCTACCGCTGTGGTATTGTTGTACTCAACGATATTTTATATTATAGGCTAGCTGACGCCACGCGGTTTCACCCGCATTTTTTTTTTTTTTACAAGTTAGCCCTTAACTACAACCTCACCTGATGGTAAGTGATGATGCAGTCTAAGATGGAAGCGGGCTAACTTGCTAGGAGGAGGATGAAAATCCACACCCCTTTTGGTTTCTACACGGCATCGTACCGGAACGCTAAATCGCTTGGCGGTATGTCTTTGCCGGTAGGGTGGTAACGAGCCACGGCCGAAGCCTCCCACCAGTCAGACCTGGAAAAATTAAGAAAATCTCAATCTGCCCAGCCGGGGATCGAACCCAGGACCTCCGTCTTGTAAATCCACCGCGCATACCACTGCGCCACGGAGGCCGTCAAAACGCTTGGTTCCCGTTCCTGTAGGATTATGAGGATAATATATAGCCTTCCTCGATAAATGGGCTATCTAACACTAAAAGAATTTGTCTAATCGGTTCAGTAGTTTCTGAGCGTTAGTGGGTTAGTCTCTAGTATAAAATATAGGATGGTTGTACTAAATATTTAAGTGATTTCAAGATTTTCTTCTTCCAAGAAATTCTCAAGTGATTGTAAGCTTTTTCTCAGTAGCAGGTAATAGCAACCTGCTGTGTACTTCATAGATGCAATAATATATATGGCAAATATTCTTTTTAAAATAGAAAAAAAAATGCATTGCCTTCCCTGAGGACTGAACTGACTGAAACCTGTATTGGAGAAGGAATTCTCTATTTTGTACAATTTGTACGTATAATGCCTACCCTAGTTAAAACCCTGTGCACGCCATTGCCTCCGAAAGCACTTAAAGCCGTCGGTCGGTCACGATCTTTTTATCATTAACATCTCATAATTCCCTCTCCTCCTAATGACCTCCGCGAGAAATTTGTACTAGGTACAGACGTTATGATAATCACAAACTAAAAAGGCAACAACAACACAACAACTTTTTAACAACAACACAACAACTTTTTAACAAGTCTCTTATTCTTACCTATCTACTGGACACTTAAGCTAAAAAAACTTATATAATATCAGCCATTGAAAGTCGGTCCAGCCATTTCATAGATTAGCCGGAATATACAGACCGACAGATTTTTATTTAATTGTTTCTTTTAAAAGGATGGAGGATTAGTTTATAATTTTAAATTGACAGCTTTTTACTAAATGCGAATTAGGAAAAGTTACCTCTCGTAAAAGGAGTGCCTATCGTAAAGGTATCATTCAGATTTTTGGCTGGTGCGAGGCTTCGGTCGTTGCTAGTTACCACCCTACCGAAAAAGACGTACCGCCAAGTGATTTAGCGTTCCAGTACGATGTCGTGTAGAAACCGAAAGGGGTGTGGATTTTCATCGTCCTCCTAACAAGTTAGCCCGTTTCTATCATATATTGCATCATCATTTATCGTCAGGTGAGATTGTAATCAAGGGTTAACTTTTAAGGAATAAAAAAAATTTAGTTCAGAACTGTAAAGTTAAATACGAACAGACACTTCAATAAATACAATAAAAACTACTTAATACGCGACACAACATCGAACCTCCACCTTTAAAATCGGTTAGGACGAGTATTAGTGTTCTGTACTTCTGTGGTTAGGACCACGTACAGACGCCGCGCCGCTGCGCAGTGGGCGGTGGACGTCCCCCGCGCCCCGCCACCCCGCGCCGCGCCGTGCCCCTCCCACTAAAGCCTCGCACGCTCGAGCGGTGAAGTCGTGCGACTTGCGCATGCGACATTTTGTCGACATAGGAGACTGACCGACCATACATTGCTGGGCCCAACATTTGTTGAAAGTGCAAATTAGTGTCTGTGTCATTTATTAGGTAAATAATAATCTAAGATTTACTACAGAGGAGGTTGTCTTGTATACCAATATAAGACCACCTTCACCGAACTGGTATTGGATGAAAGTATTTTTTTTAATCAAATTAAATATGACTAAAAAAATCAGTCTAGAATATGATTAATTTATCTTTATCTTTATCTTTTATTAATTGATTTTTTTTTCAACTTTTCACTAGTTTGGTTTTTGGACAAATTCCATTACCAATCGAGCGAGCGTGAGTTTATGGAATATGCCAACGTTAGATTGACTATCTTGTGCCCGTTAGAATTCTTGGGTAGGCATAATCATACCTGTTTATGCCTACCCAAGAATTCTAAATCGATACTAGAAACTAGCACTGGTCTGGTTAATTATTTATTTATTATTCAGTTAAAAAGTCAGTCAGTGCTGGATATGGTACGGACATTTTATAGATGGTAGGTATTTACGGATAGATTATCATATCCTGGACTGTATTTTTAAACATTATTTTAAAAAATCAGTCCAGGATATGAACTTTGTTTTACATGAATATTAAAATATTATTTATAAATAACGCTTTTATTTTATTTGTAAAATAAATATATTTTCTGTAAAATAACAGACACAGTAAGAAGCGCACCTTATGTGTAACATTGTAATATTGTAGCTTCATTCCATCGAGGAAAACTGCAATAGCTTTCATATGATTCATTTATAGGATATTGCATTTAAATGCAGTATATAAATATGATTTTGAAGGCTACTACGTCTATTATTGTGCTCTGTCCATCAGCAATCATACCTTTCAGTCGCCTGGGGATTTACGTTTTACAAAACCATCATGATATCTGTCCATCTTGAAGGACGTATGTCATATTACCTCAGTAAGTGGTACGAATTGAATGAATGAAAAACGGTCAATGACGTCCAAAATCACTATTCAAAACCACTTCAAAACAATGATAATTTACTAGTAAAATGACATTTCAGTGACGTTTGCACTTGTCATTTTACTGACTGGAATTAAAAATCGTACCTACTATAGTTGATTCATATCATCATTGAATCATCATCATCATATGAAATTTGATATAAACAATCTTAATTTCATATAGGTAGTGCATGGATTATGGGTCTGAAATATATCGATATTCATTAATAAAAGTTGAGGTTTTCACAGAAAACTCAATTTAAAAATTATGTTTTTGAAAAATTTTAAATAATTTGAAAAAAAGTGTCAACTAGCCTTTTAAGTACTTAACTGACAACTAGTCAGTATTATAGTATTCAAGGGATTGTAAAGCCGATTCGCCAAATATAAAAACTTTTAGACTAATTCAGTATAGCCGTAGTAGGTACCTACTAGTATATTTAGATGTAAGCCGTTTGGTCCAGTACGTTGTATTAAACCTAATAACTGTAATATAACTCAAAATATTAAACCTAATACCGTTTGTATTGGGGATTAAGACAAATATAGTTAGTTGGTAAACTCCATACTGCAAAGAGCAAACTTCGACGCCGGTTAACCGGGCGAGTGTATGGAGCTCGGAATGAACACCGGATTTTCCCATTACGTGTAAACTCGGTCAATAAACTTAGATGTTTAGAGAGCGGATTAAGAATGCGGGTACGGCGAAACCGCAGAACGATTTTGATTTCGGTAGCGTATCTAGGAATAATTTTATGATCCATCCTAATCTATACAATCCTCACTATTATCTATACTTATAATAAATCTGTAGAGAGGTCAATTCTGTACATGAAATATATTTCCAAAATAACTATCAGGGGGTGATCAGTGATCGATACTAGAGGGGAGGGGTAAGGTAGGGGTAGCGTAGGGGTAGGATAGGGGTAGGGTAGTAATAGGTTAGGGGTAGGGTAGGAGTAGGGTTGAGTCCCTACTCATCCCCTGTATGGTAAGGTAGCTGTAGAGTGGGAGTAGGGTAGGGTAGTAGTAGGATTTCACGCGGACGAAGTCGCGAGCGTCCGCTAGTTATAAATATGTCAGTCGGTTATGCTTTCACGATTTAACTACTCATTTGATAATTCTGTAATGTTTCCTAATCGTTGTCATGTAGATAGTAGACAAAGAAAAGAACATAGAATCTAAAAAAAACTTAAACCTTAAAGATTTTGTATATTTAATTAACAAAGATACTTATATTGTAAAAAAGGTTTAGATAATTTTAAGTTTAGATTTTCTCTAGTGGGGGGTCGGCCAACACTGCGCTTTACGGTGCGGGGTCGCCATTCCTGCACCTTGGGACCCCAACGTCCATCGGCTCTTCGAACTATGTGGCCTGCCCATTGCCACTTCAGCTTCGCGACTCGCATTAATATAAATTAAAATGCATGCTTTTTTTGAATATTAATTAATTTTTCGGTTCTTATAAACATAAGATATCACTAGCTGCATCTGAAGTCACTTAATTTTTCAAAGTTCTCCACACAATACCGTATACGAGTTATGAAAAACACCCGTCATGTCATAGTGTTTAACAAAGGAAAGCTAAATTTTAAACAGCGCTTCAAAGAACAATGGGTGGGGAAAATAAGTAAAAGTTTTCCCGAATCTCGTACCTACATCTCGAGAATCTAAACCGAAATGTCAAGTGTACGACAAAGAACGTCTCGTTGCGTCGAGTTGCCAAAAGCTGAGCTCGCTAACGATACTAGACTTTTATGTAAATTTCGAGACTGGCGCGAATTTTGTACGATTTTAATTTTATTACAATGTTAATTATAACCTCGGTGACTTGTTTCGCTATGAATTTTGACTGCATTTAAAATTTAAAACAACACTGTACATATTTTTGCTATGTAGGTACGAGTATATACCCATTCGTTCTATTTTACAGAAATGTTTATTATACTGACTATTACATTGTATCTGTACGTGTTACGTTCTGTCAGCCCGATCCAACGGCGACCTGCCCGCAATATGTGATTATTTGTTTCACGAAGTATAAATTTATGTCATTTATGTGATCTTATTAGGTATTTTACTTGTGTACCTGTACTATTATGAATTCTGTGCTTGTATTAGAATAAATAATTATTCTTATTCATTAGTTATATAATTATCTAGTTTGTCACATCGCTTAAATATTTTTAAAAGGCGTGCCAGCCTAAAAAATGTGTTTATGTGATAAGTCCTAAATAATGTAATATATTTAAGGTTGCATTATTTAATTTTTGTAAATTACTGTATTCTTATAAATAAATAAATAATAATAATAAATTGTATTGACTTACAATGATTCGTTCAAGATTTCAAGTAATATTTACATGATCTATATTATAAGTATACAAGCGGACGCCCGCGACTTCGTCCGCGTGGAAATCGATGTAAACTTTCAACCACTATTTCACCACTTTAGAGGTTGAATTTTAAAAATTCTTGAATCACATTATTTCGTATTTCTTTTATGATTTATGATCAAATTTTTAAAACTGTAACTCTTAAAATGAAGGACTTTCTATACAAATTTTCAACCCGTATTTCACCCCCTTCTATTTTTATTTCAGGGTCCAAAGTACCTACCCTATGTTTTGCTTCAAGGTCCCATTTACTATTATACCAAAATTCATCTTGATCAGTTCAGCCATTTAGCCGTGAAAAGGTAACAGACAGACAGAGTTACTTTCGCATTTATAATATTAGTAGGGATAAAAATTTTAATAAAAAAAATTCAACCGACTTCCAACTCGAAAATTAACCTAAACTAAAAAGCAAAAAATAACATCTTACCTATATGCTACCTTCTGATCAGTTTGAAGGCGGTGCCAAGCCAGTGATGTTTAAATTTAAGCCGTTTAAATTACAAAATTTCTGTGGTCCTTTCAGAAACGGCTTTAATTAAAACATGGGATACATGGGAACATGGGAACACTTTTTGGGAAGTCGGTTAAAAAGGATTCATCGCAGTGTATTATGTTTATATTGCATTGATACAAAAGTAGTACAAATTATAGTTAAAGAGAAAAAAAACTATTCTCGTTATAGCTTATACCCTGTTATTGCCCTAAATGGACCTACTATGTTTATTTGAACAAGAACTTAAATAAAAGTTTCATTTTATTTTGCAATTTGTTTATTGTTTTTGAAGTTTTATTTTTCAAGTTTTTTATTCCCAAAACTACAATAAATATCGTAGATAGGTACTTTTAAGTATATTGTAGCGGATTTAACTATATTACGTGTACCTATAATATACTTTCCATAAATGTAGATTATCTCATCTGTATACTTACCTATAGAAGCACATATGAATAGCCATATCGAGCTCCGACTCATTGTTGAGATGCTTTACTGATATCGATTGTGTCAATACGTCGCCGGTAAAAAGGCGAACTCAAATCCGATAGCAATCTGCTAACCAACGTTGTATTTTTAGATTTACTGCGCTACACATTATTCAAAGTCAAAAGTCAAAGTCAAAATTCTTTTATTTCAAATAGGCTTAGTTTACAAGCTCTTTCGAAACGTCAGGTAATAATATTAAACTTATGATAATGGTGATAATAATGATTCAAAAACTTAAAATTAAAGTTACGAGGGTTCCAAACGCGCCTTGGTCCGAGAATGGTCATTATTATGAGTAACTTCTAAATATATTAATTTAAATATATTTATTAAATAAAATTAAATACAATCAAAATAGACAATATATAAATATATTTATGTATTGTCTATTTTGATTGTATTTTCTTATAATTAGTAATATTGTTTTATTATAAATTGTTTTTGCCAAAATAAATAAAAAAAAAAAAAAAAAAAAATATAAAACTCAAAGGTGACAGACTGACATCTGTGATCTATCAACGCACAGACAAAACCACTGGACGGATCGGGCTGAAATTTAGCGTACAGGTAGATGTTATGACGTAGGCATCCGCTAAGAAAGGTTTATGATCAGTTCTACCCCCAATGGGATAAAATAGGGGATGAAAGTTTGTATGAAACTTTGTCAATTTTGCGGCGATTTGGCTGAAATTTGGAATGATTATAGATTTTACTCAGGATTAACACATAGGTTACTTTTCATCCAGGAAAAATCTATGGTTCCCGCTGGATTTGTGAAAAACTGAATTCCACGCGGACGAAGTCGCGGGCGTCCGCTAGTTATCATATATTAACAATCCACTACAATGCCAATGCAACTTAGAGCTATATACGTTATTCGTTAGCTCATTACATAACAGAAATTAAGAACTTGATAAAAGGTCATAGAAGCCACGAGAGCCGTGATAGCCTAGTGGATATGACCTCTGCTTCCGATTTCGGAGGGTGTGGGTTCGTATCCAGTCGGGGGCATGCACCTCCTTTTGCGAATCAAAATAATACTGTGTAATAAGGACACAAAATACATTTATTGGTGTTAGATACTTCGATTTGTGACTTTACCTCGTCCAGCAGTCGACAATTCTTTGGTGAATTTGGGTGCGATACAAGTCCATATAGAATAGAATAGAATAGAATCTCTTTATTTGTCCACACACAAGTAATGAAATAAAAATAAACAAACAGAACATACAATACATACATCTGGTCATGGACAAAAAAGGTATCCACCTCAGCACGATTCCACAGCGAGCTGTGGCGCTGGTTTTCAGGTAAAACCTTGTGTGTTCACGGACGTGTCTACGTGACGTGTCTTAACTTAACTTAAGATCATATGTAATTGGTCTGAGTTTATAGAATATTGACAACTCTTTAAGTTCCATTACTAGCAACTACTATAAATATAAAGCTCCTTTCAAAGCAGCATAACAATCAGATCAACCGTGCGTAAACAATGTTATCCGTAGTTTAAATCATAATATGGATATTCATTACTTGTAAATCAATGGATATACAGCAACAGAGTACTATTTAAGGATAAAAACATTGCCGCTTGCATGTCTGTTCTTTTTATAGGCATTCAATTATAATAGTTACATGTAAACGTTGTTTAGTCATACACATCTGGCGGTAAACGACTGCATTGCCGATTTAAATGCAATGCGTTTAGTTCGTGTAAGTAATTTACACAGAAAATATGTTAAAACAAATTGTAGTTGAGTCACACTTTCATGGGGATGATAATAAATGAAATGAGTGTGACTGTTTTAGTAATAAAAAATATGTAACATACGTACAGCTCGTGCGGATTAATTTGACACCTGGTTCGAATGATGATTGTACTGTGTTTGATAGGCAGGTGTCAAGTCATGCGCACGAGTTATATGTTAATGTCATGTACTAGCCGATGCCCCGTGGTTCCACTCGCGAATGTGCCGTTTCCGTGAGAATACCAGGATACAATAATAACGCGGATTTCAAGTGGTAAAAGAATTTTCAAAATCGGTTCTATAGATCTAGAAATTACCCAATACCGCAAAGTTTACCTCTTTGTAATATTAGTATAGATAATATTTATGAATACTATTTTTGGCAAAGTAAAGTATTTAATATCTAGTAAAACCTGCATTGAAGAGACTATTCACAAGAAACGTATGTTTAAACTAAAATTAATTCTTAAAACTGGACGAGGGACTATTATCTAAGGTTTCTCTAAAGGCTACAAAAGGTAAACACCTATTTCATTAACAAGTAGTAAGTAGGTACCTAACACTTTGCGGGTTTTATTAAAGTTTTTAGTATTACTAAGAAGAGACCACAAAGAAACTATCTCACTTCTCATTACACACATATTAATGTAACTTTACCAGCGAAATTGTAAGTTACTGCATTCTAATTAAGTAAACCGACGTATCTAACAATGTCAAGATTGATTCATGTTATATACCTACTTCATCATTTATCATTTGAAACCTATATTCGGCTCACTGTTGAACACGAGTGTCCTCTCAGAATGAGAGAGGTTAAGCTAAAAGTTCACCACGCTGGCCCAATGTGAATTAGCAGACGTCACAGACGTAGAGAATTAAGAAATTTTTCAGGTATGCAGGTTTCTTCACGATATTTTCCCTTCACCGTTTGAGACGCATGATATTTAATTTCTTAAAATGCACATAACTGGAAAGTAGAAGGTTCATGACCTCGATCGGATTTGAATCTACGCCCTTCAAATCGAAAGCAGAGGTCATATCCATTGGGCTATCCACGGCTCCGTACTTTTACAATTAGGTATATACCTACTTATTTTAATTGAAACTCTTTAGAAGAGTTTGTGACAGCCCTATATTTAAGCCGTTGTTTATTCACATTCCGTGTAGATTTATTTCACTTTACGCACTGTGCGTCAGCTCTGTCAGCGATTATGACTTATACACCGCCATTACGTCACATCGAAGCGAATAGCCGGCGTCAGCGCGGATTTTACGGTTAGTGTGAAAACGACCTTATCTCAACTGAATATACGGAATGCATTATTCATACATTTCGTTCGTTCACTAAACTCTCAAGTTACGAAGCAATCGACAGATTTGCACCTTTGTGAGGGATAATGTTTCTGTTTGTTGATTAAGACATTCAGTCCCCATTAGCTCTCTCTCTCTTTTTTATCGAAATTACTGTCATCAACTTATTTTATCAGCTTACTTTTTTAATGGGTTATAGTAGAAACAGACCTCTTCTTGGAGTTGGAGTGTGGAGTGGAGTTAAGAGCCACGCTATTCAATGCTCGTTGGAAGACTGGTTCATGTTAGACTTTGATTACTTAGTTCACTTACCGGTTAGGCAGGTCCAATATCGAGACTAAGGTGAACCACCGAATCCAGCGTTGGCTTTGCAGCATTTGGGAAACTCCGCGAGATTTTTGCGTCGAAAATTCCTCAGTGCCTGAAGACAAAAGTCTTAGTCGCTAACTATGGGCGTTATTAGAAGGCTGAAAATCACTCAGCGGGCGATGGAGCGACATAAGCCTGGAGTTTTTCTGCGTGATCGAATCATCGAAGAAAACGGCAATGAAATTAGTACTAGAAACGATACCCTCCCCGCCAAAAATCTTCTTAAATTTCTAAAATTGTTTCTCTTTTTTCGAATCAACACCGGAAGTTTCGAATCAGAGAGATCATAAATGTAAATATATAGGGTCCTATATTCGTCGTGGACAGCAACAGTATCCTTTCTCGCAAAAAAAAAAACCTCTTAAATTCCCAAAATTGTTTCTTTTCTCGAATCAACTCCGGAAGTTTCCAATCAGAATATTATCATACACAATATATAGGGCAGTTGGTAATAACCATTAAGCGGTCTTTCTGATGCATCATAAATTCTATCGAAGTCAAAGGGAATAAGATAAAAGGCCTTAATTGAATGTCAACTTAATTATTAGTGACAATGTAATAAGCACAAGTGGCTTTTAATTACTAACCCTGCCGACGCCGACGGTGCCTTTGAATTCTTTTGACGTGTTTATCTGCTAATTGATCGGCGTCGATTGACTTTTGACTTTGTTGGTGTTGGTTGGCTAATTTCCACAGGTTGCTGTTGTTTAGGGGTTGATTACATAATTTCATGAGTTAGGAAGTCGATGATTTTGCACCCCTGTGCCTCTAGAAGCATGTTAAGCCTGTGTCGATCAGTATCGATATTTGATAGTATACCTACCTAAACTTCATTTTTTTAGAATTGCAAAATTATGTAAACAAATATGGCCGTATTCATCACTGACATTAGTTGTGACGTCATCCTAGGGATGGGCCGTTGATGAACTATATCGAGAATTAACTACTACTAATCGAATTTTATATCAATTGTAAAAAAATCACTTTACTTAAAAACTCACTTCTAAGTTGGCAACACTAATCACACAGTCAAAATACGCGCGATATTAACTATCTACCTCTTTCTGTTGCATATTAATTAATACCTATCAAATAACATTTTTTTCACTTGTATCTGTTTGTTATAAATTAAAAGAGTACTAAAAAATTTAGGCAGTACTTGTTAACGCATTATCTTTTTTTAACATATAAGTACGTAACTAACTAAACAGCGCTATGAAAAAATTACTTTATTCAAATTACTCAATTACGATATCGATACTGAACGGAATACATTCGATATTTACAATCGGTAAATCGTTCATTTTTAATCTGTGGTGACAATTTTACTTGGCACAACCTTAGAGAGACGAAACGTCAAATTAACATTTAAATGTAATCTGTGTGCATAATTTCGTGTTTAATTTCGTTTATTTCTAAAAATTTTGATTAAACCCTGTGTAAATTAAAAAAATGTTACGTTTGTATGATTCTCCATAGGTGGATTGTAAAGAACAAAGTGTTTGTGCGTGTTTTAATAGTTTGATGGTTCTGAAAACTGTTATGAAAGTTTGGCATCGACAAAAGGGTTTGTTTATTTACCAAATAGCGCAATTCAATCTGGACATGGTATATAATAGTTATTCTTAGACCTGCATTGAAATAGCATGTGTCTAAGCTCCAAATATTTTCTTTAAAGAACGAAAAATGGCCAGGATGATTTGAAAACAGATATCATCTGGTCTGAAGTAAGGGATAAGTAGTTTTGTTAAAAAAAACCAAAGGCTTCTTTGTCAGAACTTTTTGAATACAACTAATATTTACTTTCTCGCAACTAATAGAAAAGTTTAGTTGATGTGAATTGGTTATAGGCACGTATTATGTGTAGGACGGTAGGACCCAATAGTTCTTCATCTTCTTTCTTATTTCTCCTAGCTTCTTATTACCTCCTAGTACTTTTTTCCCAATTAGCCTTATTATGCCCGCGATTAGAAGTAATTGCGTAGAAATGCACAAATGTCAGTCGACTTAAAAACCTCCTGCGTTTTTTCGAAGTTAAAAAACATTGATAAAATCTTATACTTTGATTAGTAACAAGGAAAACTGATAACTCAATTATATAGTAAAACGAGCAATGTAGGTTTCAGATACGACTTACATAGTAGGTACCAGTGATAACTATTTAAATCACATTACTTAATGAAACTTCAAAATATGTTATTTAATATTTCAGACTTCTAAAACGACTTTCTATTTACTACGCGTACTTTGAAAAGCTTTCATTTAATTTTACGCAGCAAAAAATGCAAAGATAGAAAAGTTAATTTAAAAGTTTCTTTGAAAATATAAATACTAAGCTGAAAAACCTGACTAGAGTCTAACTAACCGGTTTTATTTATTTACATTTGTTTGACCTTGCGCGGCCTAATGGAGACTGTACACTGGCGTTAAAAATGACTAGACAAATATTGACTTTGTATTTATGCTTAACTATAATTTATTAAATTTCTTTGTTTATTTTTGAAGTATACTATTAATCTGATTAGCCCCCGACGTAAAAAGGAATGTTAAAGGTTTGAACCGTCTCATATATAGGTATCTGTGTATGTGTGAGTGTGTGTCTATGGGATCGTAAGTTGTAACTTATAAATATGATGCGTCCAATTATAATGCGGCTTTTCTTGTTTGAAAGCTATATTTTTTATTATGTCAGATTTATTACGTTCGATTTGTTTTTTTTTATTAATTCAAAACATGAAGCGCGCCCCGCGAGTTTAATCTCCGGCTTAATGTTTTACAATTAAAGGTTTGTTTAACCAAGCCGACCTATGAATATGAATAGAGCAAAGAGTGAGTAGAGCAAAAAGAGAAATGTCACATCCGTCTCTTTATTATAATTTAGATTACTGCCGGTCATGATCTGACTGGACTACAAATACATACATGTTTTAAACGCCTACATTCCTAGACAAATTCAATTTGGAACTTATTTTTGTTATTTTCTTTTCAGTTATTTTGGGTTTTGGTAATATCTGAAAGGGTTTGTTAATATCTTATGCAGGGTTTTTGATAAAAAGTCTCATGAATATTTTCGACACTTCCAACAATTATCGTCATATTTCAATTAATCTTCACAGAACCTTACCCATTGTATACATACTTAACCTTCCTCACACATCACTCTTACATACGTCACAGATGTAGCGGAGGACACTAAATTTATAATATTATGTTTAGATTATTGTTTTAAGAAATTAAAAATTATAATTCTATAGATAATAACATCTAGATTGGAAATTTGAATGTACTTGTATAGATAGATGATTGTTCATTACGTACTAAATCACGGCTTAGCGGCTAAACGAATCTGGATAAAATTAGGGATAATATATGATTTTCCCACAGAAACGGCTGAAGTTGCGGGTAAAATCTATACTAGTATTATAAAGCTGAAGAGTTTGTTTGTTTGTTTGTTTGATTGAACGCGCTACTCTCAATAACTACAGGTTCGATTTGAAAAATTATTTCAGTGTTAGTTAGCCCATTTTTCGAGGAAGGCTATAGGTTATATATTAGCCCAGTACTCCTACGGGAACGGGAACCGCGCGAGTGAGACCGCGCGGCTCAGCTAGTCTAGTTTATAATTACAAATTTATAATGTAACTTGACGCAAGTGTAACACCTCCATAAAATTCTTGCGAAGTTTAGATCTGAATTTCAATTTAAGGTTTTATGACTTTATTTTATACGAGTAACCTTCAAATGAATAGATGAGAGCCATTTTTGTTAGAAATAGGATTTTTATTAGGGCATAAAATGAAGCCGATGTTACTGCTTTGAAACTCTTAATATACGGTGTTATGAAAATTAAAGATCCTTGGTTTTGTTATTGTATAATATCCTAAAGTTTTAGCCTTCTATTTATCTATACTAATATTATAAATAGGTAAAGTTTATGATATTGTAGGGGGTAGTATCTACCACACCGATTTAGCAAATTTGCTCGAAAACTATCGCTCATTTCACCAATTCAATATCGTAATTTAGCTCAATACGCACATGTGCGACAATGTAAAGTAAAATACACATGTGCCGTAATGTAATATAAAATAATTGTCATCCGGCTAAAAACGAACGGTAGGTCCTTTTTTAAATCTTGGCAAATAGTTTTTATGTCAGAAAAGTGCTTAACATTTTATGAATGAAATTAACCTTGTTTGATAAAATACAATAAAAAGCCAATTAATTCTTTAATTTTAATAATTTTGACAATAAATGTCAACCATTTATCTGTATCAGAAACACAAAAAATATTAATTTACTTTATTAGTAATATTGGCTGTTTTTGGTGGCACAAAGCTCACTCACAGGAATAAAGATGCAAATTCGTTTTCATCAGAAAGTATGTTTAAAATTCTCTCGCAAATGTGTTATAAAACGTCGTATGACATACGTGCGCTTTGATATTTACAGCCTCTGCTTCCTTAATATAGCTCTCGCCTTTGGCTCGAGCTGCAATATCGCCTCGGCTGTAACTTTCAACTTACCGCTCTTACATCATAATGCACACGAATTTTAGATAGCCATGTTATTTGTAACATAGGCTATATTTTATCTCCGTATTAACATCCGTATAGGAACAGAAACTACACGGGTGAAACCACGGTGTAGATAGACTGCGTGGCTATTTTTCAGTGATCTTTCATCAACCAAAATAAATCTATAAAATTCAAAATCTAATGATCATTTAATATTGTCCATTCGTTTGTTCCGGAACTACGTGCGCAACTAAATTAGACTCACTTAGTGGGAAATGAGCGGTCCACTAAAATAACGCTGAGCGCATTAACTATACACCACAGCCATGCGCAACCTTATATGACCCCTATTACCTAAGTCGTAAGAGCTGTTGTAGTTTGAAAATAATTTTCCTCTTTGCCCGTCATTCGGTTTACGGCTCTCTGTATTGTGCCTCGCAATAACTCTTCTATATCTGAAGGAGATATCACAATAAAACATTATGAGGACTTATATCGCGTGGTAATAACCTCTAATTATAAACAGGTCTCAATTGTACAGTTTAAATACTCGTAAGTGTAGTGTGTCAGTAATTAATTGATTGGACAATTTTTATTATTGCTGTTATAAAACGTCTCTACTTTGTAGAGAAAAGTGAGCAATTCTACAATGTGTTTATAAATGTTTAATGCATTAAAATTTTAACCTTTGCGACTGTCTAATTATAATACATACTTACATAAAAGGTTTTCTTGGTATGGATGTATGATGCGGAGGGATGAAGGTTTTTTTTTTAAATTCTTTTCTTACTTTTTTGTTTTTTAGCCTTTGACTGCCTGATGGTAAATGATGATCCAATCTAAGATGGAAGCGGGTTCGGTTCGGTTTCCACACGAAATCGTATATTAACGTTTAATCGCTTGGCGGCACGTCTTTCACATCATTGGGTGGTAACTAGCCACGGCCGAAGCCTACTTATACTTATTAGTAAGCCAGTCAAACCTATAATTATAAGTAAGTATAAAGTTATACTTATTATCAGAATAATGAGAAGAGGAAGGCCAAAAAGATATGGTGAAAGATGAGTGGATGATAAATTGATGAATAATAGACGCGAATGGAAGAGATTGACATTTTTGATTGATCAAGGAGTTGATGATGACATACTAAGAGCTATTTATTTATTATTCGTTTAATCATGTTAATATCATAAACGCTAAACTAGTTAGAGTTAAAGCCGTGATATGACCTCTGCACCCGATTCCTGAGAGTGTGGGTTCGAATCCGGTCCGAGGCATGCACCTCCAACTTTTCAGTTGTGTTCATTTTAAGAAATTATATTTTAACGTGTATCACGTGTATCGGTGAAGGATAAACATCGTGAGGAAACCTGCATACCAGAGAATTTTCTTAATTTTCTGCATGTGTGAAGTCTGCCAATCCGCATTGAGCCAGCGTGGTGGACTATTGGCCTAACCCCTCTCATTCTGAGAGGAGACTCGAGCTCAGCAGTGAGCCGAATATTTGTTGATTATGATGAAACTAGTTAAATAAGTTTAATCGCTTAGAAGGCTATGCCAAAAATGAACTAATAAGCTTTATGAGCCTATTTGACATAGCACCGCCTTCAAACCGATCAATAGAACGGAGATAGGTACGATGATATTTTTCGCTTTTTAGTAATGAATTTTGAAAGTCTTTTATTTTATTAATTTTAAAATTTTTCCTATTAAATGTTTTTTGTATTTCCGTCGGGAAAACTATTACAAAGAGCGAAAGCTACTAATAAAACCGTACTGCAATGTATAAAATAAAGTATACGCTTATAGAACCACCTTTTTCGAAGGCACCTAATAAATGTATTCAGTATTCTACATTCAGCATCTTGTGTTGTTCATGCAGAGCGTGAGAACAGTATAACAGTTGTTTCACTACGATCGTATCACGACTAACCCTTCCACGTGCTAATGGAATTTGTGCCTTATCCCCCACTAATAGGATTGAAATGCTAATGATAATCTATTATTCAGTCGAAGAGCGTCCTCTCATCACATCTCAATTAATACCGAATGACATGGTACAATATGACGTTGATTATTCTCCTTTGGTGAGGCGTAACGGTCACTGTCCAGTATAATATTGCTGGCGCTAGTTCCGTTATAAACATGGATGCTTCCTATAATATACAGACATTTCGAAAGGGCACAAATTACTCATCACCATCATCATCATCATCATCATCATATCAGCCGATGGACGTCCACTGCAGGACATAGGCCTTTTGTATGGACTTCCAAACATCACGATACTGAGCCACCTGCATCCAGCGAAATTACTAATTAGTATAAATAGCTAGTTAATAAGAAGTGCTATTTAATAATTAAACAGCGATAATGATTAATTGACCTTATAAAGATTGGAATTTTAATCATTTACTCCAATAGCATTTCGACTTATTGTAAACTCTTCTTCGAATTTCGAATGTTTCTTTGCGACTAATACAATGTAAAGTAAAGGGTAAAGTATTCCCCTTTTGTTTTTAACTGAAGAAAACATTAAGGTAAATACGACAATATATTAATTAACCCAGACACCGTTAAGTTACTTTGTTTTCAAGACCATCTCCATTCATTTGCAGTGCCCGCCACGAGATATTGTGTTCGTGAAGTTAGCAACAAATGACTGCGCAATGAATCAATAACGTTACAAACGGCGCGGGCGGCGAGTGTTCGCGTCTGTACGAATGCGCATACTCATTCCGCAGCTAACTTCACAAACATAAAGATCCGTGGCGAGCATTATACGAGTACCTAAAGTACAGCAGCCGATTATGGAAGTTTGGACAGCAGTAGGTATCAGGTTTTCCATTACAAAAGTTCCATAGTAACTTTACTCATTTCGTGAAACTAAAACTATGGCAGCTACAAAGAAGGACAGACAGACGGTACAGCAAAGAGTAGTAATAAACTTTATGAGCCTATTTGACATAGCACCGCCTTCAAACCAATCAATAGAACGGAGATAGGTACGATGATAGTTTTCGCTTTTTAGTAATGAATTTTGAAAGTCTTTTATTTTATTAATTTTAAAATATTTCCTATTACATGTTTTTTGTATTTCCGTCGGGAAAACTATTACACAGAGCAAAAGCTACTAATAAAACCGTGCTGCAATGTATAAAATAATTTATACGCTTATATAACCTCCTTTTTCGAAGGCACCTAATAAATGTATTCAGTATTCTACATTCAGCATCTTGTGTTGTTCATGCGGAGCGTGAGAACAGTATAACAGTTGTTTCACTACGATCGTATCACGACTAACCCTTCCACGTGCTAATGGAATTTGTGCCTTATCCCCCACTAATAGGATTCAAATGCTAATGATAATCTATTATTCAGTCGAAGAGCGTCCTCTCATCACATCTCAATTAATACCGAATGACATGGTACAATATGACGTTGATTATTCTCCTTTGGTGAGGCGTAACGGTCACTGTCCAGTATAATATTGCTGGCGCTAGTTCCGTTATAAACATGGATGCTTCCTATAATATACAGATATTTCGAAAGGGCACAAATTACTCATCATCATCATCATCATATCAGCCGATGGACGTCCACTGCAGGACATAGGCCTTTTGTATGGACTTCCAAACATCACGATACTGAGCCACCTGCATCCAGCGAAATTACTAATTAGTATAAATAGCTAGTTAATAAGAAGTGCTATTTAATAATTAAACAGCGGTAATGATTAATTGACCTTATAAAGTATTGGAATTTTAATCATTTACTCCAATAGCATTTCGACTTATTGTAAACTTTTCTTCGAATTTCGAATGTTTCTTTGCGACTAATACAATGTAAAGTAAAGGGTAAAGTATTCCCCTTTTGTTTTTAATTGCAGAAAACATTAAGGTAAATACGACAATATATTAATTACCCAGACACCGTTAAGTTACTTTGTTTTCAAGACCGTATCCATCCATATGCAGTGCCCGCCACGAGATATTATGTTCGTGAAGTTAGCAACAAATGACTGCGCAATAAATCAATAACGGTACAACCGACGCGGGCGGGGAGTGTTCGCGTCTGTACGAATGCGCATACTCATTCCGCAGCTAACTTCACAAACATAAAGATCCGTGGCGAGCACTATACGATAAGTAGTACAGTAGACGATTATGGGAGTTTGGACTGCGGTAGGTATCAGGTTTTCTATTACAAAAGTTCCATAGTAACTTTACTCATTTCGTAAAAGTAAAACTATGGCAGCTACAAAGAAGGACGGACAGACGGTACAGCAAAGAGGGACACAAGAATTCTATGGAATAAAGAGGGCGCCGCGAAACGCCTAATAACAAAAGCGATGTCGTGAGTGTGGTTTGCCTAAACAGCCAAAGGTTGGCACCAGCCAACCTTTGGCTGTTTAGGCAAACCACCCTCTTTCTAGTTCTTCTACCCTCTTTCTAGTTCTTTTTCTTATTTCAACAACCATGTTGAAATAAGAAAAAGAACTAGAAAGAGGGTAGATCGATTCTGCCCCTAACAGCTGATGTCAACTTCGCATCTCGCAACTTCAGTTCCGTCATGACCACGATCCATGCAACTGGGTCGAAATATCGACATTAAAAATTAAAAATTTTGACGGCCTCCGTGCCGCAGTGGTATGCGCGGTGGATTCACAAGACGGAGGTCCTGGGTTCGAACCCTGGCTGGGCAGATTGAGATTTTTTTAATTTGTCCAGATCTGGCTGGTGGGAGGCTTCGGCCGTGGCTAGTTACCACCCTACCGGCTAAGACGTACCGCCAAGCAATTTAGCGTTCCGGTACGATGTCGTGTAGAAAACGAAAGGGGTGTGGATTTTCATCCTCCTAACAAGTTAGCCCGATTCCATCTTAGACTGCATCATCACTTACCATCAGGTGAGATTGTAGTCAAGGGCAAACTTGTAAAGAATAAAAAAAAAATAAAAAAAAATCTCGTCGTTTTATCGTGGTATGTACCCGTTTAAATAATATTCATAAAAACAACCACGAAATAAGTTTAAAATCATCAGACATTACTAATTCAATAAAAACAAAATAATAAACATGTAGGGTCGTTCTATCAACCAAAGCAGACATAAATGGCAAGTAATTTGGCGGCAACAGAAATCTGTCAAGTCCCGAGATCGATGTGAAAAGCCGCCTTAATAATGCAGATGCGTCTCTATTGATATCGAGTTTCCACTTTGGTTTGTTAGTTTATGCGCATTTTGTCCCCAATTACCATTGAAATCTTATCTCGGATGTTTTTTGCCCCTTTGGGACGTCGTGGCTAGTTACTAGTCTTCGTATATAAATCAAAGTCAGGTGAGTTTACATTTTTTTTAATAATAAGCTTTACGGCTCTGGGTTGTAGCCCTTTTGATCCAAATGCTGTTGAAAAATGAGTTTACAGTATTTATAAACACCACAGATAATAAACAGTACGACTACCGTCTACCAGATAAAACGTTTTTTATATCAAATTAAATATATCAATAATTATATTTCTAATGGTGTGCTTAAAACATTAGTCAAGGAAGTGATTAATTAACAATTCAAATTATTTCTTTAAACTTTTTACTGGTTGAGTTAGACCAATAGAGCGAGCATGTTATAGAATATGCAATTTCAAATTCAAAATTCATTTATTTCAAGTAGGCTCAGTTTATAAGCACTTTTGAAACGTCAGTTGACTATTTGTAAATATTCTACATGCCAATAAACTTTTCATCACGTAAACAAGTCGGTGAAGACCATGTTGTATACGGGATTTTAGAATAACGGCTGAACGGATCTTGATGAGGCATAGAGAAAGATTATAGTTTGAAAGCTACATAAACCACTAGCAGGAAGAAAATTCAGTCACAGTTTTGTATTTGTAGAAAGATCTTTTCTGCTTCTGTGCAGTCAAACATACAAACACATGAGTGAAGCAACTTCAATCAAAGGTTTTTAAAAAATTGCTTCTAAAGCCCATTATTAAAATTTAAATGATAAATTAATGATGATAATTAAATGATAATGATATGAAGTATTTTACAAGTATATAGTACTACTGTCTCTATCTTTTTGACAGTCAAACACATGGATGCACAGACGATGGAAATTTATATTTCTATTGGAAATGATATTCAATAAAAATGATGCAAAAATTAATAACAGTAGGATTGTACCAATTTTAATGTATTTTTATTAAAATTACTTACAAAATAATATTCTCGGACTAAACACATCATAGACATTCCTAATATATTGCTAAAGGATCCCAAAGGAATTTACCGTAAGTTTGCCAAATCAGTTTGACAACTCTAAGAGTCCGAAGTTCTCATGTCGTCCAACTTTTTTGGAGATTTGCCGAAATCTTGAGCTAACACAAATTTTCGCTTTTCTTATTGGTATGGTATATTAATAACTCAGTATAACTAGGTGGATTTACGTATCTATATTATTTTAGCCTAATCTACTTTAATTGAAAGATCATTGAATTATTGCATTTGATCTCAATTTAATAATAATTGTTATGTTTGTATATTTAGATATTGTTTGTTATCTTAACATACTTAACATACATAAATAGTCTATAATTTATCTTGATCTTTTTAGTAGTTTTAGCGACAAATTCATGACAAAGTCAAAGCATACTTTGACTTTTGTCATTGATTGATCTATATGTATCAGCAGTCTCACACGGTCAAGACTGCAGGGAGCTTATATGACTATAGTTATGGTTTCAAAATTTGTTTAAGTGCCCCATATCCTCGTCCTTTACGATCCTGACGATTACATAACGACCGATAATGATTCCCAGGTAAATAAACACAAGCTACACAGCGTCTTCGCTGGCGAAGACGAGGTCCCTGATATCTGACGTCACCTGGACGTGAGTTAAAAAAACATGATTTCGGGGCGCCCAGACTTGTATGATACACTCAGGCCTAAACACCCTTCCAGAACGGCCCTCTAAGATCCAAGTCTCAAAGGAGGCGCCCTTAGAGAGTCGTTCCTCCCACATCTGCTTCTGCCTTTGGGTCCCATTAGGCTATGCATATGCGCTCGCCCAAAACCCCTAGTGACGCCGCTGTGGTCCCATTAAGGAGCCTACGGCACTTACACAATCAGAAAAAAGCTACAAACTGGACAGTAAACTTGATTTGACTGACGTTATATTAGAAGGATTATCAATTATTTGTTTAACATCGTTAGCGACATGCTAACCCTCAACAAGCGCATAGATAACAATGCAATGGGACAGCCATGTAGAGATAAGCTCTATCTTATCTATGATTCTTACAATAACACAAAGGCTTGCGGACCTTTTCCTGAACCATATCACGTATACAATACATAACGTTACATCATCTCACAATGTTATTTTGTTGATAATATTATGTTTTGTTTTGACCATTATCGTATTTGTTAGAGTATATAGTTCTACTAGTAGGTATGCTTAATTTCTCCTTATTTAAATTAAATTTAGAATGAGTATTGCATGCATGCACTGCATTGCATGTACTGCTGACAATGTGTAATAATGTACATAATTATACATTTTCAGCAGTACAATAAAGAGCATAGGGTACCTACATAACCTAATTATCGTTCCGGTACGATGTCGTGTAGAAACCGACAGGAGTGCGGATTTTCATCCTCCTCCTACCAAGTTAGCCCGCTTTCATCTTAGACTGCATCATCACTTACCATCGGGTGAGATTGTATTCAAGGGCTAATTTGTTAAGAATAAAAAAAAAAGTATGGCTGCAGAGTGTACAAGAATATAACCAAGCAGGACTATTATATCTGCGCAGTTCGGCATGTTGCAATTTTAGTGCGAACTAGAGTTTGTCAGACTTATCCATAAACGGACGGAAAAATCCATAAAAAATACTGTTTCTGAGGTATTTAATATATACCTACTTATATATACAATATTCACGCGATTGAGACAGGCAGAAAAAAGCATTGTTGCGCACGCTTAACTTGGGGTAACATGGTGAATACGTTACGCAAAGTGTAATCGGGCGAGGCGAACGGTCGTTGAGATTCTTCTCAACGAGCTAAAGACGTTTTACTTCAGTTGTGTGGTCTAAAGCACACTCTTATTTTAGTAGCACAAGGTTAAGCGTTCTCTTAAGGATAAAAGAATTTAAAATTCTTACACGACACTGAATAGTTAGCATATTATGACATTACACAGTTACCTACGAATTAAATTATAAAAATGCCAAGAATGACATATTAAAGACAGTTTACGCATTTCTGCTCCCTCTATTTCTCCTGTTTTCTCAGACTGATCCACATAAAAAACAAACATACAACGCTTAGATATAATTGAAAGTGCTTTTATGAAGTCAGCCTTTAAACCTAATTCACGGGAAATTTCCCAAGGAAATAAATAATAAAATATGAAGTGGGTAATGTAATTCCGAGCAACTGTTACAAATCACCAACATTATCCGATTTCCAATAACAAATCACGTCAAAATAAACGTCTTCGTTTTCAATTGTCTGTAAAGGACCTCGGATGTGGGTGGGGTCGCGCCACCCAACAAAAAGCTGCAAACAAAACGTTAGGTGAAACTAGGGTTGCCATTCGTCCGCGTTTATTTGGATTTGTCCTTGTTTAAATTTAGCTTTAGTCCAGGAAGCGTTTTTCCAGCCATGTTACATATCAAGTGGTTGTGGTAGAGAAAAGCAAACCCCTTTCAACCCTTCATAGAGGTTGAATTTCAGCAATTCTTGAATCGTATTAAATTTTATATTTATTTCATGACTATGAAGAATTTACCATATTAACTTTCAACCCCTATTTCAGCCTCTTCTCTTCTAATTTTTGGGACAAGAAGTACACCTCCTCCAAGATCCCAAATTAAACCAAAATTCACCTTGATTGGTTCATTATAGTCATAGTCCTTTAATAAAAATTTAAAAAAATAATGAAAAAAACCACGACTTCATCTGCCCTTAGACCTCCCGGGCCCTGTCGCAAAATCCATTCTTAGCGGACGTATACTAAATTACTATCTACAAACTACCTCTCTGGCAAATTTCATATTTGCACCTGAAACGGTTTTCGATATTTTGTGATGAATGACCTTCTGCATTTACTTATATATTTAGATTTATATTTTTATATGTTTTGAGCTCCAAAATCTGCATGTTGTCCTGATTGCCAGATTTTAGACATGGCAACCCTAGGTGAATCGGACGCGAGGGGATGGAGCCGCCTTTTATTATGGCGATTGCTCTGCGCGGATGCTTTTTAATTTACCTTTCTCCGTATAATTAAAACTTGTGGCCACGTCTTTTTTGAAAACAACAATGGACTTCGCTTTGGTTTCATCAAACCGGCCAATTGTAGTCATCGGATGCGCTGCCGTGTCGGCTGTCGGTAGTTAATTAATATCATGTTACCTTGTCACGGGTCATCACTTTTGCATCGTAGATTGGATAAGTTTCATTAATTTTGCTTTGAATAAATAATGCTTTTTATATTGAATCTAATTATTTTATAAATAACTTACGGACGCCCGCAACTTCGTCCGTGTGGAATTTAGTTTTTCAACGCCCGCGTGGAATTCAGTTTTTCACAAATCCCGCAGGAAGCATGTATTTTTCCGGGATAAAAAGTAGCCTATGTGTTAATCCAGGCTATAATATATCTTAATACCAAATTTCAGCTAATTCGGTTCAGTATTCGAGGCGTGTAGGAGTAACAAACATTCACATCATCAAAATCATCAGTTTTCTCAAATCTCGGGAAACCATGGATTTTTTCGGGATAAAAGTAGCTATGTGTCAATCCAGAGTAAAATCTATTTCCATTCAAAATTTCAGCCTATTCGCTTCAGTAGTAGCGGCGTTAAAGAGTAACAAACATCCAAACATACATCCAAACATCCATACAAACTTTCGCTTTTATAATATTAGTAGGAAGTAGGACTTGCTGATCCCGTAAATGTTGTTCTACCGTATTAAATTCTTCTACACAAAAAATACTAAATAAAGCTTTCTTTATGGAAATCTGTGTAAATAATGTAATATATTACATTATATAGCCTGAATAGCTCAACGGTAAAGAGTCCGGACTCATTATCAAGAGGTCTTGGTTCGAACCCAGCGTGCTGGACTGTAGACGTATCTGCCCACTCCTTATATTTTTATGCTAACAATTAAATTCCAGTTAAATATTTGTGTCATTTATTTGTTCGTGTAAAAACTTTGTTGTACAAATAAGCGCATAACTCCTTGAAGCATATTCTGCCAGTTTAACCCTTTGTTATGTGTTTAATTTAATCCACTCATTCATATCCTGTAAACCATCAAAAAAACAAGGGTGAAACGGGAAATATAATGAAAGTCGTCTTTCAATGATATTTTAAAACAAGGGGAAGCTTCATAATGGACAATAGCAATTGGGTCAGTGCAGATTGGGAAATTCGCGGAAATTGTGTTATTTTGACTTTTTGTTCTTTTGCATAATAAACTTGGGATGAATAAAAGTTCGTTGAATACATGTAACATAAAAAAATAGTTTTTAGTAGTAGGGCTTTCTTTGACAGAGGTCAAAATTACAAGCTCACGAGGCTTAACCCACGCAGCTTGGTAGTCTATTGACGGCCGCATGTCGCAGTGGGCAGTAACCCTGCTTTCTGCATCCATGGCCGTGGGTTCGATTCCCACAAATGGAAAATATTGGCGATGAGCATGGATGTTTTCCAGTGCCTGATTGTGTTTATACATTATATAGTCTGGCAAGTTCGTTGGGAGTATTCCCATGATATGCGGGCGACGGGGGAAAGACTGCGCGGGTGTGAAATCGTGCGTGCGGGGAAGTGACGTGCATCAGTCGTGGGTTTTTCATTCATCGCTACACGCCCCCCGGCCCGCGCTATACATCGGGAGTGCTACGAACTAAGTTGCCAAGCTATAGTATATAAATGTATATGATAAAATCAACTATATTAGTACAGACAGTGATGTGTACGTATTGTCCGTATATATATATTTATTTATTTATTTATTTATTAGAGGACTGATTCCTAGTGTCACATGTACAGTGTTCTTTTATTATTTGCTAATATGGTTTTCACTTAAAATTAGGTGGGCTTCGTCAACTATAAAGAAAATGTAATATACTTTGCAGGCATGAAAATTTTTGATTAGATTTGAACTCTCATTAATTTGCACACAAAAAATGAAGGTCAGAAGTGTTAATCGGATATGACACCGTTCACCAGAGCCACACAAAGTGCACTCAACACAGTATCACACTTGAGCATGATCTCATCACTTTCGCCGCCAAAGGGCGTATCCTGTATATTGTTGTAGACGGACGGACAACTATTGTTCATCACAATGGCGGAATAACGAAACGTCGTGTTTGTCGAGCGTCGACTTTCTCTTTTATATGTAATTGAGACTATAAAATGAGGATTAAATCACGGACAACTGGTTTCGGCTCGTCACGGTGAGTTGTTGTTGTTGTTGGTCGTCGAATGTGGTACATGGAACAACATTGAACTCGCCATTTAAAAAATAATTAAATTAGTGTTTTTTTTTATGGGTGACTAATCTATTTAATATATACAATGATGGTGCGTTATCAACACAACTTAACGTTAATAAAGTAGTTTTGTGACCGTGCTCGTCCACCCTACCCTTTTTTTAACGTGGGAAACTCCTCATGGAAATCTCACGGAGAGGCAAGATGGTTATGTCGGACTTCACCTGACTAAAACCCTACGGTGTTCTGACTGGTCGCCTGATGACTGAGCCACGGGAACGTTTTGTAAGCTATCGCAACGAAGTACCTACACCTTACCCTACCCTAAGTACTATCTTCATGCTAACTCCTGCGGCCACGATTCGAGATTCGGTATAAAGGATAGCTTACCAAGATAAAACAACGCGGTTTTTATGGTAAATATATCAATCAAATTTCATATCTGCACCACTCACGAAAATCAAAGAAATCAGAAGAAGATGAAAAAGAAAAGAAATCGGAATATATACAACTAGAAGGCGTTACGTTTTACCCGCGCAGTTCCTGTTCCCGTAGGAATACGGGGATAAATTATAGCCTATAACACCCGGGGTTAGTGTAGCTTCCCAACAGTGAAAGGATTATTTAAATCGGTTCAGTAGTTTCGGAACCTTTTAATGCAAACCAACAAACAATTAAATACTTCTTCTATAAAATTTAACCAAGATAAAATAACTTGTCAATGGTGTTATATTAGCAGAAGTAGTATTCGCTATTTTAAAAAGCTTAAAAAAAGCATTAAAATCACTTTTGGTCCCGTCACTTTGATTCCACCGCCGGTAGGTAGTTGATAGATCTTGTAAGAAGAAAAAAAGCTAGATTTATAAAACTTTTCTTTCAATAATTAACAAGTCAATTTTTACAATCATATATTTCCTTTCTAGTTCATCATATTCTAAATACAAAGCCACCAATAAGTAGTACATTTAAAAGCGAAAATAAAACTCTAAACGATTCAACCGGTGGACTACAAACAACGAGAGATTTGAGGTTAACTTTCTAATAAACGTCAAGATACTCTTTATTTTAAGCACGTCCTAAATAACCTTAATTTTGCTCTTAGCCATTTTCCCGTTCCCGCTTCCCCGACAATGAATTGCGTCGGTCAAGCTAGTAAAAGACTGAACTCTTGTACAGACAGCAGATAAATTAATTTAAATTATATTAGTGCCGGTCGCTTGCCGGTCCGCTTTTTACTTTTCTATAGATAATAAAGAGACCAACACTCGGTATATGAACAATTTGTCACTTAGTGTTCTGTAAAGTCAACAAATGAAATAAGTTCGCATAGTGGTACGAGATCCGGTATAAAAAATATATACCTACCCTCATCTGTTAACCAGTGACTTAGTCTACAGAGATTTAGTCTACAGCGTAAGTCTCCGGTTTTGCGCCTTTCACGAGTATAGTGTCAGGGTTTATAAATAGATAACTTTTTAAATCCTGACTCTATAAAAGGCGCAAAATCGGTTACTTATGCTGTAGATAACTTTATAAACCCTAACTCTATAAAAGGCGCAAAACCGATGACTTATGCTGTAGATAACTTTATGAACTCTGACTCTATAAAAGGCGCAAAACCGGTGACTTATGCTGTAGATAAGTTTAGAAACCCTACTCTATAAAAGGCGCAAAACCGCTTACTTATGTTGTAGATAACTTTATAAACCCTGACTCTATAAAAGGCGCAAAACCGCTTACTTATGTTGTAGATAGCTTTATAAATCCTAACTCTATAAAAGGCGCTATACCGGTGACTTTTGCTGTAGATAACTTTATAAACCCTGACTCTATAAAAAGCGCAAAACGGGTGACTTATGATGTAGATAACTTAATTAAACCTGACTTTATAAAAGGTGTAAAACCGGTGATTTATGCTGTAGACAACATTATAAACCCTACTCTATAAAAGGCATATACTACTGCATAAGTCACCGGTTTTGCGTTCAAAACTCACACTCACAAGGACTTCCTAGCGACACGGTTTTGAACTGCCTTCCATCCAGCGGCTCTATAACCCGCTTGATGTCGGTCCACTTAGTAGGGAGCTACCAACACTGCATTTTCCGGTGCGGGATCGTCAGTCCAGCACATGGGCACACAGCACAGCACACCTAACGACCACCGGCTCTTCGGAATATACGCCATACAATATTGTTACATGACACATTTAAAAAGTTCATACAATAAGGCTATCCAGCAGTTGATATCTCACAAGGCGGAGATGATAATGATGATTGTAAAATTAAATAGAAAGTATTTATTTTTTTGCTACCAGTACAACAGAAAGCCTACATAATTATCGGTCGGTATCTAGCTATTCAAAGAGAAAGCGGCCGCGTTAGCGTCCCGATCGGTTTCAATAAATAGTTCGTTTAAATATCAGCTCCCGAGTTACTTTAGCTCGGTATAGTCGGCTTTGTCCTGACTGTGCGGTCACACGCCTCACCACCTTCAGAGTTTAAAGACTTCCAAACAAACTACAATATATGTATTTTGTCTATATAATATTCTAAAGAGGTGAAGTTTATGACGTTGTTGGACTTACAGCGAAATTCATAGACGTTGAGGGGGCGACCCCAAAGGATCGTTCATCCGCTGAGTGTCTAATTTAAATTCTATGCGTTTGAAAATTAGACACTCAGCGGGTGAATGGTCCCCTGGGGGTGTCTGCAACGTCTATGAATTCCACTGATACACCCACCAATAATACTGCTTCGTCAATGCTGTATAAATGGTTTTTTTTTTTAATACTTTAATTTTAAATACTACTTTGGCTCTGGGCTGGAGCAACAACAACTAGCCTGGAGTGGGGAAATTTGTGTGCCTGTGTTAAGCTGGACCCTGTCAATAGCATTTACATCGTCAAACAGTGTAATAATATCATCCTATGCACGCTTACCCACATTGGAGCAGGGTGAGCGTGCATAGGTCTACGAAAAACATAAAAAAAAGCTCGAGACCGAATTTTTCGCCCACGGTGGCCAATTTCATGTTGAGATTAACCTTATAGGAGATATTACAGTGCACAAGTGGGTGCGCAAGCACAGGTGTACTCTCATTGGCCCATGGGATGGCATACCGACACGACCGGTGAGAGACTAGGCGCAGGACCTTGGCACGGAGGTTGTTTATAGTTAGTAGGTATCCGCTAAGAACCACTACAAACAACAGCGATAGGGCCGGCTTAAGTAGGTCTAAGGGAGAACAAAGTGGCGTTCATCCGCTAGTGTACCTAATATGTCATGATCAATATACTAACAATAGTATAAAAGTAGTCAACAGTAGCTGACGATATTCCAGAGTTTACATTTGATCATTTAAATGTTTACAGGAGCATTAGACGGACGGTACAATAAAGTTGGTGCATTAAAAGCGAGCGTTTATCAGTACAGCGCATTCACACTCCGTAAATAGGATTAAAAACAAAACTAAACAAACTTGTTACAAAATAGCGTCGTAAAATGTAACAACTAGAACCGCTCGCGAACGGCTTTTGATTTAAGTACTTTAAAAATTTTATCGGGATACCTCCTCGGATAGCAGAACTAAGTGAATGAAACTAAAACGCTCTCTATCCGACAGAGCCGTTAGTTTTAGACTAAATGGTTTGTATATTGTGTTCTTTTTTGGCGAAGTTGACTGATTGTTTTGTGGGGTTGATGTTTGACGACCTTTTATGGAAAACTAGCGGACACCCGCAATTTCATCCGCGTGAAACCCTATTCCTATCCTACCCCTATCTATATTTTGTACTAAAGATATAGATAGATAGATAGGCTCTAGCTTATCAAAATTGAGGCGGACAAATGTGTATGATGACTAGGTTTGAATAAATTGATTTTTATGATACATTCGGGTAAATAAGGTCAATGTTAACTAATTTATACAAAAAAGCAAAGAATGTTTGGATATTTGCAAAATAAATAAGATTATAAAATTTCAAAATCTATCAAATTTTTTTTATCGTAATTAGATAAAAATTCATACAGTTTTAGCTTCCTTACATTAAATGTGACATTGTTCAATAAATGAACTATAAACATAAACGCACAAATAACAAAGATGTTAGTGATTTTGTTTGAACGCTCATACAAATCTAACGATCAGCGAGCCAACGACGTCACTAGTTCGTGCCATTTTGTATGGAGCGTTTTTCAGGGATCCGGGCAGCGCCGCAAGTCTCACTCTTTAAATCCCAGTAAATCCGAAAGTAATGATCGCAGATATCCTGTTACTTTTAGAAAATTGCTTTACTATTAACATACTCTTAATTTATACACAATTTAAAAAACTGTCATCATCCCTGTTGTTCTAATTTCATTTAGTCGCTTATTAAACAACGAATGTTATGTAATACATAATATCTAAATATTGTCTACAATGTCGAGTTGTGTGTTTAGGAACTACGTAGGATAGGCGTTGCTGCTTGACACAGCTTGATAAGATAAGCCTCTTGCATGGATTTCCAAGCACAACGGTCTCGAGCCGCCAGCATCCAGTGGCTCCCTGCAACCCGCTTGATATCTTCGGTCCACCTAAGGGGTCGACCAACTCTGCGCTTTCCGGTGCAGGGTCGCCATTCCAGCACCTTGGGACCCCAACGTCCATTCTCTCTTCAAATTCTACAAATTCTTCAAGCTCTTCTATGTGGTCTGCCCATTGCCAATTCAGCTTCGCGACTCGCTGAGCTATGTCTCATTTCTGATTCGATCACTCAGAGAAACTTCAAGCATAGCTCGCTCCATCGCCCGCTGAGTGACTTTTACTCGTTGTTAATCTAGTATAAATTGCAGATTATCTTGAATTTTTTCTAGTTATACAAGTGAACAGATTAAAACCGCCTAGACGGCATAATAGTATTATGTTTGTAGACTAGGGTGTTGAGTGTCGTTGAGCTAAGAGGCAAAATTCTACGAATGTACTCGAGTATATAGCACAAAGTATTTATATCATTTCACTTTTTATCTTCCGATTTCCGGAGATGAAAGAACTTTTTATTTTTAATAATTGATATTACAGTACCGTTTCTTTTAGGCAAGGGGTACTCCCCTATTTCTGTATCGTCAACTGAAGTGAATGTTTGTATTTTGTTTTATGCGGGGCGATAATACTTTCTAACAGATACTCTTCCATTCGAAGCTATTACTTTTGAGTAAGCACAAGTAAAACAGCAGATGTTGTTCGTTTGTTTGTCATTCCAAACGAAGCCTGGTTGAAACTTCAACAAGTGTCGAGTAGGTGGGAAGACTGACAGTAGTTTTGCGATAGACAGACTATAGTTATAGGTAGGTATGCTAGAAATTAATTTTGATAACCATTTTATTTATTTTGTTTTGATTACCATCTTTGAATATAAAAGCGATAGCTCACTCAATGATGAAATATCGAAAACCGATTGACGATTGACAAAGATAAAATTTGGCAGGGAGGTATTTTTTAATTAGCATACGTACGGCCGGATTACAGAGGTCTAAAGCGTGCGTCCGCTAATGATAATATAATATTATGGTCATCAAAACAGAAATTGGATAGAATTAACTAGTAATGCTAGAATTACCAAAATATTAGGGTAACTTCTCTTAATAAAGCCGTGAAAGTATTATTTAACTGGCGAAACTGTACTGTTTATCCTAATATTTTAATAGGACTAGCAAAAACGCCTATTATTGTAACCCAAAAAAAATTAAATGTACATTTAATTTTTTTTATTAAATATTTAATTTTTGTTACAATATAACTACAGGTAGATAGCTTACCTTTCGACGAAACTGTCGAAGACCTTTACAAAGGCAAATATACACAAACATATACACTGACATTTTACGAGTATAATATTAAGTAGTAGTGTGAATAGCGGTGCTATGCTTTTTCAATGTGGTTGTTACCTGCTTACTAAATTATAAGTTTCTGAAGTTGCCTAAAGAAGGTCATCGCATAACTGCAGTACCCACTGCAATGCAGTCTAGATATCACGAAGTCCGTGGTTTTTTTATCGGATAGCCCAAATCAAACCGGCGAATATGCAAAAATCTCGGAGAATCCACCCGGTTATTGCCAAACCCGGAAATCAAACGTTGTAATAACACTATCTGCATTCAAAGTATTTCTGCGTAAAAAAACTCAATTCATTTTTTGCCGCCACTGCTCTGGGAAGCGGTCTTTATGAAAACCGATGTCAATTTTTTGCACTCGATATAAAACTATGTAGATATAAATAATTTGACACGAATTGACATATTTGAATACTAGTTTTGCACACGGCCGCGCTCTCGTTAATATACATTTAGTGGCGGGAGACCGCGAGTAAAATGAGATTTCGTATATTATGACCCGTGGTTTTTACTTACAACTTTCCTAGAAACAAACACATAGCAACTTTGACTATAATATTTCCCTTTGTTAACTATTAATCCCCTTTTACCTTTTTTACAAAGGTATATACTCGTATGTCTACATAAAAGTTAAAGTCTATGTGTGGATATAAGCTTAGAACCACGTTGCTATTGACTCGAAACTTCACTGTTACTTACATAATGTCTTGACAACATAATAATATGGTATTCAGTACATATAGAGGTGATCTGATGATAAAGTCTCAGGGTGGCTGTCACATAAACCTGTCAAGTTCATTTGTGTTTGATAAAACATTCTGTGCTACATTTTAAAGTATTTTTTCGAATTATTAATATTATAATTCGAAAGGGTCATATGTCTGTCTGGTACCGTTAACTAACCGTAACTCATACGTCATTACTATGTTGGTTAAAAGTTTTTCATGTAAAAGCGACAAATACAGGCATCAAAGTACTCATTGAGATTCCCAACGAGTCTGAACGACTAGCTGACTACAGTCAGAACTTGACAGCAGCTAGTATCCGTCCCCGTCGAATACACGCGCTATTTGATTCTAGTTTCATTCACTTTTGAATGTATTTCAATTGCTACACTATGCAACAAAATGCCTCTATTTTGCTAGTGATTCAGTTAAATAGAAAATTAAAATAAATTAAGTCTCTAAAGAACTCATCCGCCATTAGTATATTAGACGAAAGTATTTTTATTGCCAAGGCAGTAACCCCGAGCCTCAGAGTACTCTTTGAAAATCCGAACGAATTTGGACGACCAGATGACTGCAGTCGGCACACGACAGCAGCTGGTATCCGTCCCTGTCGAGTACACGCGCTATTTGATTCTAGTTTCATTCACTTTTGAATGTATTTCAATGGCTACACTATGCAACAAAATGTTTTTATTTCGTTAATGATGCATGGAAATAGAAAATTAAAATAAATTAAGTTCCTAACGAACTCATCCGCCATTAGTGTATTAGTAAAAAGTTTTCTGGTTCTAAAGCGATAACCCCGAGCCTCAGAGAACTCTTTGAGGATCCGAATGAATTCGAACGACCAGCTGACTGCAGTCACTCAAGAGCAACTAGTATCCGTCCCTGTCTTGTACTCGACTCGTGGCGCTATATTTTGCTTCAAGTTTCATTATCTTCTGAATATGACTCTGCGGTCACATTATGCACAAAAAGTTTTTATTTTGGTAATAATTCACGGCAATAGAATATTTAAATAAATTAATTATAACTAAAATTGTAACTTCAGTATAAAATAATTCATTCGCACTTACCATGTTAGTTAAAAGGTTTTCATTTGAAAACGAAAACCCCAGGCCTCTAAGTACTCGTGGAGAATTCGAACGACCGCGTCTGAACGACCAGCTGACTGAAGTCGGCACTCGACAGCAACTAGTATCCGTCCCTGTCGACTGTCGAGTACACGCGCTATTTGATTCTAGTTTCATTCATTTCTGAATAGGATTTAGCGGCCACATTGCGAGTATTGACATGGACTATGGGATGAAAAGTAGCCTATGTGTTTATCCAGAGTAAAATCTATTTCCATTCCAAATTTCACACTTACACACAAACTTTCGCCTTTATAATATTAGTGTGATTTTGATACGCTTGTCATTTTTGCACAGATAACGAAGTGCGCACGCCAGCGTTTGTTTTTTTTTTGGCAAATGCACCAAAATTAGTCAGAGATAAATGGATGACATTTCTTCTCAAAATTATTAAAATTAATGAATTAAATGATTTTTTAATGAAGTGTTTTATAAAATAAATTAAACACACACCATCTAATTGTTCACCCAGAGACAAGGTACCCAATACCCAATACCAAGGCAAGGCCTTTGGGTCAAATAAGCGCCAGCTCTTGGGTCACCTGACGCATAGATCAATTTGTCAGACATAGCATTGTTTTTTTTTGAATTATCTAAAGTCTCAAAGATAAGCGCCGCAAATGCATAGTCATTTATGACCGAGTATTTACGACGCTTACAAAATTGATCATATTAAGCATACTTTACATGTTTTTATTCTGCATATTAAAACATTAAATAGAAATAGTTTATTCCAATTAAGTCAGTTGATATGAAAGCGACAGTCATGCACTCAAGCGCTCGTTGAAAGTCCGAGCGAGTTTGAACGACCAACTGGGTACAGTCGAGTGCAACAGCGTCTGTGCCGGGCGGAAGCACACTTTGCCATTAATTTATATCCCATTTATAAATCTTTTTTAATGATAATGAATAATTATTTATTTTTTTGTTTACTGATGATAATTTTATGCAACGAGTACATCCACCAATCTCGGATTATTGGAGTGTTTTCAGCAGGACATAGAATATTGAATTTTTTTATAATAATAATAATAATAATAAATTATTGGCAGAAACTGTGGGTTACAATGGTTCTTACACTATAGAAAAAAAATCCAACACAATTTACTTATATCATATCAGCGTGCAAATATTTACAGTATTTTACAATAATTTATTATACTAAAACGTCAATATTTATACATTACAAAATTTGTCATTCATGTCATTCTCGTCAACACTAATAATTCTTATTATTAAAAATGGAGAAGATTATTCGCCAAAACTTTATTAGGGGCATATTTTTATTGGATTCTGGAAGCTTATTGTACAAAGAAACAGCCATACAGAAGCAGTTATTTGAAAAAAGAACCAGCCGTCTCGGTGGCACACAGATTTTAGTTGATTGCCTTTTTTCTCTACAAGTTAGCCCTGGGCTACAATCTCACCTGATGTTAAGTGATCATGCAATCTAAAATGGAAGCGGTTAATCTTGTTAGGAAGAGGATGAAAATCCACACCCCTTTCGGTTTTTACACGCCATCGTACCGGGACGCTAAATTGCTTGGCAGTCTTTGTCGGTAGGGTAGTAACTAGTCACGGCCGAGGCCTCCCACCAGCCAGCCCAGCCTGGGACCGAACCCAGGACGTCTTGTAAATCCGCCGCGCATACCACTGCGCCACGGAAACCATACATAATTATTCTTGCTATTATGTTACTAGCAACGTTTACCTATGTACTGCCTCATAAGTCCAATGATTAGCATATATTGCTTCAAAAATGCTAAGCTTTTCTTTCTCAATAAATTTTCAGTGAAAATTTTCCGACCGGAAAGGACAGTTGGTGGTGTTACACTCTCCTATAAGGAGGGAGTCGTTCTGTAGAGGTTCTATAAAGAAGATGATATTTGATTAAAAAGATATATAGTTTGTGATATTGTAGGCTCTAGATCTACTGAACCGATTTCGAAAATTCTTTTAACACTAAAATGCCACGTTATTTGTAAGTGTCAGAGGCTATGTTTTTATCCCCGTATTTCACTACGCGAGTAAAACCTGCTATGCATTACTATAATACAATAGATAAGAATCTAAATCTGTTTGTTGTTGATATTTTCAACAACAAACAGTTAAACAAATTTTGAAACAGAGAGATTAGAGATACAAATAAATATACAAATGCGATATTAGATATATTAAACGCAAGCTTTTAGTAAAGTCTTATAATAGTATTAATGAGTATTTAAATGATAAAAAAGCTTGGTGTTAAACTGTATTATATGACTGTGTGCTTAGTTTTAAATAAGTTTGTAAAATGGTGGTAAATAAAAAAATAAATAAACCTTGGCTGAGTTTGTTTTGGGCTCTTCTCGGACCAAGGCGCGTTTAGAACCCTCGTAACTTTAATTTTAAGTTTTCGAATGATTATTATCACCATTATCTCAAGTTTAATATTATTACCTGACGTTTCGAAAGAGCTTGTAAACTAAGCCTATTTAAAATAAATGAATTTTGACTTTGACTTTGATACCAACGAGGTTGTAGTTTATAAAGTTATGTGTAAGTAACTTCAATGTTACCAATAAGAATATTTACGGTAATAAATATCATAACAATTAGTAACAATGAATGAACGTATCGTACAGACGTCATGAAAAACCTTTGAACTCCGCGATAAGATATAACTGCATTAATAACCGTCGCAAAAATGGATATATAACCACGTTGGCGAGGCAAATTAACTCTTATCGCTTCAGAAAACACATTAACACAAAATCGTTTGCGCCACATTAACACTGTCCATGTTTATTTAATCAACACAACTTCAAGGATAATGAGCGACAAATTGTGTTTTATAAAACAAATTATATTTGTGTTGTTCTTTGAAATTAGTCTGCTATGATTGTTTTACCTATTATGTATACTTGTATTTTGTGTTCAAACTATTTTAGTCGGCTCTGGACTTTTCTGGAAGTTTTTTTTTATCTATACTTAATATTATAAAGCTGAAGAGTTTGTTTGTTTGTTTGATTGATTGATAGAACGCGCTAATCTCAGGAACTACAGGTCCGATTTGAAAAATTCTTTTAGTGTTAGATAGCCCATTTATCGAGAAAGGCTTTAGGGTATTCCCACGGGACTGGGAACCATGCGGGTAAAACAGCGCGGTGTCAGCTAGTTCTTTATATGTTAGCCCTTGACTACAATCTTACCTGATGATAATTGATGATGCAATCTAAGGTGGCAGCGGGCTAACTTGCTAGGAGGAAGACGAAAATCCACACCTCTTTCGGTTTCTACACGACATCGTACCGGAACGCTAAATCGTTTATTGGTACGTCTTTGCCGGTAGGGTGGTAACTAGCCACGGCTGAAGCCTCCCGCCAACCAAAAGTATTTACAGGAGGCTTATCTCCCATGTAAATTCTCTCTCTCTCTCTCTCTCTCTCTCCCCAGTCAGTCCCTCATGACTAAAGATCGTGACCACTAGTTACCAAAGTAAAAATGTACCTCCAAGCAATTTAGCGTATAGAAACCGTCTGAGGTATGGGTAGAACATATTTGTACCTAATCCAAGTAAGCCAGTTTCCTTTGTCACTTAACTTCAAATGTTATCACAGTCAAGGGCTTACTTGTCATCATCAACAATTTTCGGCTCACTGTTGAGCACGAGTATCTCAGAATGAGAGGGGTTAGGCCTGAGTCCACCACGCTGGCCTAATGAGGATTGACAAACTTCACACACGTAGAGAATTAAGAAAATTATTATCAGGTGTGCAGGTTTCCTCACGATGTTTTCCTTTCACCGTTTGAGACACATGATATTTGATTCCTTAAAATGCACATAACTGAAAAGTTGGATGTGCATGTCCCTGATCGAATCCAAACCAACGTCCACCGAAGGCAGAGAACGTTTCAACTAACTGGCCATTGACTAGAACAAAAAAAGATTCCATAAAATGCACATAACTGAAAAGTTGGATGTGCATCCGAATACGAAGCAACGCCTTTCGAATCGAAGGCAAAGAACGTCCTAACTGGGAATACAAAAAAAAAGATAAAAACGTACATTTGTTTAGATGATGCTAAAATAAACGATGATACGCGAAGTATCGCCACCAACACAATATATCGAACAGATATTCAACGTCCTTGAGACCAATGACAAGTTACTGGCATTGACGTAAGAGTTTTATGCACGAAAGATTACACCCACGTGGCTTCAGTTTGCATTTTAATTACCTATACGAGTATTTTTATAGAAAACACTAAAGAGTCGTGCATTTAAACGGTTCAGAAGGAAATCCTTGAGACACTGTATATATAATACATGTATCTGAAATGAATAAATTGATTGATTGATTGACAATTTTTAACCTACTTCAAAAAAAAGGAGGAGGTTTCTCAATTCGACCGTATATATATTTTTTTTATGACACGAAAGTTACAAGAATTTAATTTAATTTAATTTACCGACCACCTGTATATATAATACATGTATCTGCAAATAAATAAATTGATTGATTGACAATTTTTATCACATGGAAGTTACAAGAACCATGCTGCAGGATCAGAGTTTATTTTTAAAACTAGTCGACGTCTCGTGGTTTCACCCGCGTATTTCCCGTTACCGGGAGAATCGTCGTCGTCGTTATCAACCCATATACGGCTCACTGCTGAGCTCGAGTCTCCTCTCAGAATGAGAGGGGTTAGGCCAATAGTCCACCACGCTGGCCCAATGCGGATTGGCAGAATTCACACACGCAGAGAATTAAGATAATTCTCTGCTATGCAGGTTTCCTCACGATGTTTTCCTTCACCGATTGAGACACGTGATATTTAATTTCTTAAAATGCACACAACTGAAAAGTTGGAGGTGCATGCCCCGGACCGGATTCGAACCCACACCCTCCGGAATCAGAGGCAGAGGTCATATCCACTGGGCTATCACGGCTCACCGGGAGAATACTGGGATAAAATATAGCCTATAACACTCACAAATGACGTGGCTTTCTAGTGGTAAAGTATTTTCAAAATGGGTTCTGTAGTTTCAGAGATTTCTCACAAATACCTACAATACAACAAACTTTACCTCTTTATAATAATAGTATACATTGATTTATATTATTTAGTACATTGTTTTATTAGAATTGTGTGTTTTTTGGTTTCATGATTATGTTTAGTCATTCAGATTCACAAGATTTACGGTTTTTTAATCAAGTAAGACGTTTTCCTAACAGCAGAGGACGCTATTGCTTTATATTACAAAAAAGTGCCTGTAAATTCGACTAATAATTATAAGTTTTTATTTTATTCAGCAATAGCGTCCTCTGCTGTTAGGAAAACGTCTTACTTGATTAAAAAACCGTAAATCTTGTGAATCTGAATGACAAAAAGGCAAAAAGTGCCTGTGCAAAAAGTGCCTGTGCATCGGAGTGCACTTTAAGAAACCCACTGGAACAACGTGGTGGGTCTAAGCTCCATATTTCTACTCATATAGGAAGGGAGATGTTTTGATGAATTAGTCAAAAAACAAACTATAAAACAAACAGGAGACTATAAAAGACTATGAGGGTTAAAGGAGACTATAAAGGTAGTCTAGATTATAGATTAAGCTATCCACCCAAATGTTAATAATGCATATCAATCAAATTAAACGCTACCTCGTACTCGTATGATTACAAGTTGTTTAAGTAACTGGGTGTTCTACGTGTTAGACACGTCATGAGTCACCTCTTCAAACGTAATTACCTATCATTTACATATTTAATCAGTACTATTGCTTCGGACTAACATGTCCTTTTAACGGTCAGCTTTTGAGGCATATAATAAGGGCTTGATTAATTTACAACTGTTATATTTTTGTTTTTTTTTTCTATTTCTCGCGTTTATCTTACTATTATTTGGCTAGTGGGAGGCTTCGGCCGTGGCTAGTTACCACCCTACCGACAAAGACGTACAGAAATTTTAGCGTTCCGGTACGATGTCGTGTAGAAACCGAAAAGGGGTTTTCATCCTCCTCCTAACAAGTTAGCCCGCTTCCATCTCAAGCTGCATCATCACTTACCGTCAGGTGAGATTGTAGTCAAGGGCTAACTTGTAAAGAATAAATAAAGAAAAAAAAAATTAATATTGCTGTGTTTATTTGTAAGTTTACCGTGAGTAAACTTATGAAAATCTTCGGAGAACTGCATCGTTGATAGAAGTTTTTGGTTTTTAGCTTAGTTACTCAACTGAAAATAAAAATATATGATTTTTGGGTTTTGATTCCTGAAAAATGGTTCCTATTTATCTACATAATAGAGCCACGTTAGACATCTATATTTGTCTCTGTCTAACACTGTGATAAGAAGAAGATACAAAATATTATGTATTCGAATATATCATAAAAATGACTGAATGTGATATGTTTATTTTAGGCTAAGCTCTGGTTTGTTATTTACGGCCTTCTTCCTTGTCAGAGAACTGACAGGATTTAATTAATATTCGATTTGTTTCTTAGTATTTGATTACCGGTTTTTTATTATCTCTGTTTTGAACATACTCGTAATATGTACCTATATCTACCTACTGAAGGTTTTATCAATTCACGGAATAATATTCTTAAGCTGTTTGTTTTAACGCTTGTAATGGTCTAAGATCGTAAAATACAACGTAATGTATTTATTTGACATTAACTTTAATAAGACGTTGCAAAATAACTGTATTATTTAGCTGAATAAATATATATATATGTGAGTATGTGTGTGTGTGTGTGAATAACGACGCTTATGTCGTTATAATACTATTACAATTTACACACTAACTTATTTATTACACTAATAGCGATAAAAAATAATTTTTTTTTCAATCACATACTAAACAAACAAATGTTATGTTATTGAGTAACACTCGTACTCAATAACAAACCATGTTACCTTCTGAAGCTTTTTCAAAGCAAACGTTCCTTCGTACATCTTGAATATTCAACACACGTTCGCGAAAGCAAACGAAGCCGTGGTTATTTTGTTGCTTCAATAAAATTAGATTCACGATAACAAATGCCGCATAAATGTCTGAAACTCTATCTGATCTACGAATACATCGCTTACGAAATCTCAATCTCACAAATCTCGGAACACCCATCGCCGAAAAGAAAACATCAGCTAATTCTCAGAACGCGAGAACAGATTTATTTCTAAATTCCAAAACCCAGAGCGTATCGGTTGCACCAACAAAATTACAAATGGATGCAACGATTTGTGAGCTCGACAAAATGCGACATCACTTCTGGACTGAGAGCCTGCGTTAGTCACACATACCTCATTTAATGAAGGCTGCAAGTTACTCATATTAGCAAGTAGTTGACACTTTTTTAAAAGCTTTATAAATTGCTTATTATCGTTCTACAGGATTGACCAAAAAAAATACTATATTAATTTGAGACATACACGTATAAAAAAAATAATTTTTAAATATTTTTTTGACAATACGACTCAAAACGCTATCAGCCATAATGGCATATAAAAAATAATAACATGACGTCACGTAATACCATAAACAATAAACGCTTTAAGTTCTCTTAAAAAGTTTTTCCAAGGTTAAGAACGTAATCAAAATATTATTCCGAGGAAAATGTAAAATACATTTTTATACTTAAACGGTTGAGGACCTGGAACTTGCGAACTTCCAAAAACCATCACAATCCGAACTCCATAATAGGCTAGGTAGGAGCCTGCTACCTTAAAAGTTACCATAAAGTTTGTCAGCCTGACAAACTTTTAGATTTCATAAAGCGGTATTTCGTAATGAAGTAAGTCTGGCTTATACAGGCATACACTGTTCCTCCGCTGTTCTATCAGCCAATCTGGTGTTCAATCTTTCGGGTTTCCGTGACAGGTAGCTAGCATGCCGACAGGATTCCCGGGGAGACCCGTGGCTCGCTTGGAAATTCCCGCAAAGCTTCGCCCGTATACCTTTGTGTTTCTTAATGTGACAGATTTTTTCGCCTTTGTTTGTTAAACGTGACTAATGGTATTGTTTAAAATACGTATAATGGATATTTTATTAAGCAACAATTGCCAATTATTCTCGCTATTAATGCTAACTTTCAATGTTTAATTTTTTTCCATCTTGTCTTATATGGAAGCTATGGAGTTTAATAAAGTTTTATGGTGTTTTAAAGCTATTAATTATTGTATAGTGTTGTGTTTTATTTGATGATACGATAGGCCTTAACTTAACTTAGTGACGAGGTAATAAGCTCGCTAACCTGTGTCTAACAAGGTTTTAAGCTCATATTCCGGATTAGTTTCTACGCTAAATCGTTTGGTGCAGAGGTACCTTCTTCGTAACGTGAATCTGTCCAAAAAACCATACTAGACCTACGACAATTATTTAGCAAATTTGTATTGCTCAACCTGGAAATTGGAATCAAACCCAGGACGTACCGAGTTACCAGTATAAGATACTACCGGACGCTCGCGACTTCGTCCGTCCTTATACCTTAAATCCGCCCCTGTTGTATAATCCGTTCTTAGCAGATGTTTACTAATCATTAACTAACTCTCTGCCTTTCAACTGTGTACTGCACGTCAAGTGCAGTGGCAGTAAAAAAATTAAGCAAACTGGAAAAATCTGTAATTAATAAGCACTAAGAAGACAGCTCTTAGGGTATGCAGTATTTTAATGCATGTGTGAAGTGCACGCAGTGGCGTGCACTTCACACATGCATTAAAATACTGCATATCAAGTGGTTTTCGAGATTCCGTGATGTTTTCGCTTTTAAATACATATAGGTACAGATTTCCAACGATGAAACTTACCCCTCGCATCCATTAATTATCCTTTGAAATACCTAGTTACGAATTGTAAATTTTCAAATAAAGTATATATTATACCTATTCAAATTCTATTAAAATTAATTTTCATATTTTTTGTTACAGGTAAGCTTTACGGTTAATCAAAGAGGGAGTTTCCAGCCAATTATACCCAAGGTGACAAAGTGAGTGTAAACTGACAACCCTAGGCAATGAATAGCATCAGAAATCCAACCACGGCAGCAAACAACCATTATTACGACATTATATCACATGAAAATTTTATCATCGTCACCGCCGGCTTTGAAAGCGTTCGGGAATCCGTTCCGAGCTTCATAATGCTGCAAACGTGACGTTCGTTCCGAAACCCATCCCATAGAACTGTGCTAGGGCTGGCATCGACGCCGATTATATTGTGGGGAGGCGAGACCCCTTTATTGGTCTCAACAAGCACTTATAATCCCCTCTAAACGCTTAGCGAACCCTCCGAATAAAAATGTCTTTAATAACAGAAAAACATTTTTAAAGAGCATGTCGTAAAATTAAAGAGTTTATCAATTTTGCAATTAATGATTTTTATGACGCAAATTGAAACGTTTACGCAACGCGTTTGTTTAAACACACGATAAAATTTATTGTTGTGATTCATATATAGGTACCTACTCTCGCTATGTTATTCAACTGTTGACAAAGTATATATTAAATTATTACCTGTTCTGACTTCTGAAGTGTAACTAAGGGAAGCACTCAAATACATTCTAGGCCTAGACTTTGGTCCCGGCCTTTGGAATATTATGTACCTATACCCTCTCCCAACACAAAGCTTTTCTCGCCTATTTGGAGAGTATAGAAATTACTCTTTAAAGGGTTGTAGTCCAAAATTAAACTTTATATTCCATTTACTACAAGTGATAAAAGTCTACAAAAATAATTTATCTATACTATATTATGAAAGAGAGTATGAAGTATAAAAATAACATGTTATAAAGAGTTTGTGTAAGGGGGTAATTTCTGAATCTACTATCGGCTCAGTGATTTTCTTTTACCGCTAGAAAGCCGCGTTATTTGTGAATGTCATAGGCTATATTTTATCCCCGTATTCTCACGGGAACGGGAACTACGCGGACGAAACCGCGGGGCGTCGGCTAGTTAATAATACAAAAACAAAATTAAATAATAAATTTAAAACAAAGATATCGATAATTACTAGTTTTCCTATATTGGATTCTTGAAATATTTTTACCTACAGCAGCCTTTAAATAGAAATGTTTTTTCCTGTATGTATCGTTTTACTGTACCTATATGCTGAAAGTGCAGGCTAGTGAATTAGCGTACTAGTCATTACCAAATTCCATGTTATTGTTGAACTGCCTCGGTTGTTGGTTAGCCTTTCGGATGAGGTTGTGGGTTCAAGTCCTGTGGATCAACCTATACAGAGCTTTACTTTCTTTTAAGAAATTTTCAGTAAAAAGTTTCAGTCTGGAATTAGAATTTCAGCTGGGGAGGGTGATATTGATAACAATCAAATTTACTAATATTTTCCAGTAGGTACCGATGGTTTAACGTACTCACGGGGTGATAACACCATAAGCTTCCTTACTCCTAAGCTACTGACTTTCTTAGAAGAAGAACTCAATATTTTAAGAGACCAAGCAAAAATTCGAACCCAGAACCTCGAGGTCCGAAACCACATGGACCTGCATCAACGAGGCAGATAGTGTACGAGTATATTGCTTGTATAGTTTATCTATTTTCGGAAGTCTGGTTTATACTTTGAATAAAGTTGTAAGATGTACCGACAAGCAATTGTTTATATCTTGTGTTTATATCTTAAAGGTTAAAATAAGTAAAAAGAAAAATTATTTTTTTATTTTTTTTAACTTTTCACTAAATCCATTCAATTTTGCTTATAAGATATACACAAGCACTATCCGTGCTGACGTATAGTGCTTGTAGACAATATTTAGGTATTATGTGTATAAATAACTTTCGTTATTTATTAATAAGCGACTAACTGAAATCAAGTCAAATATGCACATTTGGCCGCCTCAGTTTTGATGCGCTAGTTCCCTGTCTCTAGTATAAAATATCGTTGGGCTTCCCAGAATAGATTGACCATAACAAATTCCCAGAAACAAGTTGTCACGCGGCATTTCCAATAGGCACGCCTACAACCCTATTCCGGTAAGTGAATGCTCGATTGTTGGACCTCTTTGTGCCACGATGAGGAATAAAAACACATTCCGCTTTGTTCGCTGGACCCATTGCAATGACTCACAGACGTATCAATCCATTATGTCCTACTGTTTACAATAGATATTATTAATGGCTTTTTCCGGATTGGAAAAGTGTTGCTCAATATATCGTCTATCTGCCAGTGATAGTCCCATTAAAATCGGTTCAGTAGTTTCAAAGATTATCCCCGACAAACAATGTAACAGGGTAAATCCATTCACTTTTATAACATGAATGGGATACAAGATACAGTATTACACGTGGTTCTTTATATCAATGTTTAAAAACATTAAAACCTATTTAATTATTTATTTAAATTTCTAAAACCACAACTAGCATGTCATATAAATAAAATATTACTTTAGTGAACTGAATACATAGAGTAAATCATATAAATAAAAATAACTCCAGTTAAAGGAATCAAAAAGCGTAATGGCTGAGCGATTTCACAGTAACGGTCCGCGCTCACCGTTAAACAGGTTTCTACTGTATCACCGCGTTACCCGAGATATGTGCACCCGACACTCGTTACTACACATAGTTGAAGAGCTACCCGACTATTTTGGGTATGTATTTGTGCAAGCAAGCATTTGGGCAAGCTGAAAAATTTTACTGCAGCTTCCCTATACTGCACTAACACAGAACTGGTTATCTAACTGGGGAGTTGTGTTAAATCAACACCCTTCGGGTTACCTTTTATTAAAAAGCCATACATACATATTTATTTATTATTGTAATTAATATATATGTATGGATGTATGAGAAACCGGAGTTTGTATCAAGTGATATGAATTTCCTTTTCTTTGAGACGGCTTGCCTTCGTCAAAATTCTATCTTTCGCCACTGGTATATTACCAACGTGAGGTTTTTGTTTTTTGCAAAAAATGTCCTTGAGGCAATCTTATTATACTTTTATACTTAATCAGAATAGCTAATTAATTAGTAAAAAAATAAATAAGCCAATCTTATCTACCTTGTTTGTTTAATTCTTCAAGTTTCAATTAAAAGTTACATTAACTAAACGTTGCCCCAAGGGATTTTTTTTAATATCTTCACTTTGTAGATAATATAGGGGTTGATTTAGCTCTGCTACTGCCCAACCAGGTCTCAATCTGTGCGAAAAGAGGACTTTTTGAGCTTGCATTAAATACCTACGCAAAAATGTTCACCAGCTCTTAGACCAACTCATAGTTACCGAACTACCGGCCAAGGATTTGTCCGGCTTCCGTATTTACAAATTGAGTTTAAAATAATCTCGCTTTATAAAGTTTAATGAAATATTGAGTTTCTCTTTCTTCTTACTCTCAGTAAAAATTTTAAACCCGGAACAACGAATAAAAAATTACTATCTATAAGTACTAATATTATAAAGAGGTAAAGTTTGTGAGTGCTGGAGGATGAAAGGTCTCTGGATCTTCTAAACCAATTATGAACATTCTTTTACTAATAGAAAGCCATGTTATTAGCGAGTGTCATATTATATATTATATTATATACCCGTATTCCCATGGGAACAAGAACTAACCTGGAAAACCGCGCGGCTATAGATTGACAACTTCGTTCATAACACTCCCGATGGGCCGCGCGGGGCGTGTAGCGATGAATGAAAAACCGCGCAGTCTTTCCCCTCGTCACCCACATATCATGGGAGTGCCATCAACGGACTTGCCAATATAGTAGCAAATACCCCCAAAGCTCTCCACACCGCATCCTAACCGAATCCGAGTAATTACGACCGAAAATTGCCGTAGTGCTAATTATATGAAGAATTGCGCACTAGAACCGAATTTCGTATCCAATATCACAATTCGCGGACCCAATTAGCCACATTATTACTTGCGCAGTGTGTTCAATCCAAATCCGAACTGCACTTCAATAAAATTACGCAAGCAATTACGTAAAAGTCTGGCCTTTGGATGGATTCGTTATTTTATAAAATCTGAACAATATTGAGTCCATACACCTACTAGGGAAGTGTGGTGCTGTAAGAAATTGGATTCAACCACGACTTTCCTTAATTTTGTCAGATTTTAATCACATGTTATTAGTATGAGCTTATTTAATTATTTTATTTGGTCCATTAGTGATTGTTACAGTATTTACATAATTACAATCTAAAAGATACAAATACCTACACGGCTCTGTACAATCAAATTAAAGTACACACGGCATGCTTATTTCTTAAGCATGCCATGTCTACTATTTATTTTAATATTAAAATAAATTAAAGATTACATAAAATTAGTTTACATAAGCAAAATACATTTTACAGTTAACAAAAAAAAGAAATATTTTACTTAATGACTTTTTGATGTTTAAGCTTACTCGTACTTAAACCGTACTACATTTTTTTTGACCATATAAGTTCTATAGGCTCCGTAATAAGACCTCAACGGCGTCACCGGGGGTTTGGGCGAGCGCACATCACACAGAATTTTGTGTTTAGTTACATCATATCATCATCATCATCATATTTATGTCTATATAGTTTTTAAACTTCCTGATCACACAACTCGACATTGTACAATATTTTGTCTACAATGTCAATATTTTGTCATTGTATTGTTTGTTTAAGAAACTTTCGTTGTTTACTATGTGACTAAATGAAACTAAGACAATTAACCACCTTTATTCGCCTCTTTTTCGAAGCGCTAGTGACATATAATAGTGTAAAATCTTTGATAGTAAAGATACTGGTACACATTCTCTAAAATAGCATGCTAAAAACGTGCTATTAAGTATGCTCCATACGAGCATGCTTAACATCAGTTTACATTTGCTAGCAATAAGCATGCTATTTTTAAGTATGCTCCTGAATAAGCATGCTCAAAGCAAACATTCGTGTTAGACAGGGAGATGAAGGTGGAGAGAGTACAGAATGGCAATGCTGATCGACTAGCAAACTCAATAAGCAAACCTGTTCAGACGCGCGAAAAGCACGCCCTCGCACAGCAAGTATTCTTGAGCAAGCTCGAAATAAGCATGCTCATAGCAATGATGCGATACACATGCTAATAAGTAGCAACTGCTCAATAGTAGCATGCTTTCGTGCTTGAAATAAGCATGTGTAACAGTAGCTTTAGATATAAAAAACAACAGCGCATTAACATACATTGTTAATATATAATAATACTAGCGGACGCCCGCGACTTCGTCCGCGTGGAATTTAGTTTTCCACAAATCCCTCAGGAACCATGGATTTTCCGGGATAAAAAGTAGCCTATGTGTTAATCCATGCTATAATATATCTCAACACCAAATTTCAGCTAATTCGGTTAAGTAGTCGAGCCGTGAAAGAGTTACAAACATTCATATCATTAAAATCATCAGTTTTCGCAAATCTCGGGACATGGATTTCTTTGGGATAAAAAGTAGCCTATGTGTTAATCCAGAGTAAAATCCATTTCCATTCCAAATTTTAGCCAAATCGCTTCAGTAGTAGTGTCGTTAAAGAGTAACAAACATCCAAACATACATCCAAACATCCATACAAACTTTCGCGTTTATAATATTAGTAGGATAAGCACACCAATTGTGTTTTAACTTTAAACTCTAACATTATTATATTTTAAGCTTCTTAAATGAGTATAAAATATTAAATCCGTTTTAATCCGTAACTCAAATTTACCTGAGACCGTTGAGATTTGTAAGGCTTCCGAGTTTACAATTTGAAACTCCAACGTTCTCACTGATTCCGCTTTGCGTAAAACCCAGTCTGATCTTTGGCTTTGGCGTTTTAAGCTCAATGAATTTAATATTAAAACTTGTGATCGGTTCACAAGATTATGAATACGGAGATTGGTAATAATTCTATACTTATCTATTTTATTTGTGTAACTAGCAAAAGTCCCGCGGTTTCCATCAAAGATTTTTATCGAATTATTCGAAACTGAGGCGAACAAAAGTCATAAGACAAAACTTGTAAACTAATTAAACTTGTATTAAACTACGTAAGCAATTACATCTTTGTTCAATGTTCTACATATGGTATAACGCAACTTATTTGCCATTCGTTTATCGTATTTTCCAAAGGTTTCATAGTAGAAAATATTTGGTATTTTTTTATTATATTTAACTAACAGAATCCAGAGATTACCCCCTAAAGCATCAACAACAAACTTATAATCGTCGTTATCAACCATATTCGGCTCACTCCTGAGCTCGAGTCTCCTCTCAGAATGAGAGGGGTTAGACCAATAGTCCACCACGATGGCCCAATGTGGATTGGCAGACTTCACACTCGCAGAGAATTAAGAAAATTCTCTGGTACGCAGGTTTCCTCACGATGTTTACCTTCACCGGTTGAGACACGTGATATCTAATTTCTTAAAATGCACTCAACTGAAAAGTTGGAGGTGCATGCCCCGGCCCGGATTCGAACACACACCCACCGGAATCGGAGGCAGAGGTCACATCCACTAGGCTATCACGGCTCATAATATATAAACTAATCTATATATATAAAAGAAAGTCGTGTTAGTTACTCCACTTATAACTCAAGAACGGCTGAACCGATTAAGCTGAAAATTGGCAGGGAGGTAGTTTAGAGCCAGGAGAAGGACATAGGATTTTTTTTGTAGGAGTAGGGTAGGGGTAGGGTAGAGGTAGTTGAAAGTTTACATCGAGTTTCACGCGGACGAAGTCGCGGGCGTAATATAAATAATTATACTAGTAGGTATAGACAAGTCGTCAAAGCCATAAAAAATGCCTAATATGTAGGTATACGTATATAACACCGGATGTTGTCTAATGTAAAACTATGCGGTAATGTGGAATATTCGAATAGATATCATAAACCTTGATGTTAACGAGACTTCCTATTCGTTTTAGGACTTCACAACATAAAAGATTTAATTTTTAATATTATGTGATATTATTTGTAATATATACATATTTGTAAACAATTATTATTATTATGACCATGTCTATTATGTCCATAAAAATATAATAATCTGTCACACCATATGTGTAACCACAGAAAAAGTCTTAAAATATTACCTTATTTATGAAAATTCAAAATAGTGTTTTAGAAGAGAAAATGATTAATTAGGCTTTATATTATAGAATACACTTAATACGAGTAACTCGGTCCAAATTAACAGGTTGTATGGTCACGGATCTGTGCATGCATTAGACAAATTAAAAACCCAAAAAACGAAACAAAACCATTTTAAGGAGAGTCCTTGTCTCATATAACTCGACCGTTGAGTTTTTAATTACTTATTTCCGGCTTCCAAATAAAAATAATCCCACAAATACGCTTGGGTGGACCCTTAATTATCAGCACTGACCCTTAATAGGTCAATGTTTATTAAACAATGATTAGAAAAGAAGTCAAGAAAGAAATAAACAGGGCAATTAAAAAGAAACCTTTTATCAGTTCCAAAAGCTCGAAGTATATATTGTCGTAATAGATAAGAGGTAGATAACGTTTGACCTTAACCGCTCTAAAGTATTTTATCAGTAAACAGTAAACACGAGAGATAAGGGTGTTAAGTGAAATCCGCTTTCACTATCAAAACTGAAGTGACAATGATTACACTGACAAATAGAGATAGTGTTGAAGTAATTGGTGCTCAATGTCAAGGTACATCATATCAGCCGATGGACATCCACTGCAGGACATAGACCTTTTGTAGAGACTTCCAAACATCACGATCCTGAGCCGCCTGCATCGAAGCAAATCCCTGCGACTCTTTTGAAGTCGTCAGTCCACATGGTGGGACTTATCTAGATACAGTTTAAGGTAATTATTTCACCGCGACCGGTATCAGAAGGGCTGGCTTATTTTTGCGCAAAGGATCAGCCTCACTGTCCAACGGGGAAATGTAGCCAGTATTCTTGCCACTATTTCACGTGGGCATGATTTGTGTAGTTATTAGGATAAGTTAGCTTAAGTTACCTATTGTATTCTTTTTCAGGTACAGTTATTATTAATTTTCTTACTTTTCTGGGTCGGGCTATGAAAGATACTGAGCGTTTTCTTCCGGGAAATTCTCAGTAGCAGCGCTAAACTGGAAAGTTGGTGTTGATACACCTCCGTACTTCGGAGAGCACAATATGCATAAAATTTTCCAATTTTCTACAAAATTCTCTTAATTTATCGTTTTAAAAAATATATTACAAATCGTAATAATTAAATCTAATAAGTCGTTGTCCAGCATACTGATACGAGTTCCTACCTCTAGGTAGGTACATAAGATTACGTCCCAAGTTAAATAATCTACTAATACTTGATATAAAGCTGAAGAGTTTGTGTGTTTGATTGAACGCGCTAATCTCTTGAACTACTTATTCGATTTAAAATTCTTTCAGTGTTAGATAGCCCATTTATTGAGGTAGGCTATTGGCTTTATATTATCCCTGTATTCCTACGGGAACGGGAACCACGCGGTTAAAACCGCGCGGCGTCAGCTAGTAACTTAGAAAACCTTACAAACAACCATGTATTTAAATTTGGTACACTAATTATTATTATTGATTTAAGTACACCTTAATAGTATTGATGGGAATGTTAAACGGCTGTTTAAAATATATTACCATGACAAAATTAAGGTTGCCTTTGCTCAGAGTTAATTATCATAATTTGATCTCGTTCAAAACTAAATTGAGTTTGAAACGTGTATGGAACGTTTTTTATCGCAGTCGATTACGTTTCAAGACAACACCACTATTATGCAATTAACAACGTTTCAAATTATGAAATAACTCTGTCGGGGGTCCCAGCGGCGGACGATTATGTCACAACAATCATTATTTATTGACATTCGACCACGGAACGCCGCCTTATGGACCCTTTTACACTCGAATGGAAATCAGCAAGCTCGACAACGAAACACAACCAAAGAATACCTGCGCCGGCGCCTTACGGAAGATTGCCGTTATTATCTCAATAAACCAACGACTTCCGTGTCGTCCCTTTTCCTCCCCTTAAACAGCTTCGTTGACAGTAAAGGACAGACGTATGTCGCAATGATAAAAGCAAAAGGTGAAGTGACGTGGACAGGATGCGCGAGCGCAGCTGGCTGGAACTTCTGTGTTTTTTCTTTCTTGTCTTTAAAAAAAAAGGTTTCGCGCGGTTTAACTTTGTAGCTCTAGTACGAATTTGTATAGGATAGTTTTCGAGAATCAAAGTACAGTAACTAGTGCCATAGAACGGCAATGTATTGATGTTTGACGTAACAACGTCTTATAATTCGATGGAGCCGGCCAATCCGAAAAAAGATGACGTCATGCGTCGTTCCCTCGGTCTAGGGTTGCCAACTTCTGGTCTATATATTCTGGTCTATGAAGATTATTAAACAGTATTTTAGAAAAACTAACATTTTCTTTTGAAAATTGCAAGCGTTCCATCAGTATTTTCTTATGACGTTGTCACGTCCAACTATCGTCAGTGAACCGACTTTACAGACAACCGTTTAGATTTAGACTATTGACCTAGCTAGGTATATAGTTTTTTTTTTATTTATATTCTATTGAAACATTGTTTTTGTGTTCTAGTCTAATATCTGCTAGATACCCATCCTTTATCAGCGACAAGGCATCTAAAATCAATCTGACAGTAAATAGCTACTCGAATGATCTAATCCTATTAACCTGATTGTAAAACCTCAAAGCTCACTCCGAGAGAGCTACACAAAATATCTTGGCTTTTGCGAAACGTTGTGATTGTGATAGGGCTGTGAAAGAAATGCTGGCCAAACTCCAGGAATCTATCGGCTGACATATTAATGATAAATGTTAATGTTGTACTTAGGGCCGGTTACATCACCTTGTAATATGTCTTTTAACTTATTTACAAGTTTTGTCATTGTTATTTGGCATAAAGTAAATAAGGGACAAACTTACGATTACACTACTCGAAACTTACCATATAAGGTGGTGAGATCGCCCCTTAGTATTGTGGCATCGAAAACCATCGACGACTTCGAGGCAGACTCGTACTAAGGGCACACTTACAGAACGATCCGTGCTTGTTTCCGTAATGGGGAACGGAAAATGTTAATGAGCGTTCGACAATACGTGTTGAATTATGTGCTCGCACTGACTCGGGACTATAATTCATAAGAATTATGGTCCCAAATACCGGTAATTAATTGTTTTAAACGTCTGTTATAATACACACGCACATTTATTATTTAACTTAATTTAGGGAGACAATTACCTGTTTCCGGCGTTAATTAGGTGTAATATTATAATATTAGTTTTGTAACTTGGATTCAATTTTTTTTTGTCTAGCTGCTCTGACGCCTCTCGTCGCTTGCTGGCTAAAAAGTGTACAATTAATGAATTCTAAAAGTGTAAAATTATTTTGTAAGCATAGATTTATAACACACTAGCGGAAGCTCGCGACGCGACAAATCCCTCGGGAACCATGGATTTTTCCGGGATAAAAAGTAGCCTATGTGTTAATCCAGAGTATAATCTATCTCTACTTCACATTTCAGGTGATTCGGTTCAGTTGCCGAGGCGTATAAGAGTAACAAACATTCATACCATCAAAATCATCAGGTTTTTCGCAAATCGTGGATTTTTTGTATGGATTAATCCAGAGTAAAAAATTATTTCCATTTAAACTTTCGCGTTTATAATATTGGTAGGATGTAATATTAGTAGGATAGATACCTAGTGTGTGTGTCGTAAGCCGTTTTATGTGCCCCGAAATGGGTGCCCTTGACGCATCTCTACGCTACAATAAGTACGCTATAGGTACAGTTTTTTGTAATGATTTTGATTAAATAAAACTGCAGTTAAAACCCTTAAGTCTGTAGCCCGCTTAAAAATTTATACTTTAAATAAAAAAATATTACCCAAAACAACTTGTAATACAAAACGTTAATAACTTCGAATAATTATATCATACCTAATAACGTTAACCTATATACATTGTATGTAAAAGAAAGTCGTGTTAGTTACACTTTTGGAAGATCACGTGAACAAAGTGACCTAATGATAGTTAGTGAAATACTAAGATTAAGTTATTGAACATTATATTAGTATAATAATAATAATAATATATTATAAGTTTGGGTTAAAGTTAAATCAGTAATTAGTCACATAAGTAGGCTAGATCGTAATTTTATGAGGTACCAATTTGGTACTTTACAGAAAAAAAAGTTACACTATTTATAACTCAAGAATGGCTACGGCGTACCGATTTGGCTGAAAATTTGTAAAATAATTGGTGAATTGAGAAAAGAGGTAGCTTAGAACCAGGAGACAGACATGGGGTACCTACCTAGGGTAAGTATGGGGTTTCACGCGGACGAAGTCGCGAACGTCCGCTAGTTAATAATAAATTATGTTCACTGAATAGCAACTTAAATAGCATTTAAATTCCAAAGTAGATACAATTCGTGATCAGAAGTTACAGAAAATTTCAAAGATTACTTTTAAATCTGTTAATTTAGAGAAAATGAATAGTTAATTTAATTTTATCTCGAGAACTGCATAAGCGGAAGTCATACTTTATGTTTTATCTCCGCTAACGATGAATCAGCTACAAATTTAATACAATATTCAAAAAGGAATGGCTTAATTGAGCCAGTAGTCAATCTAATAGAGCCAGTTTACGGACGATTTAAATTCATTCGTGTCTCGACGATGTGTAGGTACTCAAGACCCAATGGCACTTGAAGGATCGTCACTAGACTGATGTGTTTTTTTTTTCTTATAATAATTTATGTCATGACGTTAACTTAACTTTTCCCATGACATTCTATTAACAGAGAGTTTTGTTAAATCGTCATGGAATCGGATTTAAACTAGTAATAAAATCTGATACCGCTTCTCAAAAGTGCAGAAATTCTTTATAATGATGGAGTTTTGAGTGTACATTTTTAACGAACTTCCAAAAACGACGAGGTTATATATTCGGCTGTATGTATGTTTTATATGTTTTAAGGTTCATAAAAAACCTTAACCTTCAAACTTTTTGTGAGGCTAAAATAGTTATTTAAACAGTTTTCATCACAAAAATTATAAACCAATTAAATCAATGATATTTTTATCACATTTCCTATCATAAATATATTTTCGTTTACTTTATTTTTATTTATTTAATTTAAAAGCTTTTAACATCTCAAACTTAGATACCTTCAAAAAAAAATTAATAACGGAGAAAATTTTGCGCTCGTCATAAATAACAGTTATTACCTAAACAAATATTTAAAGAGAAACGGAACTAAAAATTGCCAGTGCTCGCTAAAACTTTTCCAGTGACTCCTCAAGTATAACGGGACTAATTTAAAAATCAATGTAAGCCAATCAAGCATTCCATCGCCACCCGTGAACCGTGACCCGGGCAGGTACTGTCAAGCAATAAAACCATTTAACGATCTAATAAACCCTCAGACTAACTACATAAGGACCTGCCTCGCTAGATGTTACTTTTCTGTAAAAGTGTATGATCAACGATCAAATGCGTTGCTGAAGCCTCACACCAGCCAGACCTGGACCAATTATGAAAATCTCAATCGAACCCAGGACCTACATCTTGTAACCGTAACCACCGCACATACCACATCGCCACGGAGGCTGTCAAAAGGTTCATAGTTGTAATCGTGTTCGACGGTTAAAGAGCTCCGTAAAAATATCTTTTTTTTAGTTGAATGATGTAAAAAACGGCCAACTACTTGTACTCGTAGTTTAGTATAAGATATATACCTATTCTAAGCTTGTTTTCCTCGAAGAATGACAGACATTTTTTTCGTAAATTTGGATGCAATACTAGTCCTTATATACTTAGTCTGAGAATATTATTTTTTTTTGTAACGGGAGAAAAATCCTAGGAGAGAATCTAGTTATCGTGGACTTTTCCACTAAAGACAATGTCTCCACTCTGGCTGCATGCGACTCTGAAGTATCTATCTACTTATGGGGGGGTACTTATGGGATAGATAGACAGATGCTTAGAACTTAGCACGGCCCAAGCTTCCACCGAATCGAAGGCTTTCTTTCTTTCTCATTGTCCACAAACGCTAAGCAAAGTGGCTGGTTATACTCTACGGTATTCTGTATAACCTGCCGCAGCGTATGGATGTGGTCTATGGTACTAAAGCCTGCTCGCAAACCCTGCTAGTTCGGGAGGAGTTGTTTTATAATAAAGCTTTTTAAATTAATAATAACAATAAGTATTCATTTACGTGTACGTGTAATGAAAGTTGTAAAGTTATTCGTTGCACTTCGTGTACTAATGAAGAACGCAAGCTTATGATTCCTTTATCCAATATTTAAAACAACTAAAAACCACGCGAGTGAGTGCTCATTATACTTACAAATAAATTACTCTATTATAACAGGCAAGTTGTTTTTTTTTATGAACAACATTTTTATTTATTAAAATGGTATATTAACAAGAAAAATTGTGAACAAAAACTGAATACCGCCGTAGAGGGCTATGAGACATGCTAGTTAGCTATAAATGTTTTCATTATCAGAGTCGAACACGTCGCGAGGGGACATGGGGATGACGGTTGATGGAATATAATTGCTTTTTAAACTAGCTCCATTAAATTTATTGCGGTGAAGACTACTGAATGCGGACGGATTTTTTTATAACTACGAGTATTTTCTGTTTTCTCTACAGTATCGTTGGTCCAGTGGATTGTCTTTCTACAAATTAGGGTTTAAGTTCTAGTTGTATTCTTCTTTTCTTTCAAGAATGCTTTTGTTTAAAAAATTCACATCTTAAACTATATGATTAAAATTATTGTAAGGTGTAATATAATTTATACCCTGATTTTTAATTTAACATACATGGAGAAACTATAAGGGTTCGTTGTGGACTACGGAACCCTAAAATTGATCGTCTTACTCTTGCCGCAACGTAAATATGACTAGTTAAAAAACCAATTGATTTCAATTAACTGCTATCCCTATCCCACATCGCGATGAAGGTCCTTGTAAAATAAATGAAAACATTATTGAACCGCCTGGCATATTAACTAACTTTGGTCTATTAGCCACCTTATACAATTAACTTCAAATCAGTAACAAACGCCCGGCGGTAATAGTAACAACCCTACCGGCAAAGACGCCAAGCGATTTAGCGTTCCGGTACGATGTCGTGTAGAAACCAAAAGGGGTGTGGATTTTCTTCCTTCTCCTAACAAGTTAGTCCGCTTCCATTTTAGATTGCATCGTCACTTACCATCAGGTGAGGTTGTAGTCATGGGCTAACTTGTAAATAATAAAAAAAAGAAAAAATACCGCGTTTTTCGTTTTTCATAAATTCCATTGTTAACGAATATCAGAATGGTAAACACACTGATTGGTAAAATTATTATTTGGTTAGCAATGAATAATAGTGAATATGAAATCGTGTGACTTAAGAATCACTAACAATCAATAATATTATATACTAGAGGCAGGGTAAGCGCATCAAAACTGCGGACAAATGTGCATAATTGTCTTATTCTCATTTAGTCGCATATTAAACAATGAAAGATATTTAAACACATAATACCTACTCGTATATATTGTCTGCAGTGTCGTGTTGTGTGTTTAGGAAGTGTAATAACTATATATACATAAATATTAGGAAAATGTTGTAGTTTTTTTTATACATAAATATTAGAAAAATGTTGCAGTTTTTAAAACATTTTCCTGAACAACCCGTATATTGGAATTATATCTTACACCATTGACCCCAGTAACTACTAAATGTTTTTTTGACTAGAAGGTAGTTTTAGAATAATATGAGTGCATATATTTTCTGTCATATTCGTTCGGTTTGACAGCCAGCGACCACTTTGGAGTGACAATGTCAGTTAGACAGCAAGCGACCATCTTCGAATTTTACTTTTCCGTGTAAGTGCCGTAGACTCCTTAATGGGACCTTAGCGACGTCACCAGGAGTTAGTATATTCGATTTGCAATTCGGCAGTCGGCTGTCGTATACACGTATAACTTCACTCACGTGCTTTGTCTTTTGGGAACTTCCTTGAAGTACGTCAACAAAATCAAGCTCTGCGTTTTCTTCGTCGCTAAATCAAGATATCAAGTCGCCGATCACCGTGTTCGCTGTGCGTGCATATGAAGAAGACACAAGGTTTGTGCTTTTCTTTGTTATGTATCTACTTGTTATAGTTTGATTGAAATTAATACTACTTTGTTAGCACACATTGCATTATAATGTACATATGGATTTATAATATACATATACCGTGGATTTCTTCGGGAGGAAAGGTAGCCTATGTGTTATTCCAGTGTATTATCTATCTTTGTTTTAAATTTCTGTAATTGCGGCGTTAATGAGTAACAAACATCTATACAAACATAGATTTTGAGGTAAAACAGCATACTATATTTTAGTCATTTGAAAGCATTTATAATTTATTTGAGGATGCAAACTCTTTACTTCTTCTCAAAATACTTATAAAAAGTAGCCTGTACCTCACGAAATTCTAATACCCATCCGCATTGTCTATAAAATAGCATTATAGAAGTTAAAGTACCGTGATTTTCCATTTGATGTCAAGCTTATTGGCCCAGTTTACCTTCCCAGTACCTAAACGTCGTTTCGTTTACCGTCTGAAGACAAACATATTTTTCCCTGACGCTTTTGAAGAATTTAGGGCTAAGTTTATTTTCGCGCGGTCGCTTATTTTCCTCATAATATAGACAATATTATTTGTATTTGGTAAGTAATACTTGCATGATTCTATATAAGGTGGTTAGTTTCTTTTAAACAGTAATAAATTAATTAAAAATTATTGATTATGGACATAATAAATTTTATTTTTGTGCGAGGTAAGAAGGTACGTATAAAGACGAACAAGCAGAAACCGGTTTCAGGATACCTCATATATCAATCAAAACTGTCAGTTTTTAATTACAATAAAATAATAACTGAGCTTATAATAAACTGGTCAAAAGTGTGCCTCGTATATGCACTGTTTTTATCTCAACGGCATTGCAACGCAAGAATTCTTTCTCATTAACTTCACCTAATTAAATTTTATTTGAACATTAGTATAAAGAAAAGTATCGTTGGTTGCGCGGTCTTTAGATTTTCTCACATATACTCGTAAAGGATAAATTGTTGCTGCTTTATCATTGGTATCTGTGAATTGTCATTGAATAATTTTAATGTAATGTATAGGTAACACATTGGCCATAAAAGTTAATATAATAATTATATCTTTGGAATTCGCTACGGAAAACTATTCGATTTTTTAAGTATTGCAATAATTTTAACATTGCATATTTTCCTATCTTCTAATTTAATAATATTGTCCATTATACATGATAACATATCCATATAGATATTTATGTCCTAGTCTATGATCTTTTTTTTTACTATATAAAAATAAGTCGGGTTTTCCTTCCTGACGCTATAACTCCAGAACGCACAAACCGATTTCCACGGTTTTGCATTCGTTGGAAAGGTCTCGGGCTCCGTGAGGTTTATAGCAAAGAAAATTCAGGAAAAAGTAGGGGTGGGGTAGGGTAGGGTAGGGTAGGGGTAGTTGAAAGCTTACATCGAGTTTCACGCGGACGAAGTCGCGGGCGTCCGCTAGTAGATATATATTTACCGGGCTGTGATAGCTATATATTTACAAAACACTATCAATAATTTATAAAAAAAATCCACTCTTCCGCTGCGGAGCATTTAGTGTGCCCAATCAACCGGTGTTCAGGGTTCCAGAGTGAGAAATCTCCATACAATACACGCCATTTTAAGAATCACTGCCTTCTGTATCCGACCCTTGATCAAGCAGTTAAGCGAAAGCTTCTTATGGGTTGGTCGAAGCTTTTGGCTATTATATTATCTATCAATATTGTATAGCTTGACCCAGCGCTCAAACCCAGGAGGTAAGGAGGAAAGCTATAGGTATAGGCTAAATGGACCAACAAGAAAGAAAACCTTACTAATAATTAAATATCTGTCTGTAAAAATACATAACATCGCATTTTACCTACCTACCTAAGAAATGTTTATGATTACAGCTATTAAAACCAGGAGCTTGTAGGAAATCTGCGATATAGAATTCTCGGTAAAACGCATAATTGTACGCCAAATGTTACCAACTGTTCGTACGTAAATGGTGCACGATTTTAACTGCCTACGACTTGAAATGTTTTTTGATTTTGATACTTATTTTTGTACTCAATACAATGGTTTTTATATCCCAATCTCGAAAGGAGGTGTTATATATAAAAGTAAAAATAAGATCAATGCCTAAAACTTGAGCTTAAACCCAATCTATTAAATAATTATAGTTATTGATAAATATTTGATGTCTAATTTTTTTTTTTTTGTTTTAAAATCTCAGCAATCAACTATAAAATCCCTAACGTATTCGGTGAAATATAAAACATCTGTAGTTTAATAAAACAGAAATTTGCATTACCAAACAATACATCATCGTTACGTAGGCATATTTACATGCAGTGTTACCAACGCAATGTGACATTTACGTATATGCAAGAACATTTCTTATGCAACAAATATGCAACAGCTACCTCTCAGCGCAAGCGCTAACGAAAGCTCGAAGGAGTACAAATCCCAACAACACGCGCAAGTGTAAATTGCCTTTATGCATGTTTTCGTATTGCTTACATTAAAATGTACAGAAACGAGCTTACGGTCACACGGTTAGGCGCGCCTAATGAGAAAGTTTATCAAGCGATTATTGCGTAGTTCAGCGGGAAGCTTCGTCCGCCTCGTCCGCTAGAGGCGCTCCCGCCGCAGGTGTGCCCTCCTCCCCCCACCACAGCGCTACGACGCAGCTTTCTTTAGTACACGCCACTTCACGTCAGTCGACTGTCAACCACGGAGGCGGGCGGTCGCACGCACGCCGCAGAAAAGCGCCGCGCCAACCGTAAACACGACGCACTATCTGCGCACCGCTTCCGTTCGTGAAATAACCTCAATCTAACGCTCCTTCGCTCGTGTCGTGTTGTGCCAAAGTGGATATATGAAAACAGTGCAAATCGAAACATCAGTACATGTAAATAAATGTCACGTATAGCGGTGTAGTGTCCGCTGCGTTGATCAGATCGTGCAAAGAAATTGTGGATTGCCGTATTGTGTGAACTGCGAAACGAGTTCCGGCCGGTTCTATTGAAGCTACCGAATCTACATGTTGTCTACTGATCAGATCAGTTTCTAACTAACTAATAGTTGTGCCTCCCGCCTTTGATCTGTAGCGAGCTGCTTTTATCGCCTGTATGAGAGCTGCCCTATATTAGCCATTTAAGCTGTTTAATAACATTCATATGACTCCATTAGAGTTTAATCATCATTTTTTCGGCTCAATCCGTTTAGTTTCAGTTTGATTAAAAATTCTTTAGATCGCCACTGTCATTTACTTTATTTTAGTTAAAGATAAAACGTCTTTTTAAATATTTATTATTCAGTATTACCAAAATATTTTGATCTACTACTACTGTATTCTATAATTATAGGACTATTTTAAAAGCGTTATAATATTTACGGTGAGCTTGCCGTTGTCATCGCTATCAATTAGTGCCATCGAGGTGTCCCACTTATACAAAAGTCAAACTGTTACGAAGAGGAAAACTTATAATAAGCCTATAGATCAACTTTATTTATAGTACTGTTTATTTTCAGCACATAATCTGACAAAAGATAGCAATATTTAAACAAATTATAAACATCAGAAAGAGTTTGAAAAAGGACCATTAGCAAAAACATATTATCATTGATTAGTTGTCGAGGATAAAATTAAGAGATAAAGTAAAACCTATTCAAGTAACGAAAACAAACGAAAGTGTAATAATAATTTATTATTATCGCAAGATAAGGGACAAGTTTGTGACAAAAAATCTACTGCGCAATATGTCATTTGAGATAGTAACTTAAAATCGGATGTATATTTAGCTAAATAATATGAAATGTAACAACTTTTTGCAAACGTATTACTTAACGTTATTTTAAAACAAGTTAACATTGTTATTTGTTTATTCTATTATAAAAAGTAGGTCTTCATTAAAATAATACCTAAAGATAAACTAATAATTTCTTCAGGCATTACAATATTTTACAAACTTGATTAAGTTAAGAATGAATAAGTTTAGAATCAGACAAATGCCACCGTCGCTAAAGTAGCCCTTATTACAACAATGCAAATTGTTTAAAGCAATTAATTTAGTTTGATACATGCCATGATAAATTAACGCTTAATTAGGTATATACAGACATTTGCCTCATAGATAAAGCCAGAATTCCTTTCTGTTAATTCGAAACAATGATTGTTGCATAAATACCGATATCCGTATTCCCTAAAAGTAATTTACTACTACTTAAAAGTTTATTTTTAGGTACTTCTAGGATTTCTTCTACTTCTAGTTACGTCAGACTGATTAAATTGTGCTCCATTTTCTTGGGACTCTCTGCTCTCGGATTTAAGATACCACAGAATGCATTGAAACTTTAAACTTCGCTAACTATAACACAACGGCTTTTACCCTCTGGTTAATCTTTTGTTTAGCTAATTTAACATAACCGCAGGTTGAGAAAGTTTGTCTTTGAACAACTTTATTCCAACAATTTCAACGTTCTTGTTTACGTTTTAATTAAAATTGAAATAATTAGTTATCCCTTCACATAGTTTTAATGTTGCATCAAAGGACTGAAATAAATATTTATTAAAGAAAATAAATAACAAATATTATTGATTGGAATGTTTGACCTCCTGTTTCTTGAGTTCTTATGGCTTATATGCGGTATCCATTATCGCTAAAATTCGACTCATATTATTTCTGGACATAACACTACGAAGGTTATTTGTTGTGTTATTTATTTGTTTGTTTTTTTATATTGTTGTTGTTGATGTGGTTGTTGTTGAAGTTTAACCAAAAAATGCTAACGAGATACCTAAAAAAATAAGGAAATCCGCGAGATTTGCAAATTTTGTTGATACCTTTAATTTGATAATATTTATGTCTGTAAGTCTATTTTATTTACAAACTCCTCAGTATAATTTCAATAAAATCCTAGGTCGTCTAAAGTTTTATCGAAATGCTGCATATTATGCTTGTTTAAATTAGCGGTATATAGCGCGTGGTAGGCAGGCCGAGAGAAAGGCACTTTCTCTAGCCCTGCGGCCCTCAACGATAACTCTATCGCAGAAATTTACACCGCTCCAACAATATCACTTACACCGATTAAGTGTTTAACAATTTGTTGGCAAGAAGTGACAGTCAACTGTAATTCTGTCAAATCATGATTTATTGTTATTTAGCTCGCTTTGATTGATATGCGGAGCTACAGGTGGCGTGCAATTATCATTAATATTTGCTGACTTCGACGCTTTATATTGTGTTTCAGTTACGCGATGTTAACATAATTACATTAAATCGTTGAATTAATAACCAAAATCGAGGTAGTTTGTTTATTTTATCCATAAACAGGTAATAAACAAATTAACGAATTGAATATCAATACTATTGTTTAATGCTCTGCTTCTACGTTCTAATATTTTATCGTTCATTATATGTACATCATGATTTACTAACGAAATAGATGAACAATAATATAATAGAAAAACTGTAACTGAATATTCATTCATGTAAATGTTATTTAACAATTCAAATTGAACATTAACTGATTACCGGGTTTTTACGAACTGGGTGACCTATTTAATTGATAATATAATTAATCGAATTTGTTCAGTGAGAATGCCTACTTTTATTTTACAAAATATTGTTCAACACGAATTTATCTTTTTAAACCGACTATTAGACTAGATTATTAGACAGCCACTTTGCTTAGCGTTTGTGGACTATGAGAAAGCCTTCGATTCGGTGGAAACCTGGGCTGTGCTAAGGTCATTGCAGAGATGCCGAATTGATTACAGGTATATCCAAGCGTTGAAGTGCTTGTATGAAAACGCCACTATGTCAGTCCGTATTCAGGATCAGACTACGAGGCCAATCCAGTTGCAGCGAGGAGTGCGTCATTGAGATGTGATCTCTCCGAAGCTATTTACCGCCGCACTGGAAGACGTCTTTAAGCTTCTGGACTGGAGCGGACTTGGCATCAACATCAATGGCGAGTACATCACTCAACTGCGGTTCGCGGATGATGTAGTCATCATGGCACAGACTCTGGATGACCTTAGTACCATGCTCAATGACCTCAGCAGCGTTTCTCAACAGGTGGGCCTGAAAATGAACATGGGCAAAACAAAAATAATGTGTAATGCTCATGTATCGCTCCACCCAGTTATAGTTGAGAACGCTGCACTCGAAATTGTAGACGAATACATATACCTAGGACATATGATCCAGTTAGGTAGGTCCAATTTCGAGAAAGAGGTGAACCGTCGAATCCAACTCGGCTGGGCTGCATTCGGGAAGCTTCGCGACATCTTTTCGTCCGAAATTCCTCAGTGCCTGAAGACAAAAGTCTTCGAACAGTGCGTTTTGCCAGTGATGACCTATGGTTCCGAGACTTGGTCGCTAACTATGGGCCTCATAAGAAGGCTTAGAGTCACACAGCGGGCGATGGAACGAGCTATGTTAGGAGTATCTCTGCGTGATCGAATCAGAAATGAGGAGATCCGCAGAAGAACCAAAGTCACCGACATAGCTCAACGAGTTGCGAAGCTGAAGTGGCAATGGGCGGGGCACATAGTTCGAAGAGCCGATGGACGTTGGGGTCCCAAAGTGCTGGAATGGCGACCCCGCACTAGTAAGCGCAGTGTTGGCCGACCCCCCACCAGGTGGACTGACGACATCAAGCGAGTCGCAGGGATTCGCTGGATGCAGGCGGCTCAGTATCGTGATGTTTGGAAGTCCCTACAAAAGGCCTATGTCCTGCAGTGGACGTCCATCGGCTGATATGATGATGATGATTAGACTAGATTGTCAGTAGTACAGTAGTATATTTTTTTAACGCACATTTCAAACTGTTTTATCCGCGACATCATATTGTGGTTAAACACCATGGTTTTTTTTTGCGGTACGTCTTTGTCAATCAGTTATTGACTAGCGGCAGAAGCCAATTTAATCGAAAGTCAATTAGGAATTTCTAAATTAATAAGGTTATTAAAAGTATCTATTACTTAAATATCTAGGTAACTTAACTTCGACCTCAACATTGCTTTCCATTAGACCTTTTGATGATTACAGTCAACCGCAAGCCATCTGATACAAAAAAAAACTATCACAGATCAGCATAAATAATTTGTTAGAATTAGCTCCGTTGTTGGTCCGTTACATGTTCAAGATCGTGTCTTTTTTTCACCACTCCTTTCTACCTCACGCTCGACGTATGTAGGTCGACACAAATCGCATTGTTCGTTTTTGATTTATGTGTTTCTTAATACCTTACGTTATTTAACTATTCGTCCTAATCTCTCGAGCTTTCTAATACTGTAACTACTTTTGAGAGTTAACAATCAATGTTAGCCGGCATAGTTTTGAATATTCATTGAAGTAGCAGATACTTAATTGTTTGTTAAAGTAATAACTGATATATTTCGCACGATTAAATGCACATGAACTATCCAAGCTTAGAGCAAGCGAGTAGCTAAGTGGAGTTTGCGCAAGCTATGCTTATGTAAGCAATTTGTGATTCTTGTGCAACAACATCATGCTTTTGTTAATTGAACTTATGGATCACATCACTAATATGTTATGCATACTGTAACGAACAAAATTCAATTATTTCTTAAAAAAAAACATTAATATCACGAATTTTAAATTTGTGGAATCAAACAAACCATATAATAGTAGTTTTAAAAATTACAGTTAAGACATTTGGCTGGCGACCATAAATAACTCATATAAATCGTAAATTGAATATATAGCTACATTGCGTATTTTCTTACAGTATCTCTAAATTTGAGAGCATCTATATTTGCTCAATTGAAGTAAAATATTGTTCAGAAAATATAAAAAAGAAGCATAATCTAATCAGAAAGAAAGTGTTCATTATGTCAGGCAATTGCGATAAATCGTAACCGATAAGATAAAACAGCGATAGCATATTCTCAATACCAATAGTTTATGATAAACATTTTTTTGCAAAAATCGTCAACTTTTTATGAAGAATTAAACCACAATACATTCATTTATTTGTTTGAAATCTCACAGGAATGACAAACGAATATTGATGTGACAAATTGATAACTCGTAATACAACAACATAAATAAATACACCTTTCAAAAACTTACAACTTTACAATATTCAAGATAAATGTTCAGGGAAATGTATCTAATAGTTAACAAACGGTCCATCCTAACGCCATTATTATTCAGTATCGGCTGTTATTCCGATCCAGTCTAGTCTTGAAGGAATCCGTTAAATTGGGTTACAGCCAACTTCCACCGCCAACTCTATTGAAGGGAGCCAGTGCCCTTATAAACGATTGATAACATCTGCTTTGCCATGTTTCAATAGAACTAATCGAATGTAATTATGCAACTCATTGACTCCGTGTAGGAAGGAAACAATAACAATTATGATTTCATTTAATGCAAATAAAAACTACTGTCCCTTGCCAACGTTATTTGACAAAAGATTTAAAAGTTATTGTAGAAGACTAAAACTGGACAGGGCTATAACTCGACAGCATTTAAAATTAATTACAAATAGTTGCCGAAACTTTTTCCTATTTGAGAAAACCTATTCCTTATTTACTGCTACGCTATATTTTCCACTCGTTCTATTACTGGGTGTCTGCCAAAAATCGTTGCCAAATAATTGCATTCATCTAAACATTAGCTAACATACCCGGGCAGCATGTTAAAAATGAACCCGCGTGTTTTACTCGCTTTAAAATATTAGTTATACCATCGTTTTGTCCACAATAGCGAGCTAATTTATGTCGATACATCCAATCGCAAGTTGCGACCTGCTGAATTGAATGCGCGACTGCGTATGAATATGTATTAGTATCATTCTGCACGGTCCGCTTGAATTTATCTTGATTTATCACATTGTTCCTTCTGTATTAGGCGTAATTAAGGATCTGATTAATTACGAAACCTTTTATTTGTGTTCCGCTCATTGAATACTGATGCGTGTTTTATAATGTTGAATTAGTCTCGGTCGAGTCAAGTCGCGGGGCAGGTAGTCGGCTCCACCCCGACTTGGTCGATGAGGGGACGGGCTCTTCCGTCGACTTTAACAGCTGTCATAGCAGCTGCCTGCCTTTGATCGCACGTGCGGCTACACCTATTATTAATGCCTTTTTTTTAATTCGGGAAGTGTTACGGAAGGTTTGGTGTAAAAGGAATCGTAGTACACCTTTGTGACCAACGGATTTTTGCTGGTCGGTTCTACAGAGATCTCGAGATTTCTTGTCCGTTTTTAAAATTGGTCCGTTAAGTTTGGCATCATTGATGTTAAAGATAGCAGATTCAGAAGACATCCATATTCTGGTTTATAAAATTAGCATTATTCAAAGTTTGCTCGCTTGTTTGCAATTGAACTCTTTTGTTTAGATTAGTTAGTTATACGTGTATAACTGTTTTTACATTGTCTAAATGTATCTTCCTTAAAAATAGATATAGTTCGACTATAGTAATGAAATGTTATTGTCACTGCAGCGATCCGACATGTTTCCTGTGGTACCTACTACACGTGACGCTTGTTTATGTGCCATTTCAAGGTTATTGCATATTGCGACGTTCGGCGCACATAAACGCCGGTTAATAGAAAATATGATTTTTTTGAGCATTTACGTCAAAGCCTGTGCCTCTTCTCACAGTAGCTGCGCAATTGAATTTAAAATTTTCAACAACACAACCGTAGCGTACCTACTTGTTATCCGCTTTTAGTAAACACACCTGTCTGTTACTACCTACTTCTTACATGATTATTATTTGATTCATGATTATTTTTGAACATTTTGCTTTTACTTTTGTAATGCTATGATATTCGGACCTACTATTAGTAAAAACTTGCAGAGGTGTATTCGAATATAACAGCGATTTTCCTTTTCTGCTTAAATATCTTGCGTAGCTAATAATTTGTGCTTCATATTAAATTGAATATATACCAATATATAAAGGCGTTGTGTACTTAATTAAACAATATTTTTGTTTCTTTTTTATTCATTCTGCCCATCTTATTTGTTCTCGGGTTTAATTATAACATTAAGTAGGTACCTACTCATTTGTTTTCGAGTTTTAATGCTTCGTAATTTTTATATACACGTGATATATTACTAAGATTATCATTTGTTTGACCACATGGACAAAAGTGGAAGAAAATGCCTCCTCGTTTCAACAAACAAACTACGGCACCATTATATTTCAACGCAATCCACTATATCAATGATTCATGTTGTTTTTGTGCCCATTTGTGTGGCGGTTTGAAAATGGATAACAGTTTTGTTTTTTGCTCTATTTTTAGGTCTCTCTAGAAAAAGTGTGCACCCTTTGCAGCGGATATTGAATTGATCAATGCTTGATATTGTGACAAATTACAAATTACACAGTATTCGGCGTATTATTAATATAAATAGGAATATATTAAATATACTTATACTATAATATATTACTTCAAGTAGATCTTACATAGCTTTGTTGACATGTTATTTTATATCTGCGAGTATTTTTTGTTAGTATTACATTTACTTAATGACGCCTGGGCTTTTATACAAAACTACATATAATTTTATGCAGACAAAATTACAACTAAGTATCTGTTTAATAACGTTATCTACTTTTCACACTATAACTTCAGCTAACATTTATATATATGTATATATTAGACATAGGACATGGACATAATGTCTAAACTGAAAAATGAAGGAAAAATTTAAATTAAAATTAGTATATATTCAATGTAGGCTAGCTTAATGAGTACCTACATTTATAAAAAGTCAAGTGACTGCTACAGATTCAAAAGTTTATGTAGGAAAGAAAATAAAACAAAAACATCCTTATCACATCGTTTCTCAAGTTAAGTATTTAAACCATCATTCTCGTATTTATGATTTTTCTATTCGAAAATAACGGACAAAGGCTTGGGGCAACAACTGATTTAAACATTTCATATGTTGTTACATTTTTCAAAGGAATAAATAACTGAGCATCGTTTACTTGAAACTCAAATCGCACGACGTCATTGCACCTTCTGAATCGCTAAATCCGCAATGCAGCTCAACACTACACCAAACTATACGATTTGGCTTACGGTCACATTTAACATCGAGAATCTTATTATTTATTCAATAATATATGTATAAAAAAAATACTTTTTACTTACTTACTACATTATAAGGACAACCATAAATACTACAGAGGTTTCATATTGTTGTCCTCATTCTCTGCAACTAAGCTAAAAGTTAAAATATTGAATTCGTAAAAAATTCTCAAAATATATATTTAAAAGAAAAGTTAAGCTATCACCGACAAGCTCATTTATAATAAAATTTGTTCGAATTACTTTTATATTTCTGACTGTATGAAATTTCCAGGCAATTGGTCAACGCAGAGCTGCTAGTATCTAATAAACTTAGTCATAAATTGTTATTGTGATTATTTCGTACAGTTGTGAAATAGCAATTTAAACTAAAAATAATATTTGCCGTCGTATATGCATGATGCAATCTATTACAAGAACGAATTATTATGGAATCAGTTCACGTCGTGCCATGCCATTTATGTGCTAAAGGTCAATATGTAACAGATACTAAAGCTCGTTCCCAGTTATATCGATATATTGTAAAAAATCTAAATGGGACCCATTGCATTCTTAACAATGATTTACCTAAATCTTTTTTTTTTTTGTAAAATACGTGAATTCACCCGTTTCTATATAAAACGACAAATATTTCGAGTCACGGCTTTTGGGAGTCAGACTACTAATTGCCAAATTTATGATGTTAAGCCAATCGACATTAAACGTGGCTAATATAGATAGTTCAGGGTATATCTTCAAATTAAATATTTGGATTTTAGAAACTTGTGACCTTAATTTCAAAATATAAATCTAATTAACCTTCAACTCTGACATTCCAGCTAATTGGATGTGTGTTTAAGGCAGTTTGCATTCGGTAAACAAAAGTGACTACAGTGCCTTTGGATCGAAGTGTGACCTCAGTGTGATGTGAGACGGCATTGCAACGGACCGTAGACGCCGCCGTACTGCTGTGATATTATCTTCTGTGATGTGCGAATGAGCATATGGATATTTTTATATGTGATTTACCAGTGCCCAGTACAAACCGAGTACAAAAAAAAACGGATTTAGTATATTTATATTTACATTGAAACAATGAAAGAGGAGTGCAAGCTGTGCAGTGTCAATGGGTGGTGCGCCTCCCAAGGGACTACGGACTTCTCGATAAACTCGTTGATGAGACCTGCCGCGCAGCATCCGGAGCCGATGGAGCCGAGACACGACGCGGTGCTTCTCTCCGCCTATTTGTTCAAATTAGGTGATTATCCCTTGTATACGCTTCACGATTACCACGCCAACGTCGGTGAGTATCGTGCACTTAGACATAGAAATCGCACTCCCATTAATACAACTAACTTGTACTTTGGTTTTGACTGTATTGAAGGTTGTCTATGGAAAATCGCTATCTTGATTTTTCGTAATTAAAGATTTCATCATTATTATTAGCCAATGGACGTCCTGGACTTCCAAACACTGCGATTTAGATTGTTGTCCTGTTAATCACTTGACGTCATCGGTCCATCTAATGCCTTACCTTGGGGCACCAACTTCCATTGGCTCTTCGAACAATATGGCCCCATCCACTGCAACTTCTCAACCACAAAACTAAAATTTCGTAAACTGTTATTAGTTAAACTTGTAGATGTCATCATCATTATCATAGTAGCTGATGGTCGTCCAATGCAGGACATAGACCTTTTGTAGGGACTTCCAAACATCTTGATCCTGAGCCATCTGCATCCAGCAAATCCCTGCGACTCGCTTGATGTCGTCAGTCCACCTGGAGAGGGGTCGACTAACACTGCGCTTTCTAGTGCGGGATTGCCATTCTAGCACCTCACCCATTGCTTCTTCATGACTAATTGAGCTGTGTCTGTGACTTAGGTACGTTGACGGTGGACTTGTAGAAGTGAATAATAATCATTTTGTGTTTAATATAAAATGTTCTGCATACGAACTAATTATGTGAAAAATTAAGTTAGCAGTCAGACCATAGACTCCTTTTTTTCAATATAGTTTTGTGCCTACTAATTCGTACTCACTGCTTGGTAGCGTAATCTAGATTATAGACTTTCAGTAGCATGGAAGCTTGGCGCCGGCCACTAGTGCCCGGTAAACTTGATAGGATTAAAAATGGAGGGCGTTTTAAAAGGACCGGGAAAACTTCCGACTTTGGATTAACTAGTATATTACCTGTTGTATTTCTTTATTTCTGTGTGCAAATGTGCTTATTCTACTCTAATGCTTGAAATGCTATTAAAATTTAAACTCTCTACGATAAAAACAAGTTAAGGTGGAAACAATATTTTTCAAGCTTAAGTAAATTACATAATGCATAGGTAATTTATACTTAAAGTAGGTCCTAAAAATGAATAAGAGCATTCAGGGGAATGATTGAAGATTATCATTATATTTCAATATATCTATAAGTTTAAATGAAATTATGACAAATCTAAGTGAGGCGCTACAAGACGTGAAACAACAGATCAAAACAAAAAAACAATTTTTAACAGTTTCGTCTGTTTCTCTATTTGTCGCTATTATAAAAAAAACTACTCATTATGAAAAATATATCAACTATAGACTCTAGAGTCTAGACTAACATTAGTCTTTGTCCTATCAAGATACAGTGTAAAGAAAAAGGTAATCCGAAAAATAAGAAACTCAATTGGTAACAGCCGTGGCACAGAATATAGACAACTTATATTTACTTATATATTATATTTTTACTGTGACCGTGGTCTTCCACTTGTAAAAAAATATTATTTATATAATTTTCGTTCCAGTGTGAATTTGTTAGATTTACATGAATCGGTAGGTACTTTAGATAACCATATTATCGTTAAAAATATTTTCCTTTTTTATAATTCATACACGTTGCGAGTTCCGACATAAAGGAGAATATTAAACAATTTAAAACCTGATTTGAAGACAAATTAAATTAATTAACCTACATGACGAAATGAATTTGAAACAAGTCTCATTAGCTTTTCTTTAATTCTCTACCTTAATCTTATCTTTTACTTACATTTTCTTGCCGACGCATAAGCCAAGGTAAGTAATACCTTATAAGTAAGTTACTTGTAGTATTTTAATTTTATACAACATACTTAAGACGATCCTTTTCAGTCTAAATTGAAAATTTCTTCGCTGTACCAAATACCATCTCGCCAAATTGGAGTTGGTTGATTGTTTCCATTCATCTTCTTTTTGACGTGACAACGTCTTATAATTCGATGGAGCCTGCACACTCGAAAAAAGATGACGTCATGCGTCGTTCCCTCGCTCTAGGGTTGACAACTTTTTTACAAGTAATAAAATATATTCTGGTCTATGAAGATTATTAAACAGTATTTTAGAAAAAAACGAACTTTATTTTATTTATTTATTGTTTTAAATATGTACGTTAATTAAAATTTTCTTTTGAAAAAAGCAACCATTCCAACAGTATTTTCTGACGTTGTCACGTTCAACTATCGTCAGTAAACCGTTTTTACAGGCAACCGATTTTTTATGACTACTTTTAGATTTGAGACTCTGCACTTGGTCAAATTAGTTGCCGCTTTTCTTAGTAGCAACAGCAATAAAATTATTCCTACACATCAGGATATTATTGGCTCTAAATTATTTAATCAAGTTAAATACTTAATGATGGTAATTCTTTCGTCATACGTTTTGTATTCCACGTTTACAATATTACTAGCTAATGCCACACGGTTTCACCCGCGTGGTTCTCGTTCCCGTAGGAATACGGGGATAATATATAGCATACAGCCTTCCTCGTTAAATGGGCTATCTAAAACTGAAAGAATTATTGAAATCGGATCAGTAGTTCCTGAGATTGGCGCGTTCAAACAAACAAACTCTTCAGCTTTATGTATTAGTATAGAGTATAGATATAGATATTATATCCGTATAATGATCGTAACTCGCAAAAACATTTCGAGTCATCTTTTTTCATAACATTATCAGGAATGCCGGGCTCCAGAGGTCTGTTTTTCCGGTTTCTTATTTATTTGTCGTTTTCTTATTTCCTGATTTTTAATTCGTCATAGTTACTTACAGATAATTGACTCGCTCTGTTATTTCATCTCATTCATTCATGAATGAGCCGTGATAGCCCAGTGGATATGAACTATGCCTCTGATTCCGGAGGGCGTAGGTTCGAATCTGGTCCGGGGCATGCACCTCCAACTTTTCAGTTGTGTGCATTTTAAGAAACTGAATATCACGTGTCTCAAACGGTGAATGAAAACATCGTGAGAAAACCTGCACACCAGAGAATTTTCTTAATTCCCTGCGTGTGTGAAGTCTGCCAATCCGCATTGGGCCTGCGTGGTGGACTATTGGCCTAACCCCTCTCATGCTGAGAAGAGGCTTAAGGTCAACAGTGAGTTGATAATGATCTGTACTAATATTAGTACGAGTTTGTTTGTTTGAACGCGCTAATTTCAGGAACTACTGGTCCGATTTGAAAAATTGTTTTAGTGTTAAATAGCCCATTTATCGAGGAAGGCTATAGGCTATATTTTATCCCCGAATTCTTACAGGAACGGGAACCACGCGGGTGAAACCGCGCGGCGTCTACTAGTGATTGTTACATACATTAATAATATTTAGATTCTGTATAATTGTCAATGTCAATGTTATGTTACTTGTCTGTCTAATTGTCTTGTCTATTGTCTACTGTCATGTCCTAAAGACTGTACACTAACCTATCCTATTAAATAATATAATCGTCAAGCATCCGTGGTCTTATTACAAACGTTACATGGTGTCAGAAGTGGGATCAGATACCACATTTACCACACTTAGTAACCTCTTATTTTTTTTAACACGCTGTATTACTGAACAGGATTTCTTGATCAAATAGAATTAGTTGGAAGTGTTGTCGACCTCGCGTAGATCCGCGAACAAATCCGGAGTTAATACATCGGTCTCACTTGGTACAGTTGTTTAGTGGCGTGTCGATTAACGTATACGAACTTGACCGCTAGTGCCCTCACGAACTCAATACTCAAGTTGGTATGTACGGGACCATTACTTAAGTATCTCATTATTATCAATCAATACAAAGACGTACCGCCAAGCGATTTAGTGTAGAAATGGGTGTGGATTTCACCATACGCCTATCAAGTTAGCCCGCTACCAGATACTTAGATTGCATTATCACTTACTATCAGGTGAGATTTCAGTTAAGGGCTTACTTGTACGTTCCGCGGTTTCATTCGCGTAGTTTCTGTTACCGTGAGAATATTGAAACAGAAACTACACTCACAAATAACGTGACTTTCTAGTGGTAATTTTCAAAATCGGTTTAGTAGATCCAGAGATTACAATACCCCAAATTTTAACTCTTTATAATATTTTAAAGACTAACAATTGTATAGACTTCAATTTGTATAGACTAACATGGGACAAGCTGCCTCCTTGGTCCAGTAGTTAGACTATGTAGCTTCGTATCACGAGATCCTGGGGTTAGAATTATGGGTTGGGTCTTAGAATTATTAGTTTAATAATATTTTCTTTCTTATATATGTATCTCTATAAGAAGTTTTCTAATAAGAAGTAAGAGTTGAAAGTTGGTGTTATACTTGCCTCGGAGAGCACGTTAGACCGTCGGGTCCAGTCACTGTCCGATATCCGAACATCCTGATTCCACCAGCCAGCATTAGAGCAGCTTGGTGAGTCTAAGCTCCATATTCCTTCTTCATATAGAGGGAGGCCTAACCCTGTAATAGGCCGTTAAAAAAGTCTTAACAATGATTAATAAGGAACACCCGAATGAAACTGCGGGACGTCCGCTATTTTAAACAATTAATAATTAAAAATTTTGTAAAGAACCTCGGCCACGCCGTCCCGGTAGTTCGCGTTGAGCATTATGTAAATAAACATACCAATGCCAACATAAAAATGAATTTCAATGAAATTTAAATATGTCCGCTATCCTTCATGGTGTCTCTCATCGTGTTATTAGTATAATGATCGCTTAGTGCTGATAGGATTAATATTCAGGAAGCTGTAGACAGACAAAATGAGACGTACGACTTTAGTTCCGCAATTTGAATTAAATATTTTGTTCATACTCGTCTTACTGGCGTGATCAGTACCGACTTTAGGACTACTAGGGACCCTGAGCAAGATTTTTAGAAGAGACTTCATCAGCGTAAAAAAAAAAAAAATTTACACAAATTCGCGGGTTTATTATTGTTAAAGTTATTTCTAAGAAAATATTATTTTAGTTAAAGTTATTTTTAAGAAAATATTATTATACTTAAAGTTATTTTTAAGCTTAGTTGCAGATGGACACCAAGGTCAAATCTTTGTGATTTTTGTGGTTGTCCGTTTAATTTACCTTTTTATTTTTTGTAATTTATTCTTAATAAATAAATAAAATAAAATAAATATAGTTATAAATAGGGACGCTGAAAAATCAAATCGAGAAAATCGACATTAGATCGAACGAATCAACGGGTGAACTATATTATAATAATAAATCACTTAATGGTGATCATCATACATTATGTATGGAAATTTTTGTATGGTGAAATACGCGAATAGCGCAACCTTAAATGCTGTCTGACAGCATTATTAATGCAGTAGTCTAACATTAAATATGACAGTAATTTCGGTAAGGACCTAATTCGGTTTAATAATGTTGGGTAATGTTTAGACACTTGGGAAATTCCACGATTGTGTCGTATTTGATTTATCTGTTCATGGGTGCCATAGAAGTTAATGTTTCGTAAATTGCAGTATATATTTGATTATTATATCGTTGTTTTAGTTGTCCACGAAAACATCCGTAATATTATATGCTAATGCCTGTTCTATACGGAATTCTTAGGTAGGTACTGTGCGGTGAGAGTGTCCAGATGACCACTGGCAGACATTAGTTGTTCTTTTTATTAGTACATCTAAATTAAACTATTTTTTTACGCAACATAATATTCTAGTGGACCCGGCCAAGCTTCGCTTTGACTTATATGCACTTTTTCTTACAGAAAAATGTGTTAATTCTGTTAAACATGAAAATTGCCAAAAAATTTCAGGTCAATGCCAATACGTACCTACAAATGTATATAATGACCTACTTATGTTTATACATAGGTATTGGACAAAAAATTAAGCTTTACAATACAATTACGGGTAGAAAAAACTTTAATAAGTTTATATTCAGCTCTAAAAAATGTTATTTAAACCTTTCAGTTCATAGGAAAACCATTAACAACAACATAATATTTACAACGGGAAAACCCATCGGCACTTAAATCGAGGAAACATCGTAAATTTTTAACAGTTTTTAAAATCCTTGTAACATACGATCAACCCAATCCAGGTTTCCTGTTCCGATAACGAGATCCGATGACTCATCAGGGCAATCCTGTGACGCATTCGCAAATAGTGGTGCAACATTGGTACCACAATAACCTCCATTGCGTCACTTATATCAAACTAGCTGACACCGCGCGATTTTACCCGCGTGGTTCCCGTTCCTGTAAGAATACGGGAATATTATATAGCCTTCCTCGATAAATGGGCTATCTAACACTGAAACAATTTTATTTCCATTTCTATAACTAAAATTGCATATTAAAAAGAAAGTTATTTAAAATATGTCCTTGCGGTTGTAGCACCTAATTATTAATTTAATTAAAAAACAGATTCATTTGATTTCTATTTCTATCAAATTTATACCTCAACCCCTCTTTCATATAAATTAACGATTAGAAATAAGTTTCTATACGGTTTCTCGCAATGAGATCCTCAGGACTGTGATGGACCTGCCAATGGATAGCTTTAAGCAATGTGTTAAAAAACATTTACTTAGTCGAGGTTACTACAACATTGATGAGTTCCTTAAAGATAAAAGCGCTTGGAGGCCATTGCATCAGCTTCCACCTTCACTCAAAAAGTAAAACTATATGAAATTGTAATGTTATCATCAATTGTAAATTGTAATACTGTATGATTTTTTAAAAAGAGCAATTGTTGAGTTTCTTGCCGGTTTCTTCTCAGCAGCACCTGCCTTCCGAACCGGTGGTAGAATCTTTACAAATAGTCAACTGACGAGTCAAAAGTGCTTGTAAACTGAGCCTACTTGAAATAAATGATTTTTGATTTGATTTTGATTTGATTTGATTTTGATGAAAAATGCAGTCTACTTTATTAAAAAAAATACATTCTTGTCTACCATCAAAGCTTATGAAATACATACCCACATAATACTAACATAAATTATGCCCATCATAATTATTTTACGCGATTTTCTTATAGTACTTAAATGGGTATATTTCCATTGTTTTAAAGTGATGATGGTATTAATTACAATATAAATAAAAATATAATTCATTATGATAATTTATGCACAACAACGGGTCTAGTTTACGACTTTAAGTCTTAAGACACGCTTCGGTAAATTTCACCCACTCAAGTAATGGATAGACCTTTCACATCAGGTTAAATATTATGAGCCCGAGCCACCAGAACAATCTATTACATCCTCTAGCCGATATATTTTCATCCCCAAACAAAAGAGGTTTATTCTACGCCCTTTCGTGCCATTAATCTTGTTATGTATCTACATTCTACGTGTGGTGTGTGTGCGTTATCTTCTACACCCTGTAGTTGCTAATATAAAAAAATAAAATAAGTAGACAGGTGTTTTAATCTATACTAATATTATAAACAAGAAAGATTTGATTGTTTGTTTGCATGGAAACTATGGAACCGATTTGAATAATTCTTTAACTGTTTTGCAGCCCGAGTGCTGAAAGCTATATTTTGTCCCCTTATTCCTACGGAAACGGAAACTACGCGGGAGAAACCGCGTGGTTCATCTAGTACTTCATAAAAATATTTTTATGAATTATTTTTAATAGTTAGCAACCTGGAAAAAGTCTTAGATGAATAACAAAATTGTCAGTAAAAAGATTTTTCAGACACAGGTGTAAAACATATGTAAAAATCTACTTTTGATAAACAAAAAAACCTACATACAAATTCTACTACTTGCATTTCGGAAAATGTCATGTATTCTGAAATTAGGACGAACAAGCAAAATGACCAATCTTTTACTAATAACTCGAAAAAGGTTTAATTTTGAAACATGTTAACTCTAAATTGGACATTTGTATGTATATTGAAGTGTTAAATCACGATTAGGTATTCTAACATGGAAAAAGTTTGATAAGAAGAAATTTCGTTTTCGATAGCGCGTATCTAATATCAGAGGAGATAAGACGGCGATTGTCATTGTCTTTAGGAAAAGAACACTAAGCTGCCAATTTGCAACAAGGTGATAATAATATGGCTTATCTTTTGGATTTTGATATAATTAGCTAATAACATTATTCAATGCGAATTTAGGCTGGTTCATAATTAATGTTTTTTTCTAAATCTGTGTTGTTAAATTAATAATTAGGTAGATATATAAAAACAGCAAGTAGATTAGAAACTTAATAAATAAGATTATACATAGTACATAGATTATGCGCAGATATTTATGCGAATATTTTAACTGCCTCTCGATTACGAATAACTTTAAGTTAAGAATTAAAATTAAGTAATATTAAGAATTAAAATATTTCGTCTACTAGCGGACGCCCGTCTTCGCTTCGTCCGAGTGGTATTCACTTTTCACAAATCCCGCGGAAACCATGAATTTTTTCCGGGATGAAAAGTAACTTATCTGTTAAGCCAGGGTATTATCTTTTTTTTTATTTTAAATTTCAGCCAAATCTGTTAAGTAGTTGCGGCGTTAAAGAGTAACATATATCGAAACGAACATCCATACAAACTTTCGCGTTTATAATATTAGTAGGATATTTGGCTTTATGGTACTTTCGAGATTATTCTAAATGATTTTATATCTGATAAACAATGTAGGTGAGGTAGAATTTAGAATACTTCGATAAGATATTATTTACAACATATCCTTTATACAATACGAACATATGCCACGCGGTTTCACCTGCGCAGTGGCTTTCTAGTAGTAAAATAATTTTTAAAATCGGTTCAATTCATCACCCCCTACAATACTACAAACTTTAACATCTTTATAATATTAGATAAATAACGTGGTAGGTAGAATTTAGAATACCTCGATAAGATAATATTTACAACATATCCTTCATACAATATAACATTAAAGTATAATTTGTAATGAAAATAAATATTTTACCCATAAGAACCACTTTGTCCAGCCTTATGCCTTTTCTCGCCAACATTAATTGTCTATTATTGTCTCTTTACAGTACACAAATCTTGTTATTTAAATGTAGACTCTATTAGTTGTGACTTAAGGTTCGTATTGTCTTGTGGTACGGTACATTTGTAAGGTATCCATGGAATGTTCTATCCCCATTGGCTGGAACTTGCTTCCAGACGTTTCCCGGTATTCGACGTGTTTCTTTGCAGTGTTCTCGAAATTTCTGCTAATTGATATGTTTACTACCAGAATAATGAATGTTTAATTACAACAAAGTACCTATACTTGGAAAGTACAGCTTTGACTCACAAAAAATACCAAGGTAAATTTTAAAAGGCCAGCATACATTATCTTAAAAACAAAATTATTGATGTTAGTCTGTAGTAGTTTTCAAATATATAAATTTCAAAATCTATTTATTTGAAAATGAATTAATTGCTGTTCGTTAGATTCGCTAAAACTCGAGAACGGCTGAATGAATTTATCTTATCTTGGTTTTGAAATGTTCGTGGAGGTATAGAGAAGGTTTAAAAGGTGAGAAAAATTAGAATTAGCCGGGAAAATTATAAAAACAACCCTTTTCTATTTCCCATACAAACGTTTACGAGTTAAAGAGTAGGGGTAGGGTAGGGTAAGGAGGGGTAGAGTGGTGTAGATTAGGGATAGGGAAGAAGTTCACATAAGTCTAAGCGAAGCTTGACCGGGTCCGCTATTACGAGTTTTTAGTATATTATTAAATAATACAAAGTTAAACATTACCTACACATACATATAAATGTTATGAAAATAAATAATAAGTACTTGTTTTTGGTCACGGATTCGATCGCGCCTAAAAAGCTATTTGTTAATCCCTCGGGAATTCGCTTACTGTATACTTTTTTTTAATGAAACGTATCATGGCATTTTTGTACTAATGCAAAATGTCACAAACATAAAACATGTAAACAGACTCACATTCCCATTATTTAGGATTATCGCAAGGTGTTGTTGACATACCATGCCTTCTATGTACCTACAGGATGCTCGGGTTTATTTCCCATAACTCTAGGGTTATATCCTTTAAGGAAAATAATTTCTAAGTAGTCTAAGGAACATGTGTTCTAAAATGAATATTTTCGGAGTAAAAAAAAATATTTTGTAAATAGATCTTAAAATGTCCCATAAATTATCATCCTTACATTATGACCTAAACAAACTTATTCATCAATAAGTATCACGAAGAAACTTACTATCGAAGTGCGTAGTGCCATGCCAGTTGCAATATATAGTTGATATAGATAAAGGCGTGTTACATGGATAGTCGGATATACAGTGTTAAATAAAATTAATGCATTTCTGGCCACATAGACCAAAGAGACATATTTGTGTTCTATTTTCATCGGTTCTGAATTTTTTTGTTTTATTTTAGCATTTTAAAAATAATGTGAATGTGAATCTTGTCCTATATAAGTACATATGCACTAAAGCTTTGATTAGATAGCATATATCTATTATAATAAATGTGTTCCGTGTATCAAAAATCCCTCTTATCTGATCCTCTTTAATAGGTATGTACTTTGTGAGGTTTTGTTTGCTTATAAAAACTTAATACACGCTCGAAGTTTAAAGGCAAACAATACGGCCACTGTAATACCGGCAGTGTTACGTAAGGGTCGTTGTAGACATGAGACAAGACAACGACTGAATCTCCTTATTACATATATTGAAATTGAATACAATAACTATAATACGACAAACTAAATAGCTATTAACAAGGGTTTTGGTAGCATTAATGACTTACAACTCAATTGAAATTATATATTTTGCCGCAATTTGATCTTCATTGGCCATTTTATTTGTTTTTTTTTTATATTTTTCTATCAAATTAGAATATTTGCTAATTGTAGTTGACAACACCGTTGTTTTGAAATGACGCTTAGACATTTTTTTCTATGAAATGTTATTAATTCGGTAATCACTTATACTCGTAACTTAAATAAATATTTCACTACATGAAACGTAATATAAGAATAAATTTAAATATTTCTATTAAAGTAGACTGTAGTCGTTAATATTTAGGAATTAGAATGATCTTCTAATCAAACAATTGTGTGCCACTGGAAATAACTTTACGACTAAAAACTTGTCAAATAAAGATTTACTTGTTAAACGATATAATATACGATATAGGTAGGCAGTATCAGAATGCTTCTTTTATTATACAATGTTTCAATCTTTTAACATGAAAGACATCATACATACCGACAAGACAGTCGTGTGTCTCCGCTACTCAGCGCCAGAGCCTGAATGCATAATGCGCAATTGTTTATCACATTGCCAAATTTATTATGCAAATAGATTCGCAAATTTAAGTTTCAAATTTATTCACAGTTTGACGTGTCTACCTTGTTAGTATTTAGTTTGACAAGCTATTTTTTTGTTACAGGTAAGCCGCCGGCATGCAGCTTATGTGATCCTATGGTTCCCATGCCCACGTATGGTAAGCACATAAAGAAGTTTCACATATCAGGACGATTTTCGTTCGTATCTTTTTAACCGACTTCAAAAAAGGAAGGTTCTATGTTCGGCGGTAGTGGTAATAGTAGGCGATAGTTATATGTATAGTCTTTTCGTTGGTCTCAATAAAACTGGAAAGCGCCATTAAAAAGGGTAAAATTTAATTTAAAAAACAAATCAACAAACAAAAATTTATAAAGCAGCAATTTTGAAGTTATTGGTCCTATATAATAGTGTACAAGTCGTCATTATCAGCCCACAGGCGTCTACTGCCGGGAATAAGCCCCTTGTAAACACAGGCGAATATAGGGCCGGGTGGGTTGTGCCCACCCTAGAATGGACCTGTGCCTACCCTAGGATTCTGGACTACCGATATGGAAGTCTATTTATTACTGATACTAATAATATACTCGATGTCGGGGCCAGGCCCACCCTAGGTAATAATAGATTAGGCCCACCCTAGATACGCCAATGCTTGTAAACAGTTACAAACAACACAGTTTTGAGCCGCCTATCCAGTGGTACCTTATAACCCGCTTGATGTCAGTATAGTGTACGCTTGATTAACCAATACGATGTGATGATTCAAAGAAAAACCGAGGGCCTTGTAAAAAAAAGAGCAATCCCGCCAACATGGTCGAGTGGGGACGAATATAATCATATTAACCGTGTTTTCAGTCTTTGTCCAATTGAATCCAGTTCAGTAATCAAGTGGATAGGAGTGGGTCACGAGGTCGCCCCCCGCCCGCGCCGCCCCGCACCCCCGCACTACATTATTTACGAATATACCCGCGCAGTGCTCACAAAAACAACTAATAAACATTTCACCCTTATAATGAAGGCGGGTTTAGAGTGTGGGAACTTTTTCTGGCTACTTGTTTAACTATGCGGGTATATAATATAGGGTGACTGCATGAGGACTGCATTTGTTTATCGTTGAATTTATTCTGTCTTTCAGAACTTTTTTTAGTTTTGCCACTGTATAAAACGTACCTAGTTCAGCCAAAAAAATGCCTAAAGTACTTTTTAAAGCTATATATTCTAAAATATATACATATTTGCATAAACAAACATATTTTCATTTTACTCAATAAAAAGTGTGGTAAGTTATTTTTGAGACGTCATCTTTAAATTCATTTGTACATTTTTGTTCAGTCATAATTACAGGTAAAATAAAATAACTTTAAAATTATTATATAGTAACATTGATAACTGATATTTAAAAATTACTTATTAGCATTAAAAAGTGATTTATTGAAGATTCAAAATGAACTTTGAGTTTTTCTTTGAATAATCTTAATACATACTTGTTTATGTATAAATGTGAAAGGTCACTATCACGAAATCTCGAAAACTGCTTGGTGTACAAAGCAGAAATTTGGCAACAATTACATAAATAGCATCATCCTGTTTCAGATATTATTATTATGTATATATTATTTGATTTAGCTGTGACTGTCTTCTTCGACTTACACCATGTTGAACAAGCTTTTGCTTGCTTCGAAACTAAACGTTCATAATCAAACAACGTGACTGGCTACGAACATCTGAACCATTATTATTACCACTCAAGTTAGTTCTAATTCTATATTGATTAAGTTTACCACCAAATGACGTATCAAGTTACCATATCTTAATCAGTCACTTCCCAGCTTTATATTAATAATGCTATTAAACTCGTCCAAATAATCCCGCTTGCTAATTGCTCGACTTCGAATTTTGTCGGCAATTAAATTTAGTCACTCCACTCTCGACTCTCGACTACTGTTACCACGTAATTGTCATGATTCGGGACGAGTTATTCGAATAACATTCACAAAACTGATTTTTGTCTTGACTGATGTCCAACTAAGTCGCTCGCGGCACTTTGCCAACAGACTTTTATCCAAAATATTCGACGTAGCTCAGCTTAACATTTTTATGTCGGTTGTGATTAAAATTGTTCGACGTCCAGTTTTGCTGAAAGGGCAACTTTTGTGTTTTGTTTATTAAATGTAGACAAATATTTTCTTTTTATTATAAAACACTGTAGATTAATATTAAATAAAATTACAAAAGGACGTATGCTTGAATGATAATAATTGACGGCCTCCGTGGCGCAGTGGTATGCGTGGTGTATTTACAAGACGGAGGTCCGGGGTTCGATCCCCGGCTGGACCGATTAAGGTTTTCTTAATTGGTCCAAGTCTGGCTCGTGGGAGGCTTCGGCCGTGGCTAGTTACCACCCTACCGACAAAGACGTACCGCCAAGCGATTTAGCGTTCCGGTACGATGTCGTGTAGAAACCGAAAGGGGTGTGGATTTTCATCCTCCTCCTAACAAGTTAGCCCGCTTCCATCTTAGACTGCATCACCACTTAGCATTAGGTGTGATTGTAGTCAAGGGCTAACTTGTAAACAATAAAAAAAAAAAAAATTATTCGTAAAACAATATTTTTAATTTTTAATATCTCAGCAATTATAATGAAGTTTTATTGACATCTCTCCAGGCTTATATCCGTTGAACTACACACAATAACATGCTTTTCTCCTTTATTATAAATTTAATCCTCCTATGTACTCGTACTTCAATAGTTTTGCCTCTAAATGAATGAAATCTGCATCCAAGCGTGACAAAATCACATCAAAGTATCAAAATCAATTTACGAGTAATTAAAATTATGAAACAAACTTTGAGTTATTTCTCAATGGTTATTCGAAATATAAAATACTTCTTTATGAGTATTTCATCAAGAAAATTCATCATTAACACACATTTAATATGAAATTATGTATTAACATTTAAATTATTTAAATACACTCGACTGGATAACCCTTTTTAGGTAATGTGCAATGTTCGCACAATCAATTATTCGTTTATAAATAATGTAATAAACACACGGTTCACATAACTACATAATTTATAGAACTACGGGTAAATACTAAATCATATGCCTATTCGACCTCTCAGATTCATGCACGAGTACATACAATATACCATGCTCTAACTTCTAACTGATGAATCCTGGATGTTTATTGTCATCTTGGGTCAATTAAGGGATTAATAATTTCATTATCAGATGGTACAGATGTTTAATGATTAACTCGCTTTCATAGTTGCTTCCAACCTTCCAGCAAAGAAGTTGTTAATCAAAGATACACGGCATTATAAATTTTAATATCATTATAATGTTATTAAAATTTATAAACTAGCTGACCCAGTAAATGTTGTTCTATTCTAAATTCTTTTCTTACAAAATATCTTAAAACGCAATGACATAACACGACAATAATTATTGCGAAACTGCCCGAAATCAATTTTCAGTTTCGTCAATTTTAAACTGTTTCAGTTCTACTTAAAGATCAAAAAACACAGGAAATTCCCACCAAATGGATAAATTATGGAAGCTGTAGGTACTTTCGTGCCGACTGTAGAGTCCTTTATCGAACTCTAAGCACCGTTGGCTTTCCCACTATTTGATGAGGTCAAAGTTGCTTTTCAAAAACAAAAAAAAACAGTTTATCGTTATTTGGTGTTTACCTAACTTGTTTTTACTATGCAAATCGTCACATAAAATATTCTAATTTAAATATTTAAATTACTAAGTATTGGATTCTTGTTGTTTTTCATATTTTTATAACTTAATGTATTAAACAGCCAATTTATGTTAAATTTTGTAATAGAATAGGGATATTAACTATAATCATGATTTTGTTTATTTATATTCTTTTATTCTTGCTCATTATAACTAAATATAAAATTAGGGTTTTAAATTTAAACAATAAATTATTTAGATATACATTCCATTTTACAATTCATACGTTTAAATAACAGTTAAAGTACTATAACATGTATTTTTGTTATCTTTGTATTTTTGAGTTTGTTCTATGGTATATTGATTATATATCCTTAATACGGTTGATTTACTGTAAAACTTTACCCAATATAGTTTTTTTTACGCAATAATTAAACTATTTAATAAAGAATATTATCATGTTTTACACATTATTCAAATTCACAGATTGAACTACAACTTTTTTTAGTTAAATGAAATACATCATTATTTATATTTTAATTATTTTTAGTTTTTGAGATAATATATATATGTAAAAATTATAAACCTATTACTGATACAAATTATACTAAAATAGTAAATGGTAACTTCCAGTTTCATACAACCCTATTCGATATACATTAAAAATAATCGAAAGACTTAACTAGTAGGAGGACTTAACACAGCTTTAAAATTTAGTAAATTATAATTACTTTTTATACCAGTATAGTTTGATTTTATGAGAGCAGTGATAGCCCAGTGGATATGACCTCTGCCTCCGATTCCGGAGGGTGTGGGTTCGAATCCTGTCCGGGCATGCACCTCCAACTTTTCAGTTGTGTGCATTTTAAGAAATTAAATATCACGTGTCTCAATCGGTGAAGGAAAACATCGTGAGGAAACCTGCATACCAGAGAATTATCTTCATTCTCTGCGTGTGTGAAGTCTGCCAATCCGCATTGGGCCAGCGTGATGGACTATTGGCCTAACCCCTCTCATTCTGAGAGGAGACTCGAGCTCAGCAGTGAGCCGAATATGGGTTGATGACGACGATAGTTTGATTTTATTAAAAAATTAAAGCAACGAAAACTAAAAAGAACTAAAAATCGACAAAATACCTACTGAACTTTTCTTAATAATTTTGAGTAGGTGCCAAAAAAAAAATACATTACTAGTGCTTTTATATTTATTCACTTTCTATACGAACTTATACAATTGAAATGTCATCGTCGCAGTTAGTGGGCGTGAACCACAGGGAAAGTTCTGTATTCGGCGCGGCTAATTGGCGCCCACACGTTTTTGTTTCTACCCTCAATGAGTAATATGCGTTGGTGGGCTTTGATCATTTTGACGTCTGTCGTTTTATTTTAGATCTAATCTTTAATCTAACATGTACATGCAGGTATATGAATAAAATTTATCTTCTAACACATAAATATTTACGTAGGTAGTATTCTCGATGCTATTTTACGCTTTTTATTTTAGCTCTTTTAATAGTTTTTTTTATTTATTAATGACAACGCACGATAACCGCCTATGTTCACAACAATAATCAGAACCTATCGGCTCAGGTATATATCGTAATCTGGAATATACGTAAATACAAACTATCCTTATTTATTTCGTTTGGCGTCGCCAACACCGAATACAGCACTTCGTCTTTTTGAAGTCGATTAAGAGAGAACATAATTAGTTTTGTTTGGAAAAAATACTTGTATCTAAGCACTCAATATATTGTCAATAAAATTCAGTGAGGGGTACCACGACGTATGTAATATTACAGTAACTATTATTTCTTCAGAGATACGATTTGAGACACCTTATCCTAAGAGAATATTATTATAGGCAACCTTATAAATCTATTGAGCCACGACTACAGATTTATATCAATACCGAAATCAGAATATAACCTCACTCTTAAAAGAATAATGCGATATCTTATCGTGTGAATTTATTATACAGGGACCTACATACTCATACACACAAATTGGCCTCGTTCGAAATTGGGTCGCACCTATGTGAACTGATTTATTATTTAACCGGCTTTTAGGTCAATGTAACTAGAACAAATGTCCAAAACATTTTAATACACATCCAAAAATATTTTTTTTTTGAAAAGTCTTATGTGTTACAAGTTCGTAAATTGCAATTTTACAGTTCATATCATCGTGTCTTGTTATCATAAAATCCGCACATAAATTGCTTATAGAATCCACAATTCCACTATTTACCGTAAAAACTTTAAAAACCTGAATGACTGATAAAAAATGTTTAGGATAAATTATGCTTTGGTGTCATCCGCGTAGTTCCCGTTCCCTTGCGAATACGGGGATATATTATAGCCTATGTTAGTCAGTAATAATTAGCTGATTTAAACCCGCGTCTTACTAGACACGGGCATAAGTTAGTTATTTCTGCATATCGTCTCCAAAGAGTAAAAAAATCTTTTGTAGGTTTGGGTGTACTCTTCTATAATAAGATCCCCAAGACTGTGATAGACCTGCCAATGCATAGCTTTAAGCAATGTGTTAAAAAACATTTACTTAGTCGAGGGTACTACAACATTGATGAGTTCCTTAATGATAAAGATGCTTGGAGGCCGTTGGATCAGCTTCCACCTTCACACAGGAAGTAAAACTATAAGAAATGTAAACAGTAATTGTTATCAATTGTAAATTATAATACTGTATGACTTTTTCAAAAGAGCAACTGTTGAGTTTCTTGCCCGTATCTTCTCACCAGAACCTGCCTTCCGAACCGGTGGTAGAATCTTTACAAATAGTCAACTGACGTTTCAAAAGTGCTTGTAAACTGAGCCTACTTGAAATAAATGATTTTTGATTTGATTTTGCTTACTAATGGTGAAAGGATTGTTAAAATCGATCCAATAGTTTTGATTTAAATCGGAACAAACTAACCCTTCGTTAGTTCTTATCTGTTTATAATAGGTACTCTACATATGTACAATGCTTTTAGTTTTATCTACGTTACAGTACTGGGATTTCGATAATGATTTTTCTTTCAACGTTACAAACAATATGTAGAATTTATTTTATTCATAAATGCAGATAAGTAACTCTACTCATGTGTTTTTTTTCAGAATACTGAAGACTATTGAATCCATCCGTACTTAATTAATTTAATTGCTTGTTCATACAACGCAGCGTAAAACAAACACGCAATACATTCTGAAGGTTAACTTATTACTTTGACTTGAAGTTTTTTTTTACTATATTTATTTGAATGGATTAGTTAAAACTGACCATCGCAACGAACATTGTATTTGCGACTCGTAATCAGATAGTTCAACACTATGACACTCGAGCAAGCTTCCGCGATTCGGCTCCTCGGTTCTCTTCCTCATTACGTTGTCAGTGATCTCACGGACCGTTTTATCTTTGCGAACATTGTTTATCAATATCCGTGGTCGATGTGTTGCAGCTAAATAAATGTCATCGGACATGTTGAATAACGCCCAGGAAATTAAACCACTGCGACAAAACGAGGACATACTGAAATTATCTGACCGACTGACTTATAAGAGGCTGCCCCTCACATAAGGACATTAACAAGCTATTGAAGATGATTATTCATTTAATTAACAATAGTTTACTTTAATTATAACTTACTAGGGGATTTATTTATTTAACCTTCGTTTTTAAACCGGTTTTAGTAAGACTTTTTTTGCTTCATAATGGTTATTTAGGCACATGTTTTACTGATTTTTGTCCTATCCTATAAAGTGGGTTTATATATTTAACGGTTTTAATCGTAAAATTTTAAATAAAATAATACTTTAAATAACTTTTCTTAAAGATTGATGCGTTAATGTAAAAAGAATGTATAAAAAATCTTTCGTATTTATAAGGATTAACGCGTTCAGACAAATAATCTTCAACATAAATAAAATTATACCTACAGATCAACATACTTTTATGTATAATGCATACATAATGTACATTGCTAAATATATTACTCATAGCGTAAACATAATCAACATACTAGTACTTACGATGTAGATAAGATTACCTAAGTTTCGACTTGTGTGACTCACTGGCCGGGTGTTTTTAATAATATCACATAAATCGCTTGCACCATAACAGATAATGTGAAATAAATACAGTTATGTAAATTGTGCTAATTTTCGCGAAGGTTGCGTAGACCTCGCGAAAAGCTGCGTTGACGGCCTCGTGTTTATCATTGCTTTGATATCGTGATATGTGCGCAGTATTTTTTTTTGCGATGATAGTCATTTGTCACTGTTACTTTGCCACCCACATGTTCTTCACACGTAGTCATTTAATTGAAGATTTAAATAAGTGTTAAAATGTCATAGTGTAATAATAAATTAATAACGTCTCTATAGACTTCTTACAAGTTAAACAACATTCTAATAAAGTTGTTAATTTATAGTTAAAATGTAAAAGTACAAAAAAAACTTGAACTGCAACATAGCATTGTTTAAAAATTAAACTGCTACGTTAACGCGAGTGTTTTCGAAAATTAACTAAATATGAATTTCTTAAAATCTCAGTAGTTTGGTTGTAACATCGATGTTCTTCATAAAGGCTGCATTTTTAGTTTAAAATAATTAATAACTTTAAATAATTAACATAATTATGTAAATAATAAACTTAATTCACCTGTAATTACTTGTTTGGTTTGTGTTTATTTTATTCTCATGTCTTGGAAGAAACTTTACGCCAGTAAGTTTGTTTTTGTTATTTATTATATTAATTGTAAGATTATTTTACCTGATAATAATAATTATTCAGGTGTTTAGTCACTACATAATTCTGTACTTATTTGTTCATATACTTTTATTTTAATACTGACAAATAATAATTTTCATTTGAAAACCGTACTCATTGTTTTTCATATTGTCCGTAGAATACAAAAAGTCTTTTGTAAAAAAAAACATTGGTACTGTATATTAGGTGCACCTACTTTTGTTTTAAACTCTGAAACAAAAACCGAAACCAAAAGTTGTACAAACCTTCAATACCCTAGCAGTCAAAGTAACAAAGGCTTTAGCTTTCATGCGTAAATGAAAGACATACTAGCTACATATGTTATACCCGTACAAGCTATATCTATAGACTATCTGACGCCGCGCGGTTTTACCCGCGTGGTCTCCGTTCCCGTAGGAATATGGGGATAATATATAGCTTATAGCCTTCCTCGATAAATGGGCTATCTAACACTGAAAGAATTTTTCAAATCGGACTAGTAGTTCCTGAGATTAGCGCGTTCAATCAAACAAACAAACTCCTCAGCCTTATAATATTAGTATACAAGTATGGATACAAGAATTTATTAAATAACCATGAAAGTTAGGAACCAATGAAGAATAAAGGAAGACTTTCTTTAACCACCTAATATTATGCTTTTTATAAAAAGAAACTGGTGTTTAACCACCTCTTCCTCTGATGGCAAGAGTAGAGCAGATACTTTTACAATTGAGTAGGTATAATGTCTGAGAAGTCCTGGGTTCGACTTTTGTATGGGACTAATATAAAATACTAGCGGACATCCGCGACTTCGTTCGCCTTTTGACCTCCTTAATCTAAACCTATCGCAAAATCCGTTCTTAGCGGACGCCTACTAACTATAAGCTACCTCCCTGCCAATTTTCATCATCATAGCGGTTTTCGAAATTTCGTGATGAATGACCTTTCGCATTTATATATTAAGATTGGGTTATTAAATCCCAAAACACCCCTCTGATAAGGAGAGCAACCTAATTCTACAGTGTGTTATTAAAATAGACTGATAATAATGATAATGATGGTTTTTTTTTGTTTTTTTTTTACTCGCTACAAGTTAGCCCTTGACTACAATCTCACCTGATGATAAGTGATGATGCAATCTAAGATGGAAGCGTGCTAACTTGTTAGAAGTATGAAATCCCACTCCCTTTTCGGTTTCTACACGACATCGAACCGGAACGCTAAATCGCTTGGCGGTACGTCTTGGTGTGTCTAAAGTTCCAAATATCCCTTCCTTATCGTCTGTACTCTGAAGTTCATTAAAAATTAGGTTAACGGTGGTGGTGGTGACAAATTGCTAACCGTTTAAATATCAAAGAAAACTGTTTTATGGAATGTTTGCACAGATTAATAGCCGTTGTAAACGCTAACCGTTAGAGGACGTGTTATTTTTGGCGCCGAAACTAATAATAGATGGTTACAAATAATACGAGCCCGGTGATACCTACTCGTTTGGTTGTTTTATTTTGCATCTGCTTCAGTTGTTATTTCCACAAAATATAAAAAAGTGTGTATCAGCTCCGACGACGAATGAAGTTTACTCTTTCAGAGGGCCTAGTGGCAGTTTGATACTGTTACTATCGCGTTAACGTAAACGCGAATTTCTAAGGAATTGAAACTGGGCCATCTAGTGGCACTATTGCACAACTGTTTCAATTCCATATAAATTCGCGTTTACGTTAACGCGATAGTAACAGTATGAAAATATTGAAAACTCCCACTAGGCACACTGATCGACTGTCTATACTACAGCCGTTCTTGATGAGCACTGTTTACTAGCAGACAAATTATAAATAAGGGTATAAATCACTAGTCATTTCACACCTAATAATAATTATATATATCTTGTTCTTAAATTAATGAAAATAAATTTGATTAATAAGCTTAGTAGCATTAAATATGGTTAATATATTTTACGTAACATTTTACAAAGAAACCATACTTAATTTAAAATAAATAAGTTATGAAATGACATGCGTTTTCTACTTTCATTTCTAATTTCATTGTTGGTAAACAGTACTCATCAAGAAAGGCTGTAATATAAATAGATGTTTGTTGCCCCTACCTACACCTATTTGAAAGGTGCACAGAATAGGTTGGTAGGAAAAAACGTAACGCTGTCATTCATTCATCGAATTTTACTGCCCATATTTTTTTCATACCGGGGGCTATATATGAAAAATCAATTCTTAAGGAGTACCTAAACTCTAAAAATATATACTGAATATGCACTTTGTTGGAATAAGTAACACAAAGTAACAATTCTTTTTCTATCGGTTGTTTTAATTGAAGCACTCGTAGTAGTATTATGAAAATAGATTTTATTTTAAGCTTGATCTTTAAAAAATTGGCATCTTATCACTCTTCTTAAATTAGGATTAGGAGTGCAATACCCTGTCAACAGCAAGGTTGGGACTTTTAATTGAATGATTAGTCACGATGTCCGTATGCATATCTACCAAACGTCATGGCAATTATCTCAAAGAAGACCTACGAATCGATTTATATAGGGATTACATTACTAAAATGCAATTTAACAAGAAAGATAATGCAATGTTTATCGTTTGTAAATAAAACGTTCGCCAATATATGCATTAATGCGAAGCTATAATAATAATTAAACTCACGTAGATTTGTTGATACTCGTCCAAGTAAATTAAAAAATTAATTGTCACTAAAAATGTAAGAATCTAATGTAAAAGTAGCTGAAATTTGTCACTGTCACTTTCAATATTTCAATTTTCTTGTTAAGTAATTAATCTGTGGATAGCGGTGCAAGTTGACGATCTAGTTTATAGGTTACTAGCTGACGCCGCGCGGTTTCACCCGCGTGGTTCCCGTTCCCGTAAGAATACTAAGATAATATAACCTAACGAGGAAGCCGTTAAATGGGCTATCTAACACTAAAAGAATTTATCAAATCGGACCAGTAGTTCCTGAGATTAGCGCGTTCAATCAATCAAACAAACAAACTCTTCAGCTTTATAATATTTTTATAGGTTATTTGGATTTTTTTGAAATGCAATGTTATCGTTTACTGTTTGTTAACCCAAATGAAAAAAAAAACCCCGGCTTACTCGTAGTAAGGTGAAATGATAGTGACAATAGTCAATAACGTTAAGTTGAAATGATAGTAACTATTGTCACTATCATTTCAACTTACAAAACGTAACAACTTACGTAGCAATCTGTTAAATCCTGCAAGTTTTTAATAATACACTTGAAAAATAAAGGGAGCCTAGTTTACAACGTGTTAACTTACTGCCCGGTTGTAAATTGCGATTTATTGTACCAGAGGGGGGCAACTACAAATTAGTCATCCTAAGCTTGCCTCACTATTCGTAATTCCTGCCCCTTATTTGGTCAATATAGAGGGTGCTCAGAGTATTTTTTACTCCCGTACTTGTTTGTTGTTTATTATTTGTAAAATTTGGATGATCGTTAATTGAGTTGTTATGACGAATCGACTGTTCGAGTTTATTTATAGATTTGGTATAATTGGTATTCTTCACAATTTCGTTGTTTGTGTTTTAAATCTTCTATGAATTGCATCCAATATCTGTTATATAATATTATATTACACTAGCTGACGCCGCGCGGTTTCACCCGCGTGGTTCCCGTTCTCGTAGGTATACGGGGATAATATATAGCCTATAGCCTTCCTCGATAAATGCGCTATCTAACACTAAAAGAATTTTTCAAATCGTACCAGTACCTAGTTCCTGAGATTTGCGCATTCAAACAAACAAACTCTTTAGCTTTATAATATTAGTATAGATATGTTTATTCGTGTATTTGTAAACCAATGAATATATTCTTAAGATTGATATTCTGATACTAAGTTTGTACGTTAGTTAACGTTTTAAATCTCTTGTGAAGTAAGAAATGTAATTGATTTAAACATAGCCACTTTCGCATCTATACTAATATTATAAAGCTGAAGAGTTTGTTTGTTTGAACGCGCTAATCTCTGAAACTACTGGTCCGATTTAAAAAATTCTATACTTATAGATAGCTCATTTATCGAGGAAGGTTGTGGGCGTGGGCGGTGTATATATTATCTCCGTATTTATACGGGAACGGGCACCACTAGGCGTCAGTTAGTGTTTTATAACGTCAGTTTAAATGTCATCTACCAACAAATTACGAGCGAAATCATTCATCAAAATAAATTCACATGCTATTTTAATACCCAATAAAAAATTCCATTTGTTTAAAGTTGTCCTTGCTTCTTAACATAACGAGACACAAAGCGTGGCGACACCTATCAATAACGCGGCAATGTTTAAAATTCCTCGCTCGTCAGGGATTTGGCACTTCTGTGCGGAGTCGGAATTCATAATACTTTTTATGGCCATCTTTAGCCGAATTTGACGTACGCCCGCTGTTGTGGGCGATTGGTTGAACAACTCGAGCCAACTGAACCGTGTTTTAAAGCCTGTCGAATATTGGAATTCCTTTCGGGGAAACTTTTGTCAATTTTCTAAATTTCTCAATCCTGTATGCTGCTAAGCGATTACATTGGTATAATGAGATAGCTATTTTGTATATTGTGATTAGATATACTTATTACCCACTGTTTTCGTAAGGTCTCTAGGCCGTCATATAATGGTACTTATATGATGTTTGTTGTCCTATTTATTTATTTATGGGTTGTTAGCCTTCAGTTGTTATTTTAAATGAGCAGCTGCTGAGTTTCTTGACAGCTTTTCTCCGTAGAAACTGCTTTCCGAAATAGTGTAGTCACTACGACCAGACAAACAGAACGTTGTAATACATTAATTGGAGTTAAAGTGTGCTTACCCTTTTTATAAAACGCGCACGCCACTAGCCGTCTTCTCTTCGCACTTCTGTATTGAAACATCGTCTCTTGTTAATAGTTCGAATTGAAAAATAACTGTCCCTTTTGTAATTTTCTGCTATTTATTGCGAATATTCAGTTATTTCCGAGTTTCAGAATGATGAGCTAAGAAATAATTATGTATATATATCAGGCACGATTAAATGTAGATCTTGTATAATGTAACCCGTAATTTATGTGAACCATATAATAGCAAAATATAATTCAAGAAATCTAGATCAAGGTGTCATAATTTAAGGTCAGTGAATTAACTATAGACGTATATGAACGTTTAATAGGTCTTACTTATATGTTTGTATAAATTATTTTAAATAGACATAGATAATTTTCATCATCATTATCAACCCATATTCGGCTCACTGCTGAGCACGAGTCTCCACTCAGAATGAGAGGGATTAGGCCAAATATACCACGCTGGCCTAATGCGAATTGGCAAACTTACACACGCAGGCAGACAATTAAGTAAATGCTCAGGTATGCCGGTTTTTTTTTTACGTTGTTTTTCCTTCATTTCGTTGTTCTAATCAGTTTTCAATTAGAAAAAAAAAATAAGTTTAAACGGAAACTCGTGTTTGTATTGTTTTAATGTCTTAGTATGACATTTTTGCAAGAGATATCTTATAATGGCACTTGATAATAAAAGTTTTTTGAAAAGAACCGTCAATGCCAACGAAATAATTTCTATTGAAATATCTATCATGCACTAATACGGATTAATGAAATACTTATTATATAATGAACTTATTTTTACTATCCCCAAAAAAGAGTTTACGTACTCTCTATCTCATACTAACAGACGCCATAATGAGATGTAGTTCCCATTCCCATAGAATGAAATATAACCTACGACACTCGCAAATGACGTGGCTTTCCATTGTGTTAATAATTTTCAAAATCGACTCAGTAGATCTTACACATCTTTACAGTCTTAAGTACTTTAGGTACCGATAAAAAATCTTTTTACAATGAATGTTGGCACGCGAATAGGTCCTCTTTATGATCTAAAATAGCTTTTCTTTGACGTTTAATATTGTAATATCCCGAGGAAGTTAGATATAATTTTGAGAGAGTACAAGCCCCGTTCCGTTAACACAGATAAACCCATATCTGGGGCGCCGGCCTCGGCAACTAATGCCTTGTACCGCAGCAACTGTGAGTAGCTTATTAAGCTAACATTAAACTTGTTTATGCTATACCCAAAAATGTTTAACCATATTGACGCTTCATCGGCCATTTTTTTTCTCATTTATTTATTTGCCCTTTTTTAAAAAAAAAAAAACCTGGTTAATACTACAAAATATAGTACAGAACACTATTAAAAATTTATAAAAAAAAAACTCCCGCTGCGGGACAGTTGAGTGTTCAAGCAAGGGCTAGTACTCCAGAGCTAGGAATCTCCTCACAATACGCGCCGTCTTAAGAATAACTGTTAAGTTAAGCGAAAGCTTCTTAAGGTGTTGGTCGAAGCTTTTCGCTATTAGATCATTGACTGAAACTACACATATTACGATTACACCTTATAATTTATAAAATAGCAATAACAGACGTAGGTTAAATACACAAAAAAGGCGTGAAAAACAATTGACACTTAATTACAACCGATTAATAACCCATAAACTAGCCCCATTTGGAAATACATTGTATAGTTTTTATTACGAGAGGCAAGCCATGGCATGTTTTAATTGTAGGTAATTGTAACTGAAACTTGCGAATATTTAATGGATTACTACAAAATTCCTTTTTATATTACTAGGAACACCTTTAATTAGTGCCACTTGTTAAGTTTCTATGATATATGAGGAATTTATGGAGTGTGACTTAATTTCTTTTAAGAACAACTTTTAAATTAAAACATTGATATGGAATTATGATAAACTTGATGAGATTTACTTCGATTTATTTCAAGTAGGTTAACTATGCAAAAACTTTGAAAGTCTTTTTAGTATTTACTCTATTCTCTCAGCTGGTATCAGTTCTGAGGCTTATTCAATATCTTTGACGTATGCTAGTTAACATATTCGAAATCGAGTTTCGAATGTCATCCGATGCTTATAAATGACATATTGTCAATTATTGATATCATGTTTATTTTAATAGGTTGATAATAAAGACCAAAATAGTGAATAGGCCATCAGAAAGAAGATATTAAAGATACGATTATTTTATCGTATCTTCAGATAGGATCGATTGCATGTTCTTTCATTCATTTATTCATTCTGATGTTTTTTGTCCATCGTGTAACTATTATGTTTAAATATAGACGGAACTACCCTTCCTTATAAATAATTTACACACTATGTCATCACAACTAATAAAATATGATACAATTGATAATGATGTTATCAATTGTAAATTATAACACTGTATGATTTTTTTTAAAAGAGCAACTGTTGAGTTTCTACCCGGCTCTTCTCAGTAGAACCTGCCTTGCGAACCGAGGGTACCTAGTCTGTACAAATACCTACACAATTTTCAAAAGTGCTTGTAAACTAAGCCTGATTGAAATAATTGAATTTGTATGATTTGGTTATTTCAAAAATTAATATTTTAAGCAATTACTCTGTTTTAATCTAAGTATACTGATATTATAAAGCTGAAGAGTTTGTTTGTTTGTTTAATTGAACACGCTAATCTCAGGAACTACTGGTCCGATTTGAAAAATTCTTTCAGTGTTCGATAACCCATTTATCGAGGCTATAGGCTACATATTAAAGCTAACTAATAACTACTCCCACCGTTGGAAGAAGGTAAAATTGTGGACTAAAATTCGATAAACAAGTTTCACATTCAGTGCATAATGAAGTGCAAATGGCACAATCGCTTGTATGTGGTGTCGGGCGAATGAATATTAGCCTACTTTCAACTAGATCGTGACGTTAAAACACTAGAGAATGTTTTCGTATATTAAAATGTCATTGTAGATGTATTATGTGATGGTGTATTTAGGTATTTTTATTACCGACAGTAGAAAGAACATCAAACAGTTAATCTGCTTGATTTTTTATTGTTTCACCGTTTTTTTTCATTCCTGTGAATAGCCTGTGACACTCACAAATAGCGTAGATCCAGAACCCCTAAAACCTCATAAACTCACAAACTTTACCTGTATGCAGTTCGTTTCTTGTAGGATGATGCGGGTGACAGGTCGTTTCACTCTTGAAAAGTTCGCCGCGATTCACGATAAGTATTATGAACGTCATACAGGCAACTGTTGCCGTACCCATGCTATCTAAAAAACACTTTAGTAAAGAAATTAAGCTGATAGCCAACCTGCTTGATCATTCGCTTAGTGTCTTTCGGAGAATAAAGTCCACCGAGCCTGATTAACACGTTTTACAGAAATATTTTATACCATTTTGTATACCAACCAGTTGAATTACCGAGGCTTTCATTTTCGAGCGATCGACTAAGAGTAGCACTGAGCTGTAGAAAATCATCGTCTAAACAAAACATCACATTCAGACAACACTTGCTAGTAACACTTTTTCCGCCAGCCACACACGATCAAGTTAAGTGTCAAGTCTGGAGCGCATTTAGGGATATGAGCAGTGAAATAATACATTTTTTTTTTACTGTCAACATACCTAAGCGGGCTGCATATTAGACGGTAAACTTCAACGTGTGAGGCTGGCGTTAGATCGCTGCTCATCAATCCTTTATTAAACGTATCGTGCCTGTATATTCTCCAGCAATCAAACCCTTTAGACCGCAACCGAATCGGATCGACAATGCTGATCTCTTGATCGACAATGCCTAACCCTTCCACCATTTACAGTCCTACCGGCTACCAATTGAGCAGATTAGTCATCGACCGCACTCCGACTAATCCGTGAGTAAACGGATCCGAAGAGCGGGTCCGAAATATCTACAAGAAAATTGGAGTCGGGTCCAACCGACTTACGCAATTTGAAACCGACCAATTCGACACCTTATTCGATCAACTCATTCATTCGGTTAAGCATTATAGATTCTAATTAATTGTTTTCTGATATAATAAATACTAGTAGACGCCTCCGCGGTTTCACCCGCGTGGTTACCGTTCCCGTATTAATACGGGGATAAAATATAGCTTATAGCCTTCCTTGATAAATGGGCTATCTAACACTGAAAGAATTTTTCAAATCGGACCAGTAGCTCCTGAGATTAGCCCGTTCAATCAAACAAACAAACGAACTCCTCAGCTTTATAATATTAGTACAGATTCAATATCCGTTTTCTAAGATATTGTTAATTTTCTAAGATATTAGTTAAATCAAAATTGAGTTTAACATCGTTGTGGGTAAAGAAAAAGCCATATAAAATCTAAACATTCATTTAGCGTCCATAAAAACTCAACAGCGCGTAACCAGTGATTCTTGAATGTAAATGAGAAGTAACACAGAAGTGAAGTATAAAACATGATACTTACGAGTACGTATTTAGTAGTAAGCTGATTTTATGTACAAATTACGTACATAGAAATATTTCGTAGACAGATTTACCGCCTAATTACGAGTAATCTGAGTTTCATATCCACGCATAACCATTATTTAATACTAGCAAATGCCCGCGGTTTCCCCAGTAGGAATAAATAAAAATAAAATAAAAAAGTAGGAATACGAGGATAAAATATAGCCTATGTTACTCGCTAAAAATGTAGCTTTTGATTGGTGAATTTTTAAATCTGGTTTAGTGGTTTAGCCATGAGGGAATAACAAACAAACATGGTGTATAGATCTGCTCGCTCGCTGTGTTTACACAAACTGCGTCTATAGAATCGATGTTTCGTTGTGTAAAAATTACACGTGTGTGTATAATGATTTAAATTCATAGTTGTGTGTAGTGTTACGACACAGGATATATTTATTGGTGTTGAATATTTTTGATGCGCCTGATAAAACGACAGATAAAACGACAGAAATTTTTGTTGGTGAATTTGAATGCGATAAAAGTCTAATTAATTAGTCTGAGATCCTAACACTTGGGCACTTAGGCTCAGTCCAGAAAGGGCGAATTATTCGGGGAATATATATGGGGAAGAATTCGCGCGTTAACTGGACGCAACAAGGCGTCCCTAGTATCTCGACTCGCGCGCAATACGCGCGAATCAAGCGTGCGTCGAGAGTCTGGCGTAGTGCTCGCGATTTACGCGCGTATTTAGAATTCGCGCGATGCTTGTGGACGCGATGTATTGATGTCTAGTACTTCGACAACGCGTGTATGAATTCGTACGATACGATTCGCGACGAATTCGCCCCTTCTGGACAAGGACTTACTGCTAACAATTCATTCTACGGTCCCCATTATCATCTTCGGATTAGTTTATCGGAAATATCAAATTATCGGAGCCGAAATCAGAGATAGAGAAGTTAAATCAATCAAAAGTTCCGACCTTTAGGAGTCAGACTCGAAGCTTTGTAACATACTACGTAATGTGGGACGAATTGGCGCCCCAGAGCGGTGCTAGAGACGCGACAGTCGGGTGCCTGACTTGGACAAGCCTAAGGGCTCCCCCACACGGGCCACCGGCCACAACCACATAACGCCACAACCGACATATTTCCTGCAGTTTTCATACATTTTACATTGTATCGCCGCACACAGTTGACGCCAGTGGCCGCCACACGCTACAAAACGCCGCAACAAGCCACTCGCGCGATTATGATACTGCATGTATGGTTTAAAAAAATAGCAGCCACCGACCACAAGTGTCGACCACCGGCCACAAATGACTTCGCGCGCTTCAGGTACTTTTGTGGTCCCTTCTTGCTTTTTGTAGCGTTTGTGGCTGTCGCGTGTAGCCCGTGTGCGGCGACACTTATGTATGACTAGTAGACGCCGCGCCTTTCACCGGCGTGAAACGTTCCTTTCTAGATAAATGGGCTATTTAACACTGAAAGAATTTTTCAAATCGGACCAATAGTTCCTGATAGTTTAGCTTTAAAATATTAGTATAGATTTGTTGTTTTAACTTTAAAGCTTTGTCGCGTGTATAAATGAAGAGTAGAAGTAGTAGATAAATGAAATGAAGAGTATACGGTTTAGAGAGAGAATTTGTTGGAGAAAGATTTACTCTTACCACAAATTCACTGTTTACTATTGCAAAGCAAGTTTGTTGCTCCGACATGATTGCCGGCAAATTTACAGGCACATGAGGCTTACTTGTTAAGCCTTTAGTTGAGCTTTAGATTGAAGGGTATAGCAATTGATTGTTTGTTAATGTTAGTTGCTACCCCGTGTAAGAGGCGCTTATTTTTGAACCATCTGCCTGTTATACAAAACATTTGCAGTAACACATCTAACAGTATTCAATACCATTGAATACTGTTAGATGTGTTACTAGCGACACATGAAAAATGAGGCGCTCAAAAAAGGAAATTTACATATAACACAACTCAATGTTAGTTGTGGTCTACAACGAACGTTATTTAAACAAATAATACCTAAATATCGTCTACAATGTCGAGTTGTGTGTTCAGTAAGCGTAAAAACTATATATACATAAATATATAATAGAATGAAAATGTTGTAGCCTTCGGATTCGGATCACTTTTTGTGGTGATTTTATAGGGACGTAACCGTATATAACTATCATTGTTTGCAGTAGTAGGTAAATGACGTATTATACAATAAATACAACATAATTCTAAAATACCATGCAAATTAAATTGTAAAAAAATTATAAAAATTCTATATAAAATCACGAATCCAAGTAGCAATTCCATCCAGAATCTATAATAATAAATATTAGATACATTTCGAATACTGCGAATAGTACTCTTTCACTCAGAAACCTGCTTGCCTATTTAATAACTTTGAGTAGTTTTAGCGAATATACACGAAATTTACCAACTAGTTGTGACTTATGATTAAGTCACGTGATATCCAATTTATATTATTTATTGCTCTCTGATCAACATTACCAATCAATGTGTTTGACATCGTGATAGATATCGTCAACAATGGACTTTATGTAATACGATAAATGCGATTGATATTGATTTGATGTTAATTACATTAGGTGGCCAAAGTTAGTGAATAGGCCAGCTGAGTACCGTCAAGAACTGTTCTATTCAATTTTAAAAGGACAATAATATATATGAGTAACATAAGTATTACCAATTATTGTATGAACAGCCTGACGCCTGTATATTACAAGTATCACTCAGATGTCAGCTATATTCACTTCATACCCACCTTCTCTGTTTTTGTTTAGTTCTTGTTTTTAATTACTGTTATATTGAGTTAAAAAACGTAGTGTTCCTTTATGTTTTATGTGTATTTTTAATTGTAACATTAGATTTTTTCGTTTTGTGTTTTTTTTTCATTATTTTTCTTGTAGATAAGTTCTTAGTAGATTTAATTACAGGTTTGTCAACGGCGCAGGCTGCGCAGAAAAACTTTAACACGTTTATGTTTGCACCTTTAATTTTATCATTGTGATTATTATATATAATTAAATAAATAAGAAAACAAAAACATACATACAGTCGAACGTAGAACCTCTTCCTTTTTGGAAATCGGTTAAAAAAAATTAAGTATGCTTCAAAAAATCTTTCTGAAATGAATCGAAATCCCAAGTTTTGTTATTGATATAGAAAAACATAAAGGTAGCGAAAGTGCTCGTACACTCACCAAGTCTTTATAAATCCATTTGACGTATCGTGCAGGTCGTAAAGAGGCGTCAATAATACTTTCCACGAAGAACTCTTGAAGCGATCTAAATCCAGTTCTAAATCCATACCTACTCGCACATAACTCAGTTATTCATAGCTCAATCGTATCGCTGCGAAATCGTTTCCGTATTGCCAATATTTTTCCTTTTCTGCTCTCTGCGCGAAAATCGCTGAAAACTGGGAAAACGCTCAAATCGCACCGTTGCTCCATTACCGGTTTCATAAGTACGGGTTCACTATTACGTGTCAATGAATGGCTAATTTTATTTTAACACTAGCAGACGCCCGCGACTTCGTCCGCGTGTAACTCGATATAAACTTTCAACTAACCCTACCCAACCCTTACCCTACCCTATCCCTATCCTACCCCTACCCCGTTTTCTAATTATTATTAATATGAACTTTATACAATAACAATAAAGCTCAAATTGACTACGTTTTTGTTAGAAAACATTTGTATGGGAAAAGAAAAGGGCATTTATGGTTTTTCCGGAAATTATTCGAATTTTTCTCGCCGTAAAAACCATCCTAGAACTTCAACGAACATTTTAAAAAAAGAATTGGCAAAATTGGTCCAGGCGTTGTTGAGTTATGCGCTTACCAACGCATTTTGCGATTCATTTTTATATTATAAGATATATCTACGAGTATATAGTATTTATAAAGTTGAAGAGTTTGTTTCTTTGGTTTGGCTCTTCTCGGACTAAGGCGCGTTTGAAACCCTCGTAACATTAATTTTAGTTTTCGACTATTACTACCACCATTAGAATTAATTAAACTATGACATAATCCTGATATTTCAAAAGTGCTAACCCTAATTGAAATAAATGAATTTTTGAATTTTGGTTGAACGCGTTAATAATCTCAGGAACTACTGGTCTGAGATTTGAAAAATTCTTTCAGTGTTAATATAGCCTATTTATCGAGGAAGGTTATAGGCTATTTATTAGCCTCGTATTCTTACGGGAACAGGAACCACGCGGGTAAAACCGCGCGGCGTCAGTAAGTAACTTATAAATATTAAAAAAAAATGCTTGAATATTGTATAGATAAAGAGTGTGTATAATGACCATTAATTGACAAGATTAAAAAATAATGGAAAGAACACAAACAAAATGTATTTTAAAATTAGTTGTACCTTTCTGTTGTTGTCTGAACTGAACTCATTTTCATGTTTTTTTAAGCATTGCTTAAATACTATTCTATCACCTAAATTCACGCTTATGAAATTGTGGGCTTCTAGGAATACTACCCAATACTTGTTAGTAAAAAAACCCCTTGAAAAATAGTTATCTGAGTACTATAGAAGTACCTATAAAAATAAATACATATTTCTTTAGAACTTTACCTTTCTGATTTTAGTCATCAATTTAAATATTCTAGTCTCAAGACGATATTTATAAAAAAAAATAGCTCAATAGCTGTATAAAGTTTGAAGGTGAATGGTATTTTACGTTCATTTTATGCCACTTCAAAAAATTTGGCCATGAATCTTGGCACACGATGTGTCGATTGGCCGATAATCGATTCGTGATTGTTTTTATGAATCACGTCTCGAGACGCCACTTGACTTAGAATGAGCTATGCTATGATTTTTTAACAATGCCAATGCAACGTACATAAGTATTGGCGTAAATAATTTTATCTATTGTACCTAATATTATTTTATTTATTTATAATTCTTAACAAAGAAACAAAAACAATAAGTTAATAATAATAATCTCACCTGATGGTAAGTGATGATGCAATCTAAGATGGAAGCGGGCTAACTTGTTAGGAGGAGGATGATTATACCCCTTTCGGTTTCTACACGACATCGTACCGGAACGTTAAATCGCTTGGCGGTACGTCTTTGTCGGTAGGGTAACTAGCCACGGCCAAAGCCTCCCACCAGCCAAACCTGGACCAATTAAGTAAACCTCAATACGCCCAGTCGGGGATTGAACCCGGGACCTCCGTCATGTAAAAACCACCGCCAAAATAGACATAAGGCTACTTTTTAACCCGGAAGTCGATATCGAGAGTTGTTTAAAACATAACTTCACGCGAATGGATTGATTTAAATTTTTAAGATTTAAACAATGTAATAAGGCATAATATTAGAAGCGTGCAATATAATTGCATTTGCCCATAAAACAACAGTTTATACAGCAAACTTGTAAAAGATCATGCAAAGTGACGAAGCAGCCATTTCAATAGATTACTTTTCGATTGAAACGTTCACGCCACTTATCTTCACGTCACTGGTTAAACTGAATACACAATTTAATGCGTCACAACACTAAATATATCTACGAATAATCTTTACATAGCAGGGACGAAAGAGACCCAGACATAAAACTTGGTCGGCGCGGCCCTCGACAGGCTTACGGAAGAAAGAGATAGTAATTGACCGATAAAATGTAAACCTTTGTATACCGACATAGAGACTACAGACACTCTTAACCTTTGACATAATAGGTGTGCCCTTTTCAACAATAGAGAACCTTTCAGTGACGCCACAGAAACGCTTTGTGGAAGTTTTTAAAAAGAACTTTTCTCAATATTAGCTTACGTTGTCTAGATTGATTAATAAGCAGTTTCATATTTAAATCTATTAAGTACATATATAAGCGCAAACAATAATAAACAATGCTTTGGATTGGGTGTCCCATTTACTTATGTTTTAAAGCAGTCCTGAAAACAAAAAAAAATAATACCGATCAACTTGAGAACCTCCTCCTTTTTGAAGTCGGTTTAAAAAACTAAAAAATGTTATAATCAATCTGTTTTTTGAATTTTAGCAAGACTATAAATAAAGTGCAATTTAAGCAACACAGCATAATACATTTATTACAATAATAAAATTACTACGGGAGGCGCAATACAATGTAATTATAATAAATTGATCTGTAAATTATAATTGCACCGGTAGACATAAAATCGATAACTGTCTGGAAGTAACGTATGCATCTTGCATCTCTCTCTTCGTTTATGTTCATAAATCGACAGGTGTCCTAGTCCGTGCTATATTACAACCAGTAGGGGCCAACCCTCGACGTTCAAGGTCGTAAGGGTGCGCACAATCGGATCTGTTTTATTTATGTACGCCATTTTAAATTGCATCCATGTTCGATGTACACTTACCGTGTGAAATTAGGCATCCATCCGTTGGTTTACATTGTTTCTAACTACACGAACGCGTGTAACAATGTTACGCAGTGATTTATACTGATAACTGGTTTATAAGTTGCTTTTATAGCTATTAAAATGAAAGTTTACTTCGTCGTCGGTTGTCTGAAGCTTGCTGAAATAATTAAATATAATTTGAGTTGGCCGCGTCGTATCATACTATAATTTACCTTATTATGAAATTAAATGGACTAGCGAATTACATTCAATCGATATTGTGTCCATTTAACATTTAATAATGGAATGAATATTCTGTGAACATGATATACTTTTTACAAAACTACGTAAAACTCCGTTTCGTTTTTATTTAATTCTAACCATACACCAATAAAATAAGTTAATAACTGTTCTCCTGTTAGGGAAAATTTCAATCTATACTAATAAATACTATACAGATTTGCCTGTAATTAAAATAAAATAATTCTTCAGTAAGATAGTTAGATCAACAAGTCCTCAATGAATCTCCAACTACGAAAGCTTAAGAAAATAAAACTAAAAGCAAAGAAAACTACTATCAAAGACAAATGCATTTTCAATTACATTTACAGTTAGGTGATAATATTTAAAATCCAATTTCATTGCAGCGGGGGTTGGAAAATTGGAAAATTAAAATTTTAGTACGAACGGAGGGAGCGCGGCGAGCTATCGGAATCAAGATAAAGTGGTCTTTATTTCTTATCAATAACTTCGTCTTTCTATCTATTTCCATTAAATAATCTAGACTATCTCAATCGGTGAAGGAAAACATCGTGAGGAAACCTGCATACCAGAGAATCATCTTAATTCTCTGTGCGTGTGAAGTCTGCCAATCCGCATTGGGCCAGCGTGGTGGACTATTGGCCTAACCCCTCTTATTCTGAGAGGAGATTCGAGCTCAGCAGTGAGCCGAATATGTGTTGTTGATGATGATGATGATGATGATGATGATGATGATGATGATGATGATGATGATGATGATGGTGATGAATCTAGACTACAGCCAATCTATTCCCTCCAGCCCGTTTGACTTCGTTTGTAGTGGTAAGATATCAGTACAAACATGTTTGTGTGTTAACTGAAGTTTCGTTTCATTAAAAAACGTTCATTCCGTTTTACCATCATGATCTAAGATCCGGAATTAGAAATTTAGACCGTCATCTGTCATTTATTAGTAATCAGTGATAAGAAATAAATGATAGATAATATTCACAATGACAAATTACAAACAAGTTGCCTAGTTAAATTGTGGCCAAGTACATTTTACACACAAATTCTAGGAAACCATTATTATTTTTTTTTTATTGTTTACAAGTTAGCCCTTGACTACAATCTCACCTGATGGTAAGTGATGATGTAGTCTTAGATGGAAGCGGGCTAACTTGTAAGGAGGAGGATGAAAATCCACACCTCTTTTGGTTTCTACACGGCATCGTACCGGAACGCTAAATCGCTTGGTGGTACGTCTTTGCCGGTAGAGTGGTAACTAGCCACGGCCGAAGCCCCCCACCAGCCAGACCTGGACCAATTAAAAAAATCTCAATCTGACCAGCCGGGGATCGAACCCAGGACCTCCGTTTTGTAAATCCACCGCGCATACCACTGCGCCACGGAGGCCGTCAAACCATGAATTAGATCAGAGGAAACTTAATACAGTTAATAAAATAAGCTTTCCTTTGACATATTTGACGAGTAAATAACTGAAGAGGGTCTTTAAATGACATTTTCTCACCTGTAGGTATGTATCTGGCAACCCCAGAGTTGTAGTAGTAACAACCGGCCACCTTTGTTTTCAATTCTGTTGGGCATATTATTTTAACAATTGTACGATTTTTTAAATTTACCAGTGAATTAGGTAATGTAATTAAAAACTTTATCATGTCATATTACTAGTATCCGGCCGCCATTTAAATAGGCAACCTACTTGCAATGTGTCTATGTAAATATTTTGTATCAATTATTTCTTATCCCAAATATATAACAGATGAGGATATATATTTCTTATGATGTCACCAGTACAGTACTTAAATATCAGTAGAAATATTTAGTATCAAAAATTTAATTAATTAAAAAAATATATAATGTAAAAAAATTATATATTATTTCGTCGTCATCAACCCATATTCGGCTCACTGCTGAGCTCGAGACTTCTCTCAGAATGACTACACACACGCAGAGAATTAAGATAATTTTCTGATATGCAGGTTTTCTCACGTTGTTTTCCTTTACCAATTGAGACACGTGATATTTTCTTAAAATGCACACAACTGAAAAGTTGGAGGTGCATGCCCCGGACCGGATTCGAACCCACACCCTCCGGAATCGGAGGCAGAGGTCATATCCAATGGGCTATCACGGCTCTTATATATTATTTAGTAGTACGTTTTAGTAAATACTAATCCTAATATTCTACAGAAGTCCATTAAAAAAATACATTATTCCTCGCGTGATCATGATCGTTAATATTATTTAAATTTCTTCTAGCACTTGATCATTACACAATGTCATTATTAATTTAATCTAAGGCAATCTGCCTTGACACTTAATAAATTAACGCTCTTGAGACGCGATTAAAAATAATGATTAATGGTGACTTTCGAAATAGATGTGAGCCACTTTGAGTTGTTGATATATATCTGTAGGACTAAGAGCCTGTCCTTGCCAGACCTTCTTCATTTTATAAAAACTGAAAGTTTGTCAGTTTATGCTATGCTTTACATATTGTTAGTAGGTATAGTAGACAACTATAGAGTTTTGACCATTTAGCATTTGTAGCGGGTTTCAAAGGTCTAAGTATACAGCGTATATATTTTTTTATTTCTTACATGACAAGTCATAAAAAGTCATGTCCATAGTCGCTATATACTTGGCTAAGTGACAAGTTTTCGTTAGAGATCCTTTGATCTTTATCTTATGGTGTTTTTTTAAAAAGTTACTGCGAAGACTGAGTACGTCTGAGTACACTGGCGACAGAGTACGTGATTTTTCATATTATGCCAAAAAAATATTAAAATATTATGCTGTATATTTCGACGGTTGAGGGTTTAAGTTTAAACCGTTGAAACCTGCTAACTCCCAAAGCCTTTACCTTCCGAACTCCATAAATGCCTACCGTTTTTAACTATGGTAGGAGCTGACAAAGTTTCGTCTTTTATAAAATGAGTTAGGTCTTGCTGTTACAGGCTATCATTTTATGTCAACCCACGCGTGGAACACATACGTATCTATGGTTGGATTTAACGAGATAATTTCAAGATCTCCTTACGGAGTCTGCAAAAGATTGTTTGCAGGAATAACGGCCACACATGCATGTCTACAAAATTGCAAGTATTTAATTCTTGCCTTAATTTACTATTTTTACTATTTTAATACAATCTATACTAATATTAAAAAGGAAGTTAGTGATAATGTAGGGGTAATCTCTGGATTTCCTGGACATTTAAAAATTCTTTTATTACTAGAAAGTCACGTTGTTTGTGAGTGTCATATAAAGAGGAATTTTTATCCCTGTATTCTCACGATAACGGGAACTACGCGGGTCTTCGGCCTGTTCCTTGCATTGCAAAATTAATTTTCATTGTACGAAATAGAAGATGAAAGTTTAGTTTAATTATCCTTATTTCTTAACTTAGCTGAAATCATCAGCCAATCCTAACATTAGCTATCAAAGCTTATTTTAAAAAACAAATTTAAAAAATATATAAAATGGTCTTTTAATAAATAATCTGCTATCTGGTATTCACTTTAGTATCCCGAAAACAATAGCCAGAGATTACAAAGGATATTTAATTTATGTTAATCGCATATCGCAAAAATTAAAGAGGAACAGTCTCTGATATATTGCTTCAAAGGTACGCGCTAATTAAGGGAATTCCACATCTTATCAGCAGAAATCGTCAGACGCAGAAATCTTAATCATGCGCATATCGACACAAAAAAAAAGATCTTTCGCTATTAGTTTGAACTGGCGAGAGGAGCCAATTATTTTTATCGCAAGTCAAGATACTGATGGACTGATGTATACAGTCTCCATCTTTCTATCGTAGAGGGTAACGCACGAGGAACCAATGATAATTTTATACTATAGATAGGTTGCGTGCCTACAAAATCACCGCAAAAAGTGATCCGAATTTAGCCACAATACTTTTTTTTATTTTTTACAAGTTAGACCTTGGCTACAATCTCACCTGATGGTAAGTGATGATGCAGTCTAAGATGGAAGCGGCCAAAATTGTTATAAGGAGGATGAAGATCCACACTCCTTTCGGTTTCTACACGACATCGTACTGGAGCGCTAAGTCGCTTGGCGGTACGTCTTTGCCGGTAGGATGGTAATTAGCCACGGCCGAAGCCTCCCACCAGCCAAACCTGGACCAATTAAGAAAATCTCAATCTGCCCAGCTGGTGATCGATTCACCGCGAATACCACTGCGCCACGGAGGCCATCAAAATCGCACACATGCACAATTTTGTCTTCAATTCCATTATGTATTTATGTATATATAGTTTTTACACTTCCTGAACACACATCTCGACATTGTAGATGATATTTAGGTATTATTTGTTTAAATAACGTTCGTTGTTTAATAAGCGACTAAATTACATTAAGAAAATTATACACATTTGTCTGTCTCAGTTTTGATGCGCTAGTGTCCTATCTCTATTATAAAATATCATTGCGAGGAACGGAAAAAAGAACGCGAAAAAAAGTCAAACAACTAATCTGGGGACGACGACCTCGCGAATACGATCTTTGACTCTAGCATTCTAGAATGCAAAAAATAAACACGGATTCCCATTGAAGACGGCTCCAAATTGCGTCATTCATCGTGCAAATAAAAGGATAGGCACGATGGTTTATTTCTTTTTTTTTTTTTTGAATAAAAGTTCGTTATTATGCAAGATATGCTAATGAGAATTCAATTTAACTCAACTGCTGTTGAACAGACTGTTTAGTTTACACTTTGTCACAGTTATACTGTGACTTTGTGTTATAGTGTTTGATAATAATGACTTAAAAACTATAATAATATGGTCAAGTGGAGATTTAAAAACCAACGTTCATATCTATTTTAACTTAAGTTATAATTTAATTTAATTTTTTTTTACAAACCTCGCTCCTTACCCATTTCTGTTTAAAGATAGGTATTATTATAAAAGTGATGAACTAAAATTAATTGTAATTAATTTTAATTCATCACTTTTAATTTAGGTAAGGTAAATTAAAGTAAATTGTAAGGTAATCGTCACTTATCATCAGGTGAGATTACTTAAGGGTAAAGTATAAAAAAAAAAATACTTTTTTGGGTGTTACTCATTTAGGTCATGTACTCGTATTTTTATTCGGCTTATCAAATTCGATTCATGCGATTTAGTTTAACTTATTGTAATCCTAATACCTACTGTAAAAATGCAAATGTGATTTTGTTTATTTGTAACGTTTTAAACCCTCAACCAATTTTATAAATTCCTTCACCAATGGAAAGCTATATTATCAACGAGTAACATAGGATATATTTTAATCGCGTATTTCTACGGGAACGGTAGTTACGGGGGTAAAAACACAGGGCGTCAGCTAGTAAGATATAAATAAATAATGAAAAAATATCTCAAATATACATATATCATTATCGTACAATACTCTTGCTTAATAATACTTATTAAGGGGTTTCCATGAATAACATTAGCGCAGCCCATTCAGCGCTGTGTAAGCGAATCATTATTCTGATTACGTCATCTCAGGCCGTTGACTCCCAAAACCCGGTCTCCACTATGTTTCCTACTTGTTTATGTCGACAGTGTTTTGTTTTCTTTGTGGTTTTCATATTTGCTGATAAACAAGATTTCCTTATAATATCTATTTGTTATTTATTTACTTAAGTATACAATTATTACGTTAACTTGAAACAATTTACCTATTAATTGACGAATAGTTTTTGCTAATAAACAAGATTTATAATATCTATTTGATATTTATTTACTCAAATACTAAATTGGTGCAGACAGTCCTTAACTTGAAACAATTTACTAATAGACGAATAGTTTCGTAAGAATGCTAATTTGTATTAAGTTTAAAAATCATCAAATTGTGCCATACCCATACAAGCTATATCTATACACTACCTAACGCCGCGTCGTTTTACCCGCGTGGTTCCCGTTCCTGTAAGAATACGGTGATAATATATAGCCTATAACGTTCCTCTATAAATGGGCTATCTAATAATGAAAAAAGTTTTTAAATCGAATAAGTAGTTCCTGAGATTAACGCCTTCAAACAAACTCTTCAGCTTTAAAATATTAGTATAGATAACGGAATACCTTGCCAAAACATTTTTCATCGTTCTTAAAATTTGTTTACATTAAACGTAATTAGTAATCATCATCATCATCATGATCAACCCATATTCGGCCCACTGCTGAGCTCGAGTCTCCTCTCAGAATGAGAGGGGTAAGGCCAATAGTCCACCACGCTGGCCCAATGCGGATTGGCAGACTTCACACTCGCAGAGAATTAAGAAAGTTCTCTGGTATGCAGGTTTCCTCACGTTGTTTTCCTTCACCGTTTGAGACACGTGATATTTAATTTCTTAAAATGCACACAACTGAAAAGTTGGAGGTGCATGCCCCGGACAGGATTTGAACCCACACCCTCCGGAATCAGAGGCAGAGGTCATATCCACTGGGCTATCACGGACTCGGATAATTAGTAATGCTTGGTAAATAATTGCGATGTATTTCCCTGACAAACCGATCAACCTGAACGTTTGCAATAACTTCTCTATTGCACTAATTAAATAGATAATTGGCGTGCATTCGATACAAAAACTATACCGCGTTCAATATGCGTTGTATGTATGTAATATGGCTCTTTTCTCGTACAGGACTCCGATAAAAAGTGCGGAATGTTCCGTTGACTATTCGAGCATTTAATGAGTAAACACCTTGTATGGAATATTTTAGTGGCAGACATTACAATACCATAGCGTGGGGCAGCCGTTGAAACGTTTAACATAAATCCATGGTTCATAATCTAAGGGAGAATGCACAATGAATTGAATTGTTTATTTAATTAAAATGAATTTTATTTAACTAACATATAGCACTTCTAATGTTAAAGGTATTTTTCTACCGTGAAACCCATTTTTTCAGTTTCTTCTACTTCATCATTTTGTTATATGCTAGAGTGTTACAGACACAAGAGTAAAATAACCAACTTGGAATCCTAGTGTGTAGTATAATTTGTAAATTTAAAAAAACAAAATTGATTTATATCAACACAGTAAAAAAAATTTGAACAATAATTAAGTAGTTTCCTCCTTAGTAGGCTTCCAGCCTAGGCTTTATCTTGGAAGCCAGTGGATTCCCGTTAAAGTTACATAATAATATAAACTAATAACTAGAAATTAGTTCTGTCATCCTAGGTAACATACCTATTATTATAATTATTATTATAATTACCTAGGTATGTACCTATTATTGTTTTAAAAAAACCTAACAAGTCAGGTTTGCAGTAAAAAAATCATTTAAAAATATTATCACATGCACTCCAATCATCGATTAAACAATTTTCAATTGATCCAGCATCATTGCATGTCTTTAAACGCCCCTTTTTGTAATTACATATAATTACTGTAGTAACTCGGAGGTTTGTTTACACCTTTTTCTTACCGTTAACTAGTAGGTAATGCTACCTACCTACTGCGATTATAAAATGTACTTTTTGTAACCCATAAAATGTATATACAAGAATGACATAATTTTAGGAGATATGTATCACCTTTATAATTAAAAAAAAAAAATTTATTAATTCCAGTGACTTTTGAACAAAAGAATACCAGCACCTTGCTCAAACTTCACATGCTAAATACAAGTTACTTTTTAGAATTTTGTAATTTTGAATTTTTTAGACAATTTAATTACTTTTTAACTTTTTTTTTAATAAAGAAATATTTACGTTAGTTGAGCTAGCAACAAATACTTACAGTACTTAAAGCAAAACAAATATAGAGTTTTATAGTATTTTTTTTTTCATATAAGTTAGATATTAGTGTATCCCCGTTCGTAGTTCTACTTTCTAGCAGATTTACAAGATTAAAAAAATAGACAATCAATATTGCTATTTATTTCAGTCAACTTAATATTATGTGAGTGTGAAACCACCTTAAGTTCAATGTAACCGCTTGACTACACTTATAAGAAATCAATCGCAATGATTATGCTCCGACGATAAAACTAGTTATGGAAATTACATTTATAGATAAATAAATGTATAATATCGCTATAAAATCACCATAAACTGAGCTGGAGCTTATAGGCATGACAAATCTCTGTATCAAATGATTAAAGCCCGCCCTACACTGTATTGAAAGGATTTTCCTTATGTCTAAGATAAATATTGCAAGGATAAGAAAAATAGTTTTATTACGATAGTAATTATATTAGGTAGGTACGTTATTTATGATAAGTTATGAATTTTATAGCAATTATAAAGCTGGAAGGATTTTATTACGTATTAGAACCTTATAAATCGTTAATTAAATGTACCTACAAACTATGATTTTATAATAGAGATATGTCACTAGCGCCTCAAAACTGAGGCGAATGAAAGCGACTAATTGTCTTAATTTCATTGAGTCGCATAGTAAACAACGAAAGTTATTTTAATAACTAATACCTTAATATTGTATACAATGTCGACTTGTATGTTAAGGAGATGCAAAAACTGTGAATACATACATATACAATGGTATTAAACACAAAACTGTGCATGTGTGTGTAATGGAGTAGCTAAATTTGGATCACTTTTTGTGGTTATTTTGTAGGCACGTAACACATCTATAGTATAAAATATCTTTGCCTACAAAAGTATTACATAAAGTCCAATAACCCGCATTTGGTGCACAGGGGCGAGTGTAAGCTCCAGTTTCTATCGGTTAAAAGAGGTCACTTGTACCCATCGTGCAAGATAACTTTTTTCGTGCAAAACTGGGACATTAATTACATTGTCGGATTTTTTACAAATATCCATATTATACAATAAAACCAATCGGTATATTTACACGCTTAAATTGCTGAAGTGATTAATGAATTTTAAACATTAACAACCTTTAACTTAGGAAAGAGGTAAGAAGGAGGAAAGGAGAAATGAAGGAAGAAAAAATATGTAACGTTCCAACAGAGGCACATAGTAATTGAACGACACGTAACGCACTTTGCGTATTGGCCTTTTAGCTCTAGAAATAGGACGGCATATTATATAAATACTTACAGACCTATATTTCGACTATGTGTAAGTTTTTGTGACATTTTTGGTTATAGATTCAGTAGGTATAAGTTTTCGACTATGTGTAAGTTTTTGTGACATTTTTGGTTATAGATTCAGTATAAGTTACGCATAGAAAAAGACATGACTACCTTATATGTCACAAAAGTAAATCTAAAAGGGTTGAAGTAGGGGATTAAATTTGTATTTGTATAGAGATCCCATAATTTCTTGTGAAAAGAAAAACGAATTTCACGCAAACCAAGTCCAGCTACTACTTATATAAAATAGTTTCGAAGCACAATGGAGTATAACGAATGAATGAATGTAAAGGAATGTACGAGTGATGACAAAGTCAGTATAGTAGAGGCGGTGGCTAAGGGGACCGGGTAACAAGTGGTTATGCCACTTTAGTCGTTACACGCTCGCCGTGTTAACACGAGCTATAAATTAGACGTTATATAAATAAACTATTATAACCTTCCCCCTCTTATTTTAACGTTACGAGTTTACGAGAATAGGTGTATATTAATTAATGTTTTGATAACATAATTTACTTGAAAATAAGGTATTAGAAGGCACACTTTGACATATTTGTATACGAAATTGAGTTTGAAAGTTTGAAATTGAGTCATCCATGCCTACTGATAACCCTGCGTGGATATCATAATGTAGATAGATGATGACATTTCGCAGCTGTTTTGATGTTTATTTTAATAAATACCAAAATTAGTGAACAGGCCAAACAGCACATAATACAAAAAATACTGCTTTATACAATACTCGTAACTTATTAATTGATTATGAAACACGGCTAAAACTCACGTGATATAAGGTCAGGGTATGCCCAAATAGTTTCGAACCCGTACGGGGCTCTTAATCATGAGCTGGTTCTTTCGTAACTTAACTAATGTAGCTATTCCACTACGATTGTTCATACATTTGTTATGAACAAAATGTACTTTAAACGTTTATAACTGAAATTATTGTTATATAAAATAACCAGCCGACCTCCGAATATAGACCTTGCTACTCGCTGATAATGTAGCTTCGGAAACTATTCGCTAGAAACAATCAAGACTCCAATATAAAAAGATATTCATAAAGATAACATAACAGTTTATTTACTTTATGGCAATTATTTAAACAATGGCATGAAAAGCATGGTAAATTCCATAGACAGCGAAAGTAATAGACAAGGCAGATCAAGAACAACATACGCCTGTCAGGCGTCTATTTTTTTCCCTGTCTACGTCTTAATCCTCTAAAGTTGATTTAAGAAAGAAGCAATCGATATCTACTTGTGCGTGTCATAATAATTACGATTACGGAAGCAATACCTAAATGTTACGTAAACCATCTCTCTGTTTGTGTTTGAAAGCTTTCAAGAAACTTACATCATTGATCACTTACCTAATTAGCCTTAGCTTTTAGCCACATTTTTCATACTTTACAATTTTTGCACTGCGAAGACTGAAAATATCATCACACTAATATTAAAGGCGAAAGTTTGTCCGTTGAAGTGTTTTTCAGAGAGCATGGATACGGTGACAGCCGCCTGTATGACGTTCATAATACGTATAATTATCGTGAATCGCGGAAAACTTTCCAGAGTGAAACGAACTGTCACCTGCACCATCCTACATGAAACGAACTGTAGTATGTACTTAATAATCTATATTACTTACTCTTTGTTTATAATGTGGATACGAATATGTAAAATGCTGGTTTTCATGATTACATTTGTAATGAAATCAAGAATTTTAGACTTACGAGTAGGTAGGTAAATGTTTTAGGTGTATTTTGTTACAGTTTTAAATAGGTACATAATAATTAATAACTAATTGTCTAAATATTAAATTACTTAATTACAATTTTTAATTTTGTAATACTTAATGATAAAAAATACACGATTTAGATGTATGTGGCTGTAATTAAATTAACATAAATTGTAAAGCATTCGGAACCTGACGTTGCTTCCAAAGATATGAGAACTACACAATAAATTATTTTCGTTTATATGTATAATCTTTATCTTTTTTATAATTGTTTGAAGCCATATTTTACTGTATTTCTAAGAAATAATTTTAATATCGCAGTAATAGAAACATATGTTTTAACTACTAGCGGAACCCAAAAAAATCCAAAAAATCGTAAATTGCTGTACCAATTTGCTACTTCAGTAAAGATAGTTAGGTAATAAGAGAGAGTGGAGGAACAATGGATTTTTACGATTGGACACTGTATTATCTGCTGCGGTGGTCTATACGTGTACATTAAGTTACCACACGACAACCATTACGAATTTGCGTTTCGAAAAAACCCGGTCTTTGGTGGTTTTATCGAAAACATCGATTGTACCGCTACCTTTTTATTTGTAGGTAATAGTAGGTTGATGGTTACCTCTAATTAGGGTTGGATACGAGTCAACGAGTGGATCTACTAGCATGCTGAGGGCCTAGTGGCAGTTTGATACTTGATACTATCGCGTTAACGTAAACGCGAATTTCTATGGAATTGAAACAGCGCCATCCAGTGGCACTACTGCACAATTTAATTCCATATAAATTCGCGTTTACGTCAACGTGGTAGTAACAGTATGAAAATATTGAAAACTCCCACTAGGCACTCTGAGTAAAGCGTATTATAAACGATCAAATCAAACGTGTTTGTCAAACAACTTGACAATTTGCGGCTTTGTTTGATGCGCTTGTCAAACCTATTGCGTAAGTTTGTCAAAACAAATTTGATCGTTTCGGTTATTTTTTACTTAGCTAAATTCAAAGCTATGATGAAGAATAAATGATTTATACTTAAATAATTATTTAGGTCGATTTTATACCACCGTTTTTACGCGATGTGAGACAACCATTTCCTAAGAAGTATAGATGAATATTTTGCCCTATCACGCAATAACTGCTAATCGGAGACTTTTTATTTTTAAGTTATAAAGCCGCATACCGGTCTTTAGTCTTATGAGCACGGAAATTCTAAAAAAATGTGCCTCTTGAAAAAGCACAATAAGTGGTAATATCATCATCATCATTATCTTCATCAACCCAAATTCGGCTCACAGCTGAGCACAAGTCTCCTCTCAGAATAAGAGGGGTTAGGACAATAGTCCACCACGCTGGCCCAATGCGGATTGGCAGACTTCACGTAGAGAATTCAGAACATTTTCAAGTATGCAGGTTTCCTCACGATGTTTTTCCTTCACCGTTTGAGACACGTGATATTTAATTTCTTAAGATGCACATCTAATACTTATAAATTGCAGAAATATAAAAGTGTTTTAAGTAATATGATATATCCCGACGTTAAGATGGTAACCACTTTAAAATTGAACAATCCTAATAAAGCTAAGTGAAACTCGCAGAGCATAGAGAATGCGACAATTCTAAACTTATCCTCTAAAGTTAAACTAAATGTCTACATTCTGTTTTCGGAGCTACCTATTTATTATATCAAAACCCGACCGCTTGCTGCTCGTTTCTAGGTAGATCAAGTTTCTGGAACTTTCTAAACAGAGAAATAACTTTATAAAGTACCTACAGTAAACCTCTAAAAGGCTACATAAAGTATCAATATCATTTCATCATCCCTTTTTTAATAGCCTGTACTGCAATAATGCGGTGTCTACCTAAATCTACTAAAAACTTACCCTTTAGTCTTAAATGGGTGAATTTTGAGTCTGTACCGATCAATCATTATCATTAACAATCGATGGACTGCTGGACCGAATCCAAAACGATCTCGAGCCGCGAGCGTCCAGCGGCTCCCTGCAACCCGCTTTATGTCCTCGGTCCACCTAGTGGGAGGTCGACCAACACTGAGCTTTCCGGTGCGGGGTCGCCGTTTCAGCTATCAGGTATCGATCATTATCTGATGTTCTGATGTTAATGATAATAATTGGAGCCAACGTATAACGGGTTGGAACACCACCGACTTCCCAACTATGTGGACTGCCACTGAAAATTGGTTATTATAAAGAAAATCTCTATACCCCGGAGTAGAACTTAGGACCACATGAATCATTGCCACAAAACCAACGGAGCAGGTAATCTTGAGTAAAATATTAATCTTCTTTGACTAGCGAAGCAGGGGCGTATCTACCGCCATATATCAGGCGTATCAATTATACGGCACTCGGACTAAAGAGGCCCCTTACTTGTAAAAAATAGTAAAATGTAATCCACAATCTCATCTATAGAGTTTCCCTTGCGTGAGCCCAAAAGTTAGGAAACTTCCTACGTAGATTAAGTTACTGTCATTTTTATTTTTTTACTTTTTATACTTTTTATTACCCACCCCCTATGATGTTTTTGATACAGGGCCCTTTAAAGGTGCGCTAAGCCACTGCTGGCTTCTTAAAGCCAGCTTCATAAACTTTGTCTTGCGCGAGGCAAAAATGTTATGCGACATTCGCGATCCCGGTCCACTTTCTGATGTTCCTCAAACAAGAATTCTTTCTGCGACCTCTTCTACCGGCAACCTTTCCCAGAAGAGCTGTAGGAACTCGTATCTCTCGTGCCATGTGCCTGTGATATGGAACTGTCATTTTTACGATCTGCTAAAGTTTGCGCTTCTGATTGACGCGTCACAGAACTTCGACATTTGTCACTTAATGCGTCCAGCTAATGGCCAAAATATCACTATAACCGCTTAAGTATTACTCGTACTTAAAACTACTACCATCAATTCATTATCATCATCATCATATCAGCCAGGACATTTGGAATTTTGTAACAAAATAACACTCAAAAGTACAAAAGGCCTAAAACGACTATATGCTTTACTAGCTGACGCTGCGCGGTTTCACCCGCGTGGTTCCGTTCCCGTAGGAATACGGAGATAATATATAATCTTATAGCCTTCCTCGATAAATGGGCTATCTAACAATAAAATATTTTTTCAAATCGGACCAGTAGTTCCTGAGATTAGCGCGTTCAATCAAACAAACAAACTCTTCAGCTTTATAACATTAGTATAGATTTAAAACCCGACAGTTCGTCGTATCTTTGTATATAAATCACACACAGCCCTCATTCATGTAAATGATTATTTAAATAAGATGTACATGATAATTATCAGGCGATAGATTCCCGTGCTGTTAGCTGGGGCCCTAATTGCATACTTCGCGTTAATTGACCGGTTTACCAACCGGTCCGCGCTACGTTTGTTAACTCGCTTATCGTTTATTATTAACGATATACAAAAAAATATTATTAGTTAATACAAAAACAATATAATTTTGCATCTGTTCAAACGTTTTGTGGAAAAACACTCTACTTAATCTCTCGATACCACGTCATGTGTGTGTAAAACAAACACCTAAGTATGGGTATTATTGACGTCATCGTCATCCATCATTATCAACCCATATTCGGCTCACTGCTGAGCTCGAGTCTCCTCTCAGAATGAGAGGGGATAGGCCAATAGTCCACCACGCTGGCCCAATGCGGATTGGCAGACTTCACACACGCAGAGAATTTAAAAAAATCTCAAGTATGCAGGTTTCCTCACGATGTTTTTCCTTCACCGTTTGACACCGATTATTGACGTACATAAAGGATATTTTATCAGATATGTGTGACGAGTTTTGAAGAAAATATAAAAAATAATTTGTTTTCTTCCTCCTCTTCTTCGAGTACAACTTCTTCTATGGAGGTTTGCGTCTATTGTATCTTTTCTAACTTTTGAAGCTCGGAACAACTTTGTGTTCCGTATCACTCAATAATACTTTTAAAGCCTAAGTTTTTTACTCTGTATACATACAATCATGATACTCCGTACACATGGTCTGGCTGGTGGGAGGCTTCGGCCGTGGCTAGTTATCACCCTATCGGCAAAGACGTACCGCCAAGCGATTTAGCGTACAATGTCGTGTAGAAACCGAAAGGAGTGTATGTATATATATATATATATATAATGTACCCAGGGAAGTCACTGGCCCTTAAGACACGGGCTTACCTAGTTTAAGGGCCAGGACGTCATTGCTATTTATGTACTGAGTTTATTCAAATAAAACAATTCTTATTCTTATTCTTATATTATCATCCTATACTCCTAACAAGTTAGCCCGCTTCTATCTTAGTTTGCATCATCTCTTACCATCAGCTGAGATTGTAGTCAAGGGTTAACTTGTAAAGAATACAAAAAAAGTAACCTTTGGTTATAGTCAATGTTTTTTTTTTTGCATTCAATTATGCGTTCAACCGCAAGACAGTACCTAAGGGTCACAAGAGTTACTCGTAATTTTAAAACATTGTGCTTTTGCTAGCAAAAGAATATACGTATACTACTGGTATACGTATATACTACTGGTAGTATACGAGTAGTAGATGAGAGCCGTGACAGCCCAGTGGACATGACCTTTGCCTCCGATTCCAGAGGGTGTGGGTTCGAATTCGGTCCGGGGCATGCACCTCCAACTTTTCAGTTGTGTGCATTTTAAAAAATTAAATGACACGCGTCTCTAACGGTGAAGGAAACATCGTGAGGAAACCTGCATATCAGAGAATTTTGTTAATTCTCTGCGTGTGTGAAGTCTGCCAATCCGCATTGGGCCAGCGTGGTGGACTAATGCCTCTGAGCTCAGCAGTGAGTTAAATATAGGTTGATAACGATACGAGTAGTACGTGGCAGTACGCACCTTTGAACGTATCGGTGTGCAGGCTTTATTCACTTAGTGAGTCGTAATCCTCATGTGTGAGGGTCGTGACCACCTCCATCTCTGATCCTTAGGATGTTATGCCATTTTTTCCTATCTCCGGGCTACGCGAAGAGCATTGTAAACTGTGGACTCGAGTGTAGTGCGGACTTGGTCGGATCAACGCATCGGGCTGTGCTCCCGCAATCTTTTTCTTCCACCATGCCAGTAACAAATATTTTTTCCAGATTATCTCCGTCTTTCCTGCCAATGTGTCCGAAGTACTCTAAAATACGCTTGAGGCATATGGTAGAGAGTCTTATTTTAACTTTGAGTTGTTCAAAATGCAGTCCATGGAATCCAGAGCATTTTCCTCCAACACCACATCTCAAAAGCGTCAATCCTTTTGCGGTCTGCAGATTTTAGGGTCCACGTTTCTGCCCCATGGAAAAGACGAGTGTACGAAACGAGTTTTATCTTTGTTTTCAACGAGTCATTTCACTTAGTATGTAGTTAGTAAAAATCTCATAGCAACATTGTGATGCCTATTACATGGTAGCCGTTAGACCGACAGTCTAGACTGAGAGGCGACTCAACTTAGCGCCTAAACACTTACCCAATTATTTCGAGTGCCTCTTTACCCTTGCAGACTTTATTTTATAACTTTTCAGATATTTGAGAATTAATTGTATTTTTTTAAATGTATCCTTGTTTTGGTACTATGCACTATCTCCATGTTTATTACTGCTGCTAAGCAGAATTGCTCTTTAGTTTGTAGATAGTGCCAATGGTGTTTTATAATAGAAGATGCCTCCGCGGTTTCACCCGCGTGATTCCCGTTCCCGGTAGAATACCGGGTAAAAATATAGCATATAGCCTTCCTCGATAAAAATGGGCTATCTAACACTGAAAGAATTTTTCAAATCGGACCAGTAGTTCCTGAGATTAGCGCGTTTAATCAAACAAACAAACAAACTCTTCAGCTTTATAATATTAATATAGACAGAGCATTAGCGCATCAAAACTGAGTCGGGCAAATATGCATAGTGAATGTGTGCGCTCGTGGAGTCGCTAAATTCAGATAACTTATTGCGGTGATTTTGTAGGCACGTAACATATGTATAGTATAAAATAATCATTGGGTAATACAATTCAATCTTATTTTCATCAGCTTGTTAGAGCAGTGAATTAAAGATCACGTTACTTGTAGCTTGCTACATGTATTCCAATATACACTTATTGTCGGATCATATTCTCGTTTGATCAATCATCATTTGTATATAAATAAAAACACGAAAGTTTACTATCTTCTGCTATTAGGGTCAGTAATATATTCAAATTAAGGTCAAGGTTTAGTGAAAGTGAGAAATCTTTCAGGGACGCGTTGTTTACACATATTAGGAAAGTCAGAGTAGAAAGTTACGTGCATGGTTTAAAATTAAAACAGAGTTGGAACCGTTCTAAGTTTGTAATTTGAAATACATTTAATACAACTTTAGTTTTAGTAACACCTGTAAGATTTTTTTTTTTTCATATTGTGTAAGTGCCGTAGGCTCCTTATGGGACCTCAGCGGCGTCAGGGAGGGGTTTGGGCGAGCGCAGAAGCATCGCCTGATGGACCCCGAAGGCAGAAGCAGAATAGATGGGCGGAACGGCTCTCTAAGGGCGTCTCCACTGAGACTTGGACCTCGGCTTAGAGGGCCGTTCGGGAAGGGTGTTTTGGGCTTAGTGTATCAGTCCGGGCGCCCCCGAGATCGTGAGTTAAAAAGCCCACGTCTGGGTGACGTCAGATATCAGGGACCTATAAGAGCGGCCGCACATAGCAAGGTGAACAACGCAGATGTCTTATAGCAAAATGTATCGCCCATGACATTAAGAAACTATTATTGACACCACTGGGCGTTGAAATCTATAGTAATTACTAAAATATTGCAAAGAAAACCAAATGTCCGGGAATCTAAAAAAAATTGGATTGTTTGTGTCTGTACGCGCCAAAACTATTTAACGAATTTTCATGTTGGTTTTACAAGCAAATTCTGGGGCAAACTACAAACTGGGACAAACTGGGGTGTTGGTTTCGTCAAAAATTAACCTAGCTAAAGAAAAAAGAAAACCACGGAATTTCACGCGAACAAAGTCACCGGCGTACAGTAGTAATAAATTAATTAATTAACATCTATACTCTCGTCACCTCTCGGGGATTAGTTGTCGTGCTAATTAACGTGGGACTTTATTTCAATGCTTGCTTTCTCAATATTAGAAAATCCTATATTTGTTAATATCAAACTAAATTTTATGTATGTAATTAAAGTAACTGAAAGCCGTGATAGCCCAGTGTTTACGACCTCTGCATCCGATTCCGTAGGGCGTAGGTTCGAATCCGCCCCGGGCATGCACCTCCAACTTTCCAGTTAAGTGCATTTTAATAAATTAATTATCACGTGTTTCAAACGGTAAAGGAAAAACCTGAGTACCTGAGAATTTTCTTAATTCTTTGCGTGTGTGAAGTCTACCAATCCGTATTGTGCCAGCGTGGTGGACTATTGGCCTAACCCCTTTTAATCTGAGAGAAGACTCGTGCTCAACTGTGAGCCGAATATAGGTTGATAACCGTATGAATTTATAACTTCGTTCCATACAAAGACACGTGTACGTTTAAAATGAATTCATATAATCTTAACCACAAAGTTTACCACCTACAAAGTAAATAACATCGAGATCGCGTGCTTCCAGTGAATAAATGTTACTTTACGTTTTACGAGCAGACTCAAGTGGCATTTTTAACTCGATTACGACATTAAATTATTAAAAGAAGTAACAAGGCGCTAAGCTTTAATTAATTAATGATTTAATTCAATAAAATTAAAATGAACATATATTACTTTTGATCGTATTTAGAGAAATGTATCGATTTTCTGTTAAATTATGCAAATCAAATATTTCAACTTATTGAAATTTTTTTACACAGACCTCTTTGAACTTAGCTTAGCTCTTTTAACTTCGCACATTATATTCTAACATCACAAAATTTACATAAGCAACAGATGTTACGAAGAATATTAATAACTCAACGAGCTAACCTTATTAATATTATAATTAAAATGTAGTAATTGACTGATTATTACGGTAACCCAATAATACTTCAATTTTGATAATCACACTATTCAATGAAAATAGATGTCACTCTGGATTAACATATAGGCTACTTTTCATCCCGGAAAAATCCATGCAAACTAAATTCCACGCGGACGATTCCGATTTCCGATTCCCGCTAGTTTAGTATATTTATGGTAAGCCGGACCTTGGAACAAGAAAAATTTTGTCGCGACAATAAAATCTTAAAAAAAGAACGAAGATCGAGTTAAGAAACTTTAAACCATAATTACTAATTCTATGCAGACAAAATAAAACAAAGACGGTAATAGATGTTTATAATTGTACAAGTAATTAGGCACCGAGATAGATTATACACGTATTGTGGAAAGCAAACAGGTAACATTTAGATAAAAACGTGCTTCACAGCTAGTAAATAAAACCCATTTAACACACAAATATTCAGCTCCTAAGTGACCCACTGCTTGCCACTGGGACACAATAAGACGAGGAAGATCCAGTAACTAACTATTCATCGAGATAGATTATACTTACTCATAGTGTGGAAAGCAAACAGGTAATTTTTAGATGAAGACGTGCTCCACAGCTAGTAAATAAAACCCATTTAACAGACAAATATTCAGCTCCTAAGTGACCCACTGCTTACCACTGGGACACAATAAGACGAGGAAGATCCAGTAACACTAACTATTCACTGAGATAGATTGTACTTACTCGTAGTGTGGAAAGCAAACAGGTAATATTTAGATTAAAACGTGCTTCACAGCTAGTAAATAAAACCCATTTAACACACAAATATTCAGCTCCTAAGTGACCCACTGCTTGCCACTGGGACACAATAAAACAACGAGGAAGATCTAGTAACTAACTATTAACCGAGATAGATTATACTTACTCGTAGTGTGGAAAGCAAACAGGTAATTTTTAGATGAAAACGTGCTTCACAGCTAGTAAATGAAACCCATTTAACACACAAATATTCAGCTCCTAAGTGACCCACTGAGACACAATAAAATATCGAGACAGATCCAGTAACTAACTATACAGTAAACCGGTAGATAAATAAATGATCGCAAAAAGCGGTTTCAAAAACCCCCCTTAAGGCATCGCAGCAGCTGCGATCAAGGCTCAAGGCGAACCGCCCGCTTCTTTAGGCCATGTTTTGCAACTCAAATGTAGTTTTTTTTGCGCTTTTTCTGCAACGAACAGTCTCTAGCTGCAATTCACAAGTGAAAATGTAGTCCGTTTTTATCCCCTTTTATATTTATGAGTTGGAAAAAGCCAAGTTATTGCCAATGACCGTCATTTGAACGAGTGCATAACTTAGCTTTTGCTCATTACGTTCCACCATTGACATAATTAAGTGTGTACAATATATATATATAATAGTTTAATGATTCAGTAATGGGTTGTGACAGTGCACTGGAATGATGAATTTGTCAACCATATTTTAGTATGTTTTTATGCGTTCTTTGTTGATTTTGAGTGATATTTCTGTATCTATCGATCGATCTGTCGACTAGAGGACGGCCGCAATCGACCTGTGAATCGATTATTGAAATTAAAATCTCAGCCAATCAATAAACAAATGCCCAAAGCTAGTAAAAGTTCCGTAGTAAGTATATTAGTGTAAACAGACAGATTAACAGTGGTATTCATAAACGTTGCAGGGGCACCCCCAGAGGATCATTCAGTGAGTGAGTTGAGTGTCAAATTCTCAAACAAATATAGATTAAATTCGACACTTAGCGGCCGAATGGTCCCCTAGGGGTGCCCCTACAACGACTGAATTCCACTGTTAGATAAAAATTATTGATTTCACATAACTCCGACCGTTTTGAGTGCTTCAATAACAAACGTCTAAACATCAAAACATTTGGGATGTTTCATGATGATGTTCTCAGATTATTTCCTTCTCTATTCTGAGATGATGATACTATAAATATAAGATGTAAAGAATATCACAAAACTGTGTCAACAAATTCGTCTAATGGTCGGGAAACTAAAACAATGCTTATAAAAATTTTGTTTGTCAGCTTGTTATCATATCAACTTGAAAAAATTACAATAAATAGTACTAAGTTATTTTATACTAGCGGAAGCCCGCAACTTCGTCCGCGTGGAATTCAGTTTTTCACAAATGGAAAAACCATGAACGGGAACCATGGATTTTTCCTGGATGGAAAGTAGCCTATGTTTTACTCCAGAGTAAATCTATTTCCATTCCAAATTTCAGCCGAATCGGTTCAGTAGAAGCGGCGTTAAAGAGTAACAAACATCCATACAAACTTTCGCGTTTATAATATTAGTAGGTTGTTGATAAATCTAAGGTACATTAAAATTAGGTACTTAAAAATGTTGCACATTCCAAAGGTCACTTGAGATGCCCTACTTAAATAATTATCAAAATAGAACAACCGCTTTAACTGTAATTTGGAAACTGTCAAATGACTACATCTAAAGAACACTTAGAGCGTGTAATAGAGAAAGCTGACAAACAATAAACATAAATTACCTTAAGCATGTATTGGGATAGGACGGATTCTTACAGTCGACAAAACGAACCTTTTTTAATGATATGACTTTAGCTTTTTTTAACTACCCATAACATTGCGGTTTGACTCTCTTAGTTCCAATTCCCGTGAGAATATAAGGATAAAGTATAGTCTATGTTACTCGCTGATAATGTAGCTTTCCATAAGTTTTTTTTTTAATAGGTAGTTTCGGAGACTATTTGTAACAAACAAACAATCAATATTTTTTTTTATTATATTAGTTAATTTGGTTCATTTGGCTGCCTTGAGAAACTCCATTAGCCTTGATTGACGAAATTTGTCGGTTTGTCGATGTCAATATAGCATACTTTAGTAACAAATTCTCAGAGGCTTTTATTTTTTACAACTGAATTCAAGATAGGAAGTTTAAAACAGCGTATTCGAAACATATAGGAGTAGGTGTTTATTATAGGTATGTCCGCGATTTTCCTAAAAATCATTTCCATTATTTTTTAAAGATTTAAAGGCGAAAAATATTAGAGTAGGTATATTATCGTACCTTCCGACAATAAACGTCTTAAAGCTAATTTTCAAAGGTGCTTGAACACTGTTAAATAAATGGTAGGTACCTACTTAAATATAAAATCATCATTCATCATCATTGTCTTAATGATGATGAATGATGATCAGTTATCTTAATAAGTTCCTAAGCCTAAGGTTGCCTGGAAGAGATCGCTACTAAGCGATAAGGCCGCCTTTTGTATTCTACTTTTTCTTATGTTTCTGTTTTGCTTGTTTTCTTTTATTTATTGTGGTGTACAAATAAATATTAAATAAATTGTCAGCCGATGGACGTCCACTGCTGGACATAGGCCTCTTGCATGGACTTCCAAACAAAACGGTCTCGGCCCCCAACATCCAGCGGCTCCCTGCAACCCGCTTGATGTCTTCGGTCCACCTAGTGGGGGGTCGACCAACACTGCGCTTTCCGGTGCGGGGTCGCCATTATAGCACCTTAGGACCCCAACGTCCATCGGCTCTACGAACTATGTGGCCTGCCCACTGTCACTTCAAATAATAAAATATGCCTACATAAATAAAAATATTTACCTCAAAAGTAAAAACACTGCGTTTCCAAAGTTCATTGTCATTCATATTAGTTCGTCACGCATATCACAAATATTTATACAAAACAAATAACAATTCGTATTCCAAACAAACCTAATATTTATTTATTCTTTTGTTTTCCGAACACAATTTTAGATACATTTTGCATTTAGTGTGATATCGTTTTATTTGCTGAATATATTTCACTCCACGATCACAGAATAGAGAATGTCCAGAATGAGTCTTTATAAGCAGCGCGGTGAAGCCGGTGAAACCCATTAAAAAAACAAACGTCACGCATCTCCTTGATATCCGAATGTAGAACTTTTTTCATAATTTGTATTTCAAAATTTAACATTTACAACAATTACTTAAATTAATATAATAATCAATAATTACCAATTGAAAAAAAATACTCCATTTTATTTCTTCAGTTTTTGTGAACACTTTTTAAAATATTTCAAAACATAAGACGCCAATTTTCTTGAATAATATTGAAAATTACTAATTCGACTCCTCGTGTCGTACTGACTCAATAATGTATTATAGTCTGGCAAGTTCGTTGATAAAACTCCCATGATATGCGGGCGAAGGGGGAAAGACTGCGCGGGTGTGAAATCGTGCGTGCGGAGAAATGAGGTGCATCAGTCGTGGGTTTTTCATTCATCGCTACACGCCCCCGGGACCGCGTATATTTGAAACGGCTACAATACCGTCGTGTTCCACTCTCCACTCCAGCGGAGATCAGCACCAAATAGGCCTACATACAACGATCAGCCCCTGGTGGTCAAGTGTGGAAAAGGCCCAGGAAAAAAGAAGAAGAAGACCGTCGTGATCCGTGCACTCTTGTTTTTTTTAAATGGATGGAATGGGTGAGGATTGAACCACCACTCCTCGGTGATGAATCCAACCGCTTTTACCGTTGAGCTATTGAGGCTCTATCTGCCTATTATTCTTTAATCTGTGTCCACGATATAACAAATCCAACAAGTTTACCAAAGGACTGTACACAAAAAGAATGACAATAAACGTAAAACACTCAGTCCCTTGCCCTTTATCCGGTCGGTGGCGACCAACACGCACCAATTAGCCGTCCCTTACACGTTGAGAGTTATCTTGAGCGAATCGTACAATGCCTTTTCGGAAAATGGACCCTAATTCTGCCATTACTACGAGATTGAACCAAACGGTGCTTATGAATAAAGCTGAAATATTTCGTGTGATATAAAAATTTCGTTTCGACATACCAGTACGCTAAGTTGCTTGGTACCTATGGGTTCGATAGGTTAACAACCACGGTATAAACTACCATAAACATAAACAACCAACTTTAAACCCAATTTAACTGATGTAAAGCTCTTAATTCATACCTCTCGGTACCTGTCATCTTTAATTATAAAGTCAGCCATTGACGGTCAATTACACTCACGTGTTTCATAAATCGAGCCGTCATGCACGCAGTGACCAATACACGATCAGTTATAGTCGTGGGTGCTGCAGAAACGTGAGAATAATTGATCGTCAATGGCGTGCATAAGTTACTCGTAGTATTAATACATGGATTCATTATACAACCCACAGAATAGACAACACTAAAAGCTAACATTTTGTTACTTCCTAAATCTGTGGGACCACCTAACCCAAAAAAAATGTCATAAACTTTCTACAAAGTGTCGTGTCAATGTTAAAATAACACAAAGTATTTTTAGTCGTAGTATTCTTTATACTAGAGCTCATCCGGAGTTACAGACATGCTGATTTCTGCTGCCAAGCAGCATTACTGTATTATTACTATTTGCGGTCTGAGGATGGGATATGCCGATGTAACTACAGGCACATAATATACATGAAAAATCCCGTAGGCATAGACTTTACTTAAATCTATGCCTATGGGATTTTTCCTGTACATAGGCGATGTTTTTCCTCTTAACCCCAAAACATTAGTCTCAGAATACTGTGAATAAACCTTGTAAGATTTGTTATAATAAAGATACACACATCACTCCTTAGCCCCAAAGTATGTGTATAGCCTGTGTTATGGGGTGCTAAGATAGCTTTTATCATACAAAATTACATACCTACTACAAATAAATACTTATATAATATATAAATACATCCAGACACTGGAAAACATGGTGATGATGGTGGGCATCACACAAATATTTTCCAGTTGTGGGAATCGAACCCATGGCAGTGGTTGCAGATAGTAGGGTCACCACCCACTACGCCATGTGATCGTCATGTTATATAACCCAGCAACATAATGCAGATAGCATAAACACGATAGACGCAGCAAACCCTACTTCTTACTAATATTATAAACGCGAAAGTCTGTATGGATGTTTGTTAATCTTTAACGCCGCTATTACTGAAGCGATTTGGCTGAAATTTGGAATGGAAATAGATCTTAGACTTTTTATCCCGAAAAATCCTTGGATTCCCGAGATTTGCGAAAACCTGATGATTTTGGTGGTATGAATGTTTGTTACTCTTTCACGCCTCGGCTACTGAACCGAATCACCTGAAATTTGAAGTAGAGATAGATTATAGTATTATTAACACATAGGCTACTTTTTATCCCGAAAAAATTCATGGTTCCCAAGGGATTGGAGAAAAACTAAATTCCACGCTGACAAAGTCGTGAAGGCGTCCGTAGTGTTTTCATATGCGGCACATGGCTTGCTATTGCAGTAGTTCAAAGTAAAGCTCGTCGTATGTTCCCCGCCGTGTTTTACTGCTGTAACGGTACGCTAGCGCCACTGCAACTATACGAGACCATTATTGTGACTCTTTTTATTTTGATTTGTTGACAACATTGTTGTTGACTCGTACATTTGTCCTGTAAACCTCTGCAGTGTGTATATTATGTAAGACAAATGTACGCGCTTCAGTTTATTATACAAGTGCCGTTTATAACTCACTGCCGTAGGAGGATTATGATTTTGTAGCGTATTTGTAAGTACCTACATAGTTTATTTATTTGGCACGACAGGCTAAAACGTAATTCAGCTAATTTCTTCGAAAAAAAATTAACTTTCGCAAAGTTTTCTATTTGAAAGCTTTTCTGTATTCTAAAGGATTATGACGTCATTACGGTCATTTTCATTTACGATTAGAAATACTGTTTAATGATATACTTGTTACAAATCTAATATGTATAGCTAATATAATATATTCTCACACAACTGGAATGATTCTAATGTCTTATTTTTTATCATTTTTGTATCTAGTAACTTGGCAAGTTGTATATCTCTCAATAAGCCTATGTCTTTTGTAGGTTTTAAATGATATTATATTGAATCTGTCAAAATGACAAGCTTTTTTAAAAAGAATCAAACTTATTAACGCTCAAATACATAACCCTATTTCGTCAAACAAATAAAAATAAACCTGCTACGTGATAAAAATACATGACAATGTTACAAATAACATGGGCGATAAAAGCGGGAAACTTTTATAAAATAATATGCGCAATCGGAAGTGCTGCCGACCGCAGAACGAGTATCTACCGCAAACGGTGAACGGTGAACGGTGAACGAACCATTATTAGAATGAAACAATCGCTCCACGCGAATGGGTTCCCAGATGGGAATGTCTTTTTCAATAACATAAATATTTAAATACAAAAAGAGTGACTTGAATAAGTTAGCAAAGGTTAAATTTACATGTGTGATTTTATTTTATAGTTTTCATAACTAGATAGTGGATCCCAATCTGCCTTCGATTCGGAGGGCATATGTTTGAACCCTTCGAGGCACGGGGTTTTCGGGCCGTCGACCTCCTTTAAAGTGCTACTCAGTAGCAGGCTGGAGGAAGTCGACGGCCTAATGTTTGTTGGCAAAATGTTGGTTGAACAAAAAGTAATAATTAACTTAATTTGTTAATACAGCTTGTCCGAGTATCATTGATCTTTAGCGGGAAACTTACTTGTAGTTGTGTTCTTCGGCTTCTATTTCTCACATAGTTTTCTCACTTCGTTATTGGTTATTTAAGTTAAAAATAATAAATCATTTAATTTTTTTTTATACAAACTATAGAATACTTACTGTAAAAATCATTATTACTTTTTCTTTTTAACGGTTAACGTCAAGATTGTAGTGAACGCGTAGGTACCTATAATAGTAATTTCCACCATTAATTAATTCTATCGTCGCTTATATCTTGCAACCATAGCTTTTTTATATATTACAGGCAAACGCAACATTGCTTAATGGATTTATCTTGAATCAGTTTTTGCTGTTCGCACATTACTGCGCACGCCGCAAACATTCGCGCGTGCGCCGCGCCGTTAACGTCATCCGCATTTCTTTGTCGCATTCGATGGACTCTACGCGCATCGAGTTTTAATTACGCTATTCGCATTTTTAATAGATACCACAAGAAAGACACAGATAATAATCATTAAAAAGATATCTTAACATGAACATTTTTTTTGAACTCTGACAGATATAAATTTCCTAAACTGACAACTTTGTATCTTATAATTACTTCCTTCTACCGAAAATATGCTTTCTATTAAAAACTGCGTCCAAATTGGCCCTTCGATTTGGGTGTTGCGATGCCGTATACAGACACAAATATCAACGGCAAACTTGTAACAGTTGTCGTAACAAGAGATGAAGGATGGGCGTTACTATAATTTCGGTAATGTGCAATGAACTTAAGTCTACTAATATTTCATGTATATAAGAAATCTTTGTCTGGTTGTTATGTTTTTACACATAATGCATTTACATTAATTGATGTACAATCTATCTATCTTGACTATCCTAGACCTGGGAGGCTTGTAGGCGACTTTATGAACACTCCATCATCATTTTTTAAGTTGATCCCGATATTGACTCTTCTATTTTATAACTATCTTGACGGACCTTTCAGCCCGTTGTCCTGTCTATACAATATAATTTATATTATTATTAATAATTTTCCGATGTTTTCATTTAGAAGTAATATTAATTCTCTTACTAAACTATTAATGTTATTCGGGAAGGAAAATAGTCCAATAAATTACGAGCAGTCGTTCTTGAGTTATAAATAAGTAGATAATAAGTAGGTAGGTACTACTTGAAAAGTAATATTTCTGCAAACATTTCCCTACGTTCGCGAAGTGAAAAGCCACTTAAAATTCTTCATCAAGGACATTGAAAAGCGTCTTTTGACGTTCACCAGAAAGTGGGCCAACTTTGCGGGTCACGCTTTAAACTCTTTCAATGAAAACTCCACGTCCCGTAGGACATTAATAAACGATTACCAACTTACAAGGAAGCCTAAGAATGGCTTGAAATTATAAAGCCAACGTTCGTTCTCTCATTTCAGCTCCAACTCGATCTTGGAATTGCTCTGTTGAACATAAAATATGTACAATTGTTAATGAATTGAGTTGGTGAAGCAGTTTTATTTTTTTTTGTCTAAGTTTAATGACCTACTTTTGGATAAACTTCTAATTTTAGAGGGAATTTTCGAGCTTTAATACGATCCAAGCTCCAATTCGGATTGGCTAACTTAATGGTAACAATGTTTGAATTTGTAATTATCACTATTAATTATAAGCCCGAGACAGGTGGTTAAAATTGCTTCTGTCAGCTTCTGTTGTCTCTACCATCTACAATATGGGTATCAACAAGTCCACTATCATAGATAGCATGATTGCAGTCAAGCTCCAGCTTATGAACAAATAAATAACTGTATAATTAAATCAAAAATTAGCATCCTAAAAACGCCTATGAGACCGATGATAACAATAAAATTAGTACCTATCGTTAGAACGTGCTTACGACCTTAGTACTTATTGTATAAATTATTTTACACTAAATTGTCTACGAACATTATCATACCTAATTATCGAACTTTCTAAGTACAAACAAAAGTGAAATCATAGATTTATACAAAGTTTAAATTTAAAATGATTATTTACATCGAGAGCACATGTATAAGATGACACACACCCATGGGCGGAGCATTAGATAATGATTGTGTTAACACTTGATGTTTGTCGAGACGCTGTCGTTATTAAAGAGCTTTCTAAACACAAACACACCGCTCGTCGATCGGTGTGAGGTCTTGTTATCAACATATCGAATGTCTTGCATTGCCTTAATGAGAAAGAAATATCTTTCGATAGGTACTTCTATACTTTATTATAAACTAGCAGACGCTCGTGACTTCGTAAGCGTGGAATTCAGTTTTTTCACAAATCCCGCACGAACCATGGATTTTTCCGGAACGAAAAGAAGCCTATGTGTTAATATAGAAAAAAAACTATTTCCATTTTAACAAACATACACACTTACACACTCACACTTGCACACTAACTATCGCCTTTATAATATTAGTTGATGCGAAGTGAGATTGTTTATTTGCTGCGCTATCAGAGCTAAACCACTCAACCGATTTTAAAAATTCTTTCACCAATGGAAAGCTACATTATCAACGAGTGATATAGGTTGTATTTTATCCCCGTTTTCCCACGCAAACGGGAACTACGTGGGAGTAGCCGTGGGGCGGTTAGTAATTGAATATTTTTATTGTTGTGGTTTCATAAAAATCGATAACACAAATAATAAAAGAGTTGTGAAAGTGCTTTACAATGTAATGTTGTTTATTTATATGCAGAAAGAATTAAAGAACACTCCCATTCATGGGCGGAGTCTTAATGTCATTTATAATAAGCACAAATAAACCGCTTGTGTGTATAATTTGTACCCGAACAGAATTATTAGCCTAGAATTTTCTAAATCTAAAGGTGCTGATAGACTTGAGCATTCACTTGTAACTGAACATCGAGTATTCGCCGTTTTTATATTTGTGGAACTGAACTACGGGCTGAGGCAAATATTGCTACGAACGTCTTGAGAATTCTAGCGAACGCTCTATTCGATGATCGTCAAAGATATTCTTCATAAAGATGTCAGACTTGACGGTTAAACCACTGACTGTCACACTAGAGAGCAACAGGGCTGCGGGAGGGACGTCGCAGACCGGAACTATGACAAAAGCTTGTCTCGGCAAAAAGCTCCAAGCAAATCTGCTCCCTAGAATATGCCCGAACACTTGATAGAATGCTCGCTAAAATGTTCTCGTATTTTTCTGTGATGTAACATTCTGACGAATGCTCATTACAAGTGAATGCTCAAGTCTATCAGCACCTTAAGTAGAATATCTAAACATTGTCCGAACAACTATTATCGGTATGTATGACGAATATTTTGTGCAAAATTTAAATACGCAAAATATATTCAATTCCTAAGTCGTCAAGGTCGTTCAAGCTCTTATCTCTTATCAACCTTGCAACATGCGCGCCATATCAATGTTGATAAAAATTATGTTAATCACGATATAACTTTATTTCCGTGTGAAATCTCCTATGTATGTAAATTTAGACTTGTTTGTAAAACTTAACTACTTAATTCTACATTCATATCTTAATGTAGTTTATTTATGCTGAAATTAACAAGAAATGTTCGCATAAAAAGGAGATGATTTACGGATCGTAAATAACTTGGAGACTATAATTATACCTTTTAGATTTGTTGTGATTATTTTCCAATGAGATCATAATTATGATATGAAAATGATAGTCCATAAAGTAACTTTTTTATTTAAGAAAAGTAATAGGTATCCTGCTTTATTTATTTGAGAACCCTTAATAATGTTTTAATAATAACTAGTAGTCCCGTCTATAATTGAGGCTACAATAAAAAAAAACCTGGTTATTGGGTAAATGAAAAGCCTCAAGTGATAAATCTCCGAGGGATGCTTTAATATGTCAGCTTTTCTGACTATGTTTCATTTAGATTCTCTTTCTACAATAGCTAACGCTTCAAAAACTAAATAAAATATGAGAATGACATTCGATATCAATAGGTCATGATATCATAGACCATGAAAAGGCCTAGTTAGTAATTACCATACTTTCGCATTCATAATATTAGTTTTTTTTTCAATTAAATAATAGTCAAAAACAATGTTTACTAAAACATGAAAAGAGTTTATTTGAAGGAGACTCAGACGGAAGCGGCGAGCCGCCTCCGTTAAGACGGAGCTGAATAAACACAACAATGCCACATGTTTCACCTCAAACAATAGCAACAGTCCTGTGGCGACAACATTTGACATTGTTGACGTAGCCTTGGCCGTCCAATATCTGTAATATCAACCATTACTGACTTCGACCTACATACTTCGGTTTTATCGTAATTGCCCAGAATACATATTATGTATTAAGAGCCGTGATAGCCCCGTGGATATGACCTCTGCCTCCGATTCCGGGTGGTTCGAATCCGGTCCGGGGCATGCACCTCCAACTTTTCACTTGTGTGCATTTTAAGAAATTAAATATCACGTATCTCAATCGGAAGAAAAACATCGTGAAGGAAAACATCGTGAGGAAACCTGCATACCAGAGAATTTTCTTAATTATCTGCGTGTGTGAAGTCTCCCAATCCGCATTGGGCCAGCGTGGTGGACTATTGGCCTAATCCCTCTCATTCTGAGAGGAGACTCGAGCTCAGCAGTGAGCCGAATATGGGTTGATGAACAACATGAACATGTTATGTATAAGTTCTATTTCCCAAAAATCTACTTTTTATATAATGACCCGCGTAGTACCTGGAATACGAAGTAAGAAGAAAGAAAGGAGTACAAAGATAAAATATAGCCCAAGTTACTCATTGATAATGTCGCTTTCTTTTGTTAAAAGTCGGTCCATCTATTAGTCAATAACTATCATGAGAACTTTTACTGAAAATTATAAGGAAAGAAAATCTCAAATTTTCATAGTCACAAGATAAATAAGAATACGCAGAATCGTCTTTTAATGATAACTAGCCAACGCCCCGCGGTTTCACCTGCGTAGTTCCCGTCCCCGTAAAAATACGGGAACAAAATGATACACCTATGATACTTACAAATGACGTGGCTTTCTAGTGGTAAAAGAATTTTCAAAATCGGTTCTCTCTATCCAGAGATACAATATAACTTTACCTCTTTATAATAATAGTAAAGATAAACAAAATGGTTTTCCTTGTTGTCTTTACTCAATGAGACAATCAAAACTTGAATAGCATGCATGTATACAGAAATAATAAGGAAAACTTAAGTTTGCAACTAACCGCATATCAAAGGAAATGTTTAATGACATAAGACTGAATGAGGAAAATTATCCCGATACTTATGTTTTTTATGATATACGAGTAATTCTTATTTATACCCATTTTAGTAATTGGTAGTTATAATAAACATATTACTTTTGTGAAACTCAAACTCAAATTAATATTGTAGGCTTGTACAATATTTTTTGAAAAGACAAACTGTCAGCTTTCACCTGATAAGTAGTTTAATTTTTTCGGAACCTATTCTAAACCATTGTGTTGTTTTGCTGTTATACCATCATCGTAAAACATTTTATTCACATGTCTGTTACGTTAAACTAACGAACCCAGTCAAACTTCGCAGTTAATGATAACAAATTGGACTATAATCGATCATATCTAACTTAAATAAATTCCACAAAAAGGTTGCACATACAAATTTAACCTATTGAACGCGTAGAGAAAATATAAAACATTCAATATGAAACATGCCTTGTATTTATAATGTCTGTTTACTTGGGCTATTGATCAGAATTAGCATTTAATCCTCGCATACTCCTGCATATGTAGGTATTTATCGTCTTACAACGATTATGGCTGGACATTATATTTCATATAACGAGTGACTGTCAGCATATGCCGGGTCAATTAGCATGAATTAGCGCTAGATAGGCCGGGCCCGGCTATAAATTGCCCTATTGAATAGATAAAGGTAAAGATAACACGTTCAAATTGAATGGCGGACTTAACGTTAATTGATTGATGTTTGCGAAAAACAAATATTGTTTTAGATTTTACATGTGTCTAGATAAAAGATATATTTTGTTTTATTCTCTTTAATTTTGGTTTATTTAATTAACGGACCTACGTAGGTACTTTAAAATAATATATAGTCCCCAAAAATATTATATAAATTAACAATGTTTTTGGACATAAATATTTCCCTTTCAAGCGAAAAGCTAGGACGAGATATTATGACAACGATGCAACGAGCAGATGTTTGTACCTAAGTATTTTGTTCTTCCTCTTCTTTTTTGGTAACCTTATGTTATTTTGTTTTTAGGATACTATCAGCCGGCGGGTCCGCTGATAAAAGAGAGCGGCGCAGACGCAGAGCGAGCGCTTGCGAGATACCACCCGCCGCACTACCATGCCCCGCACCCCCCTGTGAGTAACCACCATCCACATACAATATTAAGATACATGAGAGCGGTGCAGACGCAAAGCGAGCGCTCGCGAGATACCTCCCGCCGCACTACCATGCCCCGCACCCCCCTGTGAGTAACCACCATCCACTAACAGTATTAAGATACATGAGAGCGGCGCAGACGCAGAGCATGCGCTCGCGACATACCACCCGCCACACTACCATGCCCCGCACCCCCCTGTGAGTAACCACAATCCACATACAATATTTTGACACAAGAGAGCGGCGCAAATGCAGAGCGAGCGCTCACGAGATACTACCCGCCGCACTACCATACCCCGCACCCCCCTGTGAGTAACCACCATCCACATACAATATTAAGACAAGAGAGCGGCGCAAACGCAGAGCGAGCGCTCACGAGATACTACCCGCCGCACTACCATGCCCCGCACCCCCCTGTGAGTAACCACCATCCACATACAATATTAAGATACATGAGAGCGGTGCAGACGCAAAGCGAGCGCTCGCGAGATACCTCCCGCCGCACTACCATGCCCCGCACCCCCCTGTGAGTAACCACCATCCACTAACAGTATTAAGATACATGAGAGCGGCGCAGACGCAGAGCATGCGCTCGCGACATACCACCCGCCACACTACCATGCCCCGCACCCCCCTGTGAGTAACCACAATCCACATACAATATTTTGACACAAGAGAGCGGCGCAAATGCAGAGCGAGCGCTCACGAGATACTACCCGCCGCACTACCATACCCCGCACCCCCCTGTGAGTAACCACCATCCACATACAATATTAAGACAAGAGAGCGGCGCAAACGCAGAGCGAGCGCTCACGAGATACTACCCGCCGCACTACCATACCCCGCACGCCCCTGTGAGTAACCACCATCCACATACAATATTAAGGTACAAAAGAGCGGCACAGACACAGAGCGAGCGCTCGCCGCTCGCAAATACCACCCGCCACACTACCATGCCCTGCAACCCCCCATGAGTAACCACCATCCAATTACAATATTAAAATACAAACGGTACATACACAGTATTAGAGTCATATATTTTATTTTCCAAAGTTAATCTGTTTTAATTAATTACAAAAAAAAACCGTCTGCGTACTTGGAAATCCACACAATGATAACGATTTCGTTTGCTTGCTCTGATACGTAAATACAAATCAGTGGCATACTCGTATAGCTCAGTAGATATTAGTAAGACGGCAGACGGACTAACATTTATCATTAAATTAAAATATACCTATAATTATAACATAATATATTCTACTTGGATACTAGTATGTTGAATTATGAGTAACTAGAGACTTTTAGAATAATGTAATCAATTTCGTTCCAGGTGCTGCAACAGTATGGGCCGTATTACCCCGCGGAGCTGTGCTACGGGCGGTACTACAGACCGCCTGGACCCTACCACATCTCGCCGCCGCAGCCTGATGCACAGGTAACTCAGCTACCATTCCTACACTTAAAAACAGTAACCAGCAAAAAACCGCACGCAGGAAGCCGTGTGAACCCTGCTATTGAAATATATACGAGTGATTAAACGGGACCCCGTTTTTTACTGGACTACGGATACAGTATCTAGTGACAAACCCAAATGGCACAATTCGACGGGATCAGTTTTTTGCGAGATCCCGCATTCGAGATGCTCGTGTGAATACTAATAATATAAAATAATAACCACATTCGCCATCAAACGTGATCCTGCAGTAAACGGCATCCTGCAAAAATCTGGACTGCCATGTGAAAGGGGCGTAACGAGCTTTTAAAATATACCGCTTCTAAATATATAGTTGAATATATATTTATACATAAATACACATGTTATAGACTAACAAACACTGAACATATAACACTTAAGACGAATTACAAGTACATAAATACTTAGTCGACCGAGACGATTCCGATACAGGTTTAGAAAGTCTGGTCACCTTGTCCCGTTCAAATGGCAAATTTAATTAAGGTCCTAACGTAAGTACATAGAGCTACGTACGCGTGACTTTTGGTATTATGGGTATTGATTTATTTATCTGTATGTCAACCTTCGCATGCAGTTAAATGCTCTGTGAATCCCAGGAAACTTATATGGGGCATCGTGATTTTATCGTTACAACCATACAATCATACAGAAAATAAATCCGATAGAATGACGATTCATTACTTCGACCAATTGCTGCAATGAATTGCTTAATTATTTTTTATTGCTGAATTGCTCCTATAACTTAAAAGCAGTAAAATGTGTTCTTGAGATAGTTTTATTAGTGTCTTTTTGAGAATGCGTCCAGTGGCGCTAACATGCGACCAACGAGATAATAAGCAGAGAAATAGACTAAATTATATATAAAAGAAAGAGATGGGTCTGAGACTACGCGCCATTTGACGAAATTCTGTCTATATTTCTCTTCACTGATCTTCGGTTTAATTTTGTCTTTTTCTCTTCACGAGATTATCTCGTTGGTTGTATGTTAGCGTCGCAGGTATGTACTCATTTCTGCCGTTCTATCATTTTTTTATCATTAAAATCAGTTCCTCTTTATTTACTTATATTATAAAGGATAGCCTTTTATAAAATTAGTAAGTATAGAGGAAATGATTATTCAAGAAACTCGTCATCCCGTCCCGTCTAAGATAAAAGACGTTAATACTTCTGATAATAAATATACCAAATGTTCTGAATAGTACGAGTATGTATTTATTTAAGTGCTTCTTTGTTATTCCAGATGGTAGGCGTAGGAAGCGAGCCGTACCCACCTCAGTACTACGGCACGCCGCCATGTTACCAACATTCCCCGCAGAGGATACCATACGTAGGTTAGTAACAATTTCTGTTCCATATTTGAAATTTATAGAATTGTTTGCGTTATGCGCAAAATGACACAAATGTAGGTACTTCCTAAATCATAAAATTGGGCACAAGAATAATCCGTAATACGTATAATGCAATCCGCCGCAAAAATCATTATTTTTGCAATAAATTTTGTTCAACAAATTTCTTTTGAACTTTGAAGCAGGATTTTACACGCTTAACACTTAGTATAGATATAGAGCAGGGGTGGCCAACTTGATAAGACCCAAGATCTCCTGTTTACTATTGAAACCCTGTACGATCTACCAATTACATAATGTGAGTACTTATTGCGTTTACGTTGCGTAGACGTTTTTTCATAAATGAACCAATTTACAACAATTTACAAGTTGTTGAAATTTTTTCTTCTCTATGTCAACTATCATATATTATAATTTTTATAAAAATTATACAAGATAATGCGTGAAGGAGTTGGTGATTACGTTGTGCAGTCTGGTCTACGTATTTATATTTTTTGCTTTGCAACGATCTACTGGACTAACAGTCGCGATCGACCGGTCGATCGCGATCTACCTGTTGGCCATCCCTGATATAGAGTATAGTTTAAGGTTAAGGAGAAAATTACGCTTTATAATTAGAAGTTTGAGGGTGTAAACCTTTGAAACCTGCTACTTCGGGGTTGCTTACCTTAGATTAAGCATTAAAGTTACTTAGCTTGGGGCTTGGGCTGCCATAAATGCTATCTCGGGCTCGCATTTAACATATTTAGAGGACAAAACTTACTTATTAAAATACCTTACTCACTTTCTACTTCTTCTTCTTTCCTGGACCGCATTTGGCCACTAAGGGTTGGCCGTTGTAAGTATATCTTTCGACTTTTATACTCAATTTCAAATTTTCTACATTCACAGAATACCGAGGATGCCCGTGCCCATTAAACGCGTGTCCAAAAAACGTCCTTATTGGGCCCGCTACTGGTAAAGCCCCCACCGGTGGCGGCCCCGCGGACGTTTCCTCGACCCTCGCGCCGCCCGGGGGCGCCTTCCGACCGAAGGTGCGGGCGGGCGCGCAAGACTCCGCCGCCGACAACCACGGCAGCGGCAAGGTGACTCCATCATTCTGACTTTGACTTTGAAGTACAGTTTTATGGCTGAGTGAGGAGAGAGTTTGGTTTGCTTAGCGAAATCATATGCAACAGTCGTTTTTGCAACCGATGAATACGAATTTAGAAAGGGATTAGGTAGTAATTAGAATTTGTTTTTTTTTAATATATAATACCTATGAAAAGTTGGTTAAGGACCAACCACTTCTATATCTATACTAATATATAAAGCTGAAGAGTTTGTTTGTTTGATCGATTGAACGCGCTAATCTCAGGAACTACTGGTCCGATTTGAAAAATTCTTTCAGTGTTAGATAGCCCATTTATCGAGGAAGGCTATAAGCAACATACACATAACATTATTCCCGTATTCTTACTGGAACGGGAACCACGCGGGTAAAACCGCGCGGCTTCAGCTAGTTATTCATAAGTTAGTTGACCGTTGGTTAAGAATGAACAGGCTGCACGGTCACCAACCATTAGCTGCTGCGTGGGTCTGTTGAAATTAAAAAGAAAGTTAGTATGGCGGTCATATAAAAGCACACCGCTTGCGAAAGCTTCCTCCTAGCTTTCAATCGGCCAAATCTCATTCGATAAACACACTAACAAATTTTAAACTTACTTATGACAATAAGTAAGTTATAACCCCTTTATATTGGTAATCTTGCCTAACATTCTCTTTCTCCATTCCAGGATCCTCCGTTAGAGCCGGAGCCGCCAGAGCCACCGATGGCAGCGGATGCGCCACACCCCTGCCCGTTGCCCGCTATCGGCGGAGCGTCACCTAAGCGCGAAATGTACGACGTGCGGGAAAACCTTCGTCTGACCGCTGACGTTCCTGGACCGACCGAAGCCCTGGGCCCGCCCTCGCCGGCGCGGGGCGCCTGCGCGCCGCAACCGCCGCCCTCGGCTCCGCGACGAGCCCGCCTCGGCAAAGCGATGGCTAGGCGGTCGTTGGCAGGCGACGACACCGCCCTCCTCATATCTACCCCACAATCAACTACCATCAACCAAGATGCAGACGACGACGTTCTCGCTATCTCACCACCCCTCTGCGCGCCAATTGATCTCTCTTCGTCGGATGAACGGTCGACGCCTCTGGTTGATGTAAAAAAAGAAAACGAGGGACCCACGTATGCATCGTCAAGAAAACCAGATGCACAAGCTCTCAAAGAGCACAACAGTACGACGACTTTGATTGATCTCTTGGATCCTACGGACGCCGCGAAGGCCGTCAAACGAAGGTATTCGAAACCTAAATTAGAAATAGAAATGAAAGACGTCCAACTGGAGGACGCTTGTAAAACGAACGGTATCGGGGAACACGTTAAGCTTCAAAAGCGACGAAAAGTTTCCGGTGATCACACAACCGTACCGCGAATTGAAACAATTACAAAAGAACCGAAGAAAAAGTCGCCGTACAAAAGATCACAGAAATCTTTAGCCGTAGACAAAAAAGCTTGTAAGAGAAAATCCGATACAATTAATACTGAGCCGAAAATTAAGAAAGTAATAACTGATAAAATCCTCAATGAAGATCCGCGGCTCACCAATGTAGCGGCAGTACCTAATGATGATCTTTCTCTAAAACCCAAAAATAAAAGTGCTTTATTACTCGACAATCTTATTAAGAAAAACAGTATTGACAGGCCCGATGCAAAAACATACACATCAGACACAAAGCTAAATCCAGCTGAACTTTTCTTATCTCCAAACGAAAGTCCGCAAAATTGTACAAAGAAAACTCTAAATATAAATAATAATATAGTAGACAATAATGTTCCTGTAAATGGCGTACAACCGAAAACCATTGCAGCAGTCAGTCAACTTAAGAAACTAGCTAATAAGAATGTATGCAAAATAGAAAAGGTTGATTCCAAGATCACACATAACCTCAAGTCAGTATTATCATCTCCCACCGAAGCTTTGAACGTCAAGGAGGTCCTTCATACGCCGTTTATAAATGGTGAGACAAATGTTGGAAAAAATAATTTAAAAAATTCTGTTGAAGATGAAAAACCTAAAATAATAGATATTAAAGAAAAGAGCGAACAGAAAGACATTAGCAGTATTCCAGTTGACGCTATTAAAACAATCAAACCTTCAAAAACTAAAACGTTACCGAATCAATTGGAAACAATTCCAAAGTCTATTATTACTGAAAATGTTGATGAATCTCAAACGGCCTTATCTAATGAAAGTAATGTGAAACATTCAGCAAAAACTTGCGAAAAATTAGATGATTTAAATAAATCATTACCAAAACGGAGTAAAGTATATACAGACAAACGAAATGGGGAGTTTAAGAGCAAGAATGTCGAGAACTTAGTCAAGTTGCTAACTTCGAAAAAGCTAGCTTCGAAAGCGACGGAACTTTCGGCGCCAGTTGAAAAGAAAGACGTCGAAATTACTAAAACAAAAGAAATCGTTACACCGAAACGCTGTAAATTAACGGGAGATAAAGCGAGCGGGGAATCTAAAACTAAAAATGTTGAGAAGGTGGTCAAACTACTCGTATCGAAAAAGACAGCCATAAAAACTGACGAAGCGTCGTTGGTTGTAGAAGACGCTTGTTCGTCACCAGTTCCCAGTTTGAGGAAAGGTCGAAGAAGACGCAGCGGCGGTCGACGCGTGCGGCGAGTGGCGGCTCCTTTGACACCGCCTGACCTACAGCCGCGAGTTCAGCCCAAATGGAGCAACGGATGGAATTGGGACGGCGAAGACTACATATCTAAAGTTTACCAAAACGTAAGTGTTTCATCGTTTCTTGGAGATTTTCAATCGAACAGATTTTTATGGCGTTTTAAATACATAGTTTTTTAACTAACTACGCCCGAAGTCTGCCATCAGCCGACTTCGGGCGTAGTTAGTTACCACCCTACCGGTAAAGACATACCGCCAAGTGATTTAGCGTTCCGTTACGATGTCGTGTAGAATCATCCTCCTCCTAACAAGTTAGCCAGCTTCCATCTTAGATTGCATCATTACTTAGGTGAAATAATTGTAGTCAAAGGCTAACATGTAAAGCATGTAAACAAAAAAAAAAACATTTTACACGCAAAAAGCTCCGTTTCCGTGCTTTCTCGCGCGGTTTGTGTGAAGAAAAGAGCGCCGCAAGGTGCTCTTCAAGCTTTCACTTACTTTTGATGTCAGCGCTAGTTTCGTGCCGCTTACTTTCGGGCTAGATGACGATATTGTATTTCTAATATATCTATTTATAAATTAGTATTGGTATTGCAGAACGATACCCGGTTCGACCGCACGGCTCGCTGCTGGCCGCGCATGACGCACGAGAGCGGCGACCGCGTGTCGCGCGGCGACTGCGTGCTGTTGCGCGCGTCGCTCAAGCCGACCAACGAGGCGCAGCCCTACGTCGCCAGGATAGCTAGCCTGTGGGAGGACCCCGAGAACGGTACCTTGTATTGTATTACTGCAACAGCAACGCAGCAACTGAGTCGTCGGGCAACAAATCATTAGCCATTACCACACGGCTCGCAGCTGGCCGCGCATGACACGCAAAGACTGCGTGCGTGTCGCGCGAAGATTGCGTACTACATAGTATATTGTATTACTAGCTGTACCTCGCAGTTTTAGCTCTTACCCCCCGTACCAATGAGAATATCTGGGTAGTAGATTCTTAGCTTTTCTGCTGCAGCTCTCAATCTGGAATCTGACCTACATCTATATGCCCACATCTCGAATTCTATACGTTTCCAGATATCGTACGTTTATTGTGTAGGCTCAATCCAACCGTCTTTTAATCTGTTTTAATATACAAATATTATCGGACCCAGTTACAGTTAGGCAGTACTCCAGTTACAGTAGGCGACAAACAGAATCTTAAGCCGCTTATAATAAGATTTGTCTCTGTTGACTCGCAGGTGAAATGATGGTGTCCCTGGTGTGGTACTACCGGCCGGAGCACACGGAGCGCGGGCGGCAGGCGGCCGACGCGCCGGACGAGGTGTTCGCCTCGCGCCACCGCGACGCCAACTCCGTCGCCTGCATCGAGGACAAGTGCTACGTGCTCACCTTCAACGAGTACTGCAGGTCAGAGCGATTAGGGATTCACCAACCCACCACCTCCCATGGCCCACCCGACTTCGGAGTCATACGGGCCGAATCAGTCAGTGCAAGGGCGGGCCCGGTACTTTCTCTTCGCGTTCCCGGATCGCCTTTTTTTTTTATTCTTTACAAGTTAGCCCTTGACTACAATCTCACCTGATGGTAAGTGATAATGCAGTCTAAGATGGAAGCGGGCTAACTTGTTAGGAGGAGGATGAAAATCCACACCCCTTTCGGTTTCTACACGGCATCGTACCGGAACGCTAAATCGCTTGGCGGTACGTCTTTGCCGGTAGGGTGGTAACTAGCCACGGCCGAAGCCTCCCACCAGCCAGACCTGGACAAATTAAGAAAATCTCAATCTGGCCAGCCGGGGATCGAACCCAGGACCTCAGTCTTGTAAATCCACCGCGCATACCACTGCGCCACGGAGGTCGTTCTTGACTCCCTACAAATTCTTTATTCTTCGTTCTTGTCCCTGTCGCTTCCACCCCCTTCAGGGGCAGCAACACCATCTAACGAGAGATTTCTCGCTTCATTCCCCAAGGTCCCGTCATTGGCAAGTCACGTACGCTCAAAGTCACGGCGCCCTTTTGTGCCGATTACATTCAACGATCATCATAATCATTCATCATCATAGCAGCCGATGGACATGGGCTTTTTACGTAGGCATCTCGAGCTGCTAGCATCCAGCGGCTATTTGCAACCCGCTTGATGTCGTTGCTCCACCTAGCGGGAGGTCGACACTTCCAACACCTTGTGATCTCAACATCCATGGGCTTTCGACCTATATGCCTTGCCCATTGCTAATTCAACTTCGCAAATAGCTATGTCAATGACTTTGGTTCTTTTGCGGATCTCCTCATTCTGATTCAATGTCGCAAATAAACTATAAGCATAATTCAATATATTAAGTATAAATGTCTCCAAACTTCTAGTCCGTTCTAAATACTAGGCATATAACTTAAACGTGTTAAAGGCCTGAGAAGGCCGATTGACGCAGCGTGTATGGTCCCTAATATATTCGAGTCTGTACATTCTATTTCCACAACTGAAAAAAAATTGTTGAAAAATAGATGTTTTCCTATTCCTGGGTGATTTACTCGTGGAAATCCTGTATCATGACTTTTTATCAATCTACAACGTATAAAACTATCCATTGATGTTTGATGGTGATGTTGATCCAGCAACAAAATTCCTTGCGTAGTATAAAAAATTTAAACGCGGGAAGTACTTTGCATAGGTAAATTATAAAGCTACTCATGAGTTATCTGAGTAACCATAATACAAAGTACATTTACTTTGGGGCTAGGTGTGTGTATTGCCCTAATATATGTTTATATATTTTTAGTTGTTTTGTGAAAATAAAACTGAGTATTTATATTTTTACACAGATACAAGAAGCGACTTAAGGCTGCCGAAGAGGGCATCGTTATAGGGCCTTCGATAGTGCCCCCTTTGCCCGCCAGCGAAGTGACCCCCGCGCTCGCGCCCAACGACACCAAGCTACCACCCTCGGTGTCCCCCGAATTGGTCCTCTTCTGCAGGAAGATATACGACTTCAGGTCTAAAAAAATCCACGTGCCCAACAAATGAACTAGCCGCTGGAACGTTTGGATGTCGATTTTACATTTATGTCGGGCGCGATGGACCTCGAGAATTTTTGTAAGTATTTTTGTCTACTTAGGAGTCAAACACCAAAGCTTGAACATAAGTCTACCGTCGGTGACACTTCCCGAGGGTTGTTCGCCACTCGTCGGATATGAGAAATGTATACTTTTCATCGTAGTGTCTCGTCAAACCCTATATTAGTACAAAGCCCGATTCCAGTAGATGAGTGTGGCCATTTTCTTTTTTGGATAATCGCCGATCTGTCGTTCTGTTGCTTGTATCGTATTGTATCGTAGTGATGTTCGTTGTATATTATATTTGAGTTGCGGATTTTGTGACGTTCGATGGTGGTGATGAACTTTGACAATGGATGCCTTTTTATAAAATATAAGTAGCTGTAAGTGAATCATGAATGCATAATTATTGTGAATAGCGATGTTTATTTTTTTTTTTTTGCTTCGGGATCGATGACCTAGATATGTATTCACTTGTTTATGTATCGTAGAGGCGTTGAGTTCGTGTGCGATTCGCCCCGTCTTAGAATCGGTCGAATCGGTCTAACATTAAGTTATGTTTGGCGGAACGGAAAAGGCATTTATACTATTAAAATTAATTTTAATTTACTGTTACATTGTTATCTACGTAGAGTCTATAATAAATTATTATTTTATTACAACAATGCAAGTGCGCCATGTTTTATTGTATTTGCGATTTGGGTAATTCGCTTTCGTATTTTAGGTAAAAATTTCTTGTAACAATTACTGTAAAAGAGTAATGGAAAAATAATACAAGATAATATACAAGTCATGTTAAAGGTACATCTCAATAGTACCTTCAAAATTATTATACAAATTTATGACTTACAATCTTTAGACCATGTTTATACGTAAATATACTATTTTTTCTTGATTTGGTAAGCATGTAGTATTCTACAGAATGCTTAAACGTTTTATTTACTATCCAGTAAATGATCTACCTACAGCATATGAAATCGAAAACTTATTACTTTTTAATATTTTAGTTAAATCAATCAATTATCTACTGAAAAATATCTTCTCTGCATTTGAGGAATTGATTTTTACTTATACTGTCTTTTGTCTATAAAGACTGATTTCGCAAGAGCGGGACACATGTTTTTTACGAAAAAAAAAATTATATTAACTTCGAAAACTGCAACTTGCGAAGCGTTTTTTTATTTATAGTGTCAGCCAATATTTTACACTTAAAAATAACAAGTGGGATCATTGTAACATATTTTAAATATAATATTAGTGCATAGAATATGTAAAACAAAAAAAAATGTGTCGTGCATAAAGAGATATATTGTATGACTATTAATAGTAAAATCTCTTTATCATTAGAATTTGTCTGAATCTGGAACTCAAAAGAAGTCATTTGTTATTGGACGTGAAACGTACCATGCAGTTCGCATCAAATAAAAACTTCGCTGCTCTTCAGGGTTATTATGTGTCTCGGTGTATCATTCAAATATGTCACTATATCGTTTTTATCGTATTTTCTTCTAAGTGATCGTCTAAGATAGTTGTTTCATCGAAATGACCTTTACTACGTAATTTTACATCAAGTGTCAGTGATTCTGTTTTTACGATCATCTAACGTGATTATTTCAACGAAACTAGCAGTTTTACGTCAAAAAAAAGGTTACTTCTTGCTACTAACAGTACTTTACTAATGCCAATTTACATAAAATAACGATAATTATTTCATTTCGTTGAAACACTATGTTAGATGATTGCAAATACCTAAATATGATGTTTGAAAACGATATAATGATTCATTATTTGAATAGTACACCAAGATACATAATAGGCTCACTGATGTTAATGTTAGTGCAAATATTTTTTTTTTACTGGCTTAACGGGTATGGGTTCTAGTCTTCTTAAGCCTTACAGTATAAAACTTTAATATACAGGTCGTGTGGAATAACTTGTCACCTGGCTCGTATGATGTGTGTACTGTATTTGTATGGATGTGTTTGGTAGCCAGGTATCAAGTTAATGCGCACGGGTTATATGTAGTTTCAGTCATGGGGCCTGACTAAAATCACATACAAAATTGTCTGTCGCTTTTTGAGAGGGATGAGGTAAACTCACACATCAAAAATATTTAACTCCAATAAATATACCTATCCTGTGTCCTTACCTACACTACACACAACTATCAATTTTAAATAGTAATACACACAGTGGTGGCACAAGGTTTTTAACTAGGGTATGCATTATACTTGGAAGTTGTGAAAAATGGCATATTCCTTCTCCAATACATGTTCGTAATGAGCTTACAGGGTAGGCAGTGCGTTTTTACATCGATGACGTGCACTGAATACATACACATGCAATTTTAACACAATGAAACATCGATTCTATAGACGCAGTTTGTATGAACACGTTTGATCATGATCATAGAGTTTTGACAGAGGGGTAACCTCTAGCGAGGCAGGTTCTTGAGGTAATTGTTCTGAGAGTTTAGGCCATTAGACTATTGCCATACCCACTACTAAAACGCATGTGTTACTCGAAAAGCTTTTTCTACCTATTCGAATAGGAAGAGGAATATTTGTATTATTTTAAAAAAAGAATTTTGGAGCGGCAAAATTATTTGATACAAACTGCCAATATTCAAATCATGAAATATCTACAACAATAAAAAATATATACTGGTCAACAATCGTGTGAACGTGGATTATTGTAATTCGTTTGCATTGTTTCCATAATTTATGTGTAGACCTGTAATTTAGATTGTATAATTAGTGATTTGTGAACTTCTCGTGCAGAATATTTTAATGGGCATTTGAAGTTTGAACCTCAGTCAGTGTGTAGGACGTATTGCTGAGTTTCTTGAGTATTACACAATATACCATGAAAAATCTGTTATCGGCATTATATTGTATAATATACTTAACAAAAATATTTAAATCAACACTATATGGTTTCATGGTGTATCGTGTATTGCATAGTACGAGTAGGTGGGTACTTTAGCACAATCTAAAAACGGTCAAGTGTTAGGTAGGTATTGTATTTAGATTGAGACGAGCCTCTGGTGCAATTGTTTTTTTTGTTTGCAAAAAAAAAAAGAATAACCTTTTTTTTCGATAATTTTTTTACCTTCACATGCCTAATGTACCAATACTGAATAGTCAAACTGTTTAGTTAAATCGTGTGTAGTGTCCGTCAGTTTATCTGTACAGTTTTTTTTAACGATTTTGATTGAAATGTCTATTAATGTATCTATGTATGTATAATTAATTAAAGGACATGTCTCAATTTTGTATGGAGGCTGGGCATTTATTTAGTATTTTTATCTTAAAAGAACATTAAATATAGGGCTTAAAAACCTAATTTTTTTTGGAACCCGCATTTTCTTTTTAATTAATTTACTAAAATGTAATTTTTTCATCAGCTGACAACATTAATTAAGAATTTTTATGATGGCAACATGCTCGTAACTCCACACCCTGGCAGATTGTCGATGTTCGTTTAAGGTGTATAAATGGCAGTATAAGGAATTGTTTTGTTTCTTCTCTGTCTACGATAAAATGTTTCTTTGTAACTTATATCATATTGACAAATGACAATATTGCATGACTTTTACAGCTTACACCGGATATGAAATCAATTCCAGTTTTTTTTATTGATTGTTTTGAAACTTTTACTTTATTGTTTAATTTGTAGACAAAAGAGCGAAACAAAAAATAAATATTTATCTAATTAATGCAGGTTCCAAAGATTCTAAAAATCATTTTCTAAACAGCAATTTGCATTTTCTATCCGTAAAAAATACTATCGACTTGCTTAAAAATTATAAATAATAACGGCCCATTTTGGGACATGTCCTTCGTACTATGTGATTAAATAAATATGTACAGTTAAAACTGAACGTCTGTACAGCGTGTAAGTGCGCTGTAGACTTGACGGTATACTTGATCGTGTGTGGCTGGCGTTTTAAGATGTGCGTTTGTACCTGCCTACAGCCGCAAACTGCTAACTCTCTATCTATTTCTTACAATGTATCTCTTGAACTGTTTCGTTATTGGCTGTCTCTTTTTGATATTTTTTTTATATTATTATGTTACACCTGTACATATTGTAACTTTATTTTTACTTAGTTTTAATTTCAAACTTACTGTCCCAGTGAGATTATATTACTGAAATCAATTTATTAATAATATTTTAATCCACTTTATGTAATCATGACTATGAAAAACTGAATAATTTTCTTGTTTTCTGTCGCGTGTCTTACTCAAGTCAATTTTAAGTTGATTTATTTATTTAATTTTTTTAGCAAAATCAAATTAACTTAATTATATGTGTTTTAAATAATTAACTTATTGTAAACAGTGACTTTTTTATTACAATCTCACTGGTGTCTATTCCAAAGCTTAAGTTTTCAATGTTTCTTGTCCTATTCTTTGCTTGATGCCAAAAAATTAGCTGCGAAATGTTCTATTATTCAATAATAATTGTAATACCATTCTCTTTTCTATTTAGGTTATCCAAATGTCCGCGGAGACTGCGTATTAAATGCATTTATAAATGCTTCCAGTAACTCATGAGCGTATATAGGGGGAGCGGAACAGGGGGGCTGTGCCCATCCTATAATGGACCTGGGATTCTGGGCTACCAATATGGAATTCTATTATGATACTAATAACAGACTTGATATCGGGGGCCAGGCCCCCCTAGGAAATAATCCTAGATACGCCACTGGAGTAACTGCCTACGTTCAAGTAGGAATGTAGAGATATTCAGACTTTTCAATCTCCTAATTGGCTATTTAAGCAGAATATCTTAAGATCTTCTGAACGAAAGGCATTCTAAGACATTTCCACGCAGACTCCTCGCACATTATTACTCATTATTAATTACTTAATTAGAATTAATGAGTAAATTCCATAATACTAATATTACTATAAGTAAGCTGTCCCTTGCTTGTAGATGGAATGTTTTAAAGATGTTACCTGGACAACCGCAAACTTCTTTTAGTCAATGATAATTTTTAGAATTAGGTTTAACTAATAAGAAAAAAAATACCTTGTTTTTATTATTTATTTGTTTCAATGGAAATTATATAGGTATATTTTTATTATTGTAACCTACATAGTTACGTTGGCTGTAATTTAATATTGATGTAAAAGTAATATATGTATTTTTATTTCAAACTGTCGTTTTATTTATACAACACTGTGTAATCCTTTTAATATTATAAACGCGAAAGTTTATATGGATGTATAATGCTTTAACGCCGCAATTACTACACCGATTTAGTTAAAACTTAAAATAAAATTAAATCAGATCCTGGACTAAAAATAGGCTATTCTGGAAAATTTATGTTTTCCATAAGATTTGTGATATATACAGAATTTCACACAGACAGACAGTGGCGTAGCAAGGCGTGGGAGGTCGCCTACGGCCTCGCACCTCGAGAACTTTTGGGCCTCGCGGAGCATAGGTCCCGCGCGACTTTAATCACTTTATTAGTTAGCACCTACAGATTATATCTTTCAGCACTTTATATTTCTTCCACTATCGTGCGTTATCTTTCAGCACTTTATATTTCTTCCACTATCGCCCCGAAAAATTCATGGTTTCCCGAGATTGTAACTTTGACGCCGCGATTAGGTACTTAACCTACTCGTATTTAGCTGAAATTTGACTAAAAACGAGAAAAAAACCATGGTTCCTAATGACGGTATGAACTCTTTTACACAATGCCCACCCTGAAATGAACCTGTGCCCACCCTAGAATTCTGGGCTACCGATAAAGAATTCTATTATGATACTAATAATAGACTTGATGTCGAGGGCCAGGCCCACCCTAGGAAATAATCCTAGATACGCCAATGTTGATTAGGTATTTATATCATTTTTAAATCACGGTGGATTGTTTCGAAACAAACTCCAATCATATAGTAACTAACCTACGTCAATGGCTGTTTGTATAATAGTGTGTTCAACCGACCGATTAGATTATTACTTAGATAATAATTATAGTAAACACATAAGTTGAGTTAGGTACCAAAGCTTGATCGTTTGGTACCAGCAAATATAATTTAAGTAATTTTTAGGGTGCCGCCAAAGAGGAAATTATTAGATCAGTATTTTCAGGTCTACGGTCCCGAGCCTAGCCCGTGAAAAGTGGTCCTTCGAGCCGTATGAAACGGCATGAAGATTGCATCCGACTAAACAAGCTTATACTAGGTACAATATCTATAAAAACATTAACAACTATGAGTAACTATAAACATTTATTCAAAATGACGATACAGTTTACAGTCGCTTTATAATTTGAGACGTAGGTACATTTATAGTCCATTATATTTATATTTTACTTTATGGGGTCCGAGTACTCGCTTTCTTTATAAAGAAATCGAGAACCAGAAGGCTGGCCTATATATAGGTAAGAGAATAAGTATTGAAATACAACGTGGCAACACTGCCAGCCTTCTGGGCACTTGCACAAATACATCGATTCGGATGATTTCTACGACGTATAAGTCTTTATACTTTATTATATCATTCAACGACAATTTAAGGCTATACCCCGGCCTTACCAGTGTAAAGTATGATGTATACGCTGGAGGCGCTCAAACTCAGCAGTCGGTATAGAATACTTAGTCGGATGCAATCTTCATGACGTTTCAGTACATCGTGTGTTTGGTTGCGCAAAGCAAGATTTCAGGTATCACCGGTTACGTAGCACCCACGCGCCTTTGATTTACCCAAAATGGCTTTACGCGTCTTTATTTTAGCGTACCTTTTGTATGACTAGTATTAGTCAGTTAGTTACTACTAGTAGTAATTAGTATTTCGGAGACGTCATAAAGATTGCATCAGACTATACCTAAGTATAGGTACCTGCTAATTCAATTCATACGAGACTGTTTTTACACGGTATCGTGTCAGACTAAAAAACTGTAGCCTCTCCCAAACCTGCCATTAATCACTTTTAAAATTACACAGATTTATTACCTAGATTTACCTGAGGAATCGAACCTGCAAATGTGACCTGAGAGGTTGTCAAACTTTAAAATAGATTAAATCTAACCTAGCAACACTAACAACAACGGTTATATTTAATTAACTAGCGGACGCCCGCGACTTCGTCCGCGTGAAAGTCGTTGTAAACTTTCAACTACCCCTATCCTACCACTACCCTACCCCTGCCCTACCCCTACCCTACCCCTACCCTACACTACCCCTATCCTACCCCTAAAACCCTACTCATTAAGGCTGCACTTCTTTATTTATTCCCCCAACCGCGAGTCGAGTCGAGCGCGGCAACCTTTACACAAAAATAATCCATATAGCATGAATTAGTATTCACGCGCTATGGTTTAGCGTATTTCTTGTATAACTTTGGTGTTTCTTTACCAATTTTTATGATTTTTTTTTTTATTGAATAGGTAATAATATTAACTTTTTTAGTTAGGGATGAGTGATGAGTGTTATAAACATAAGAGTAGACAAATATAATTAGAAAGCTCCGAACTGCTAAGCTATTGGGAGTTACACGTGTTATAGTGAGTCAACCATAAAAGATAGACATATATATGCTGTTGTGTTCTTATAGATAATTTTAAGGAGAACATTTCCGTCATACATGATTTCTATGTAACTTTAACCATTAAGGCTGTACACGCGACGGAAGCTTAAAAAATTGAGTAACTTCTCCCGTTTTCTCAACATTTCTCTTCACTGCTCTGCTCCTATTAATTGTAGCGTAATGAAAAGTATACTATAACCTGCCCAGGAGTATGTAGAATAATTGTACCAAGTTTCGTTAAAATCCGTCCAGTAGTTTTTGTTTCTATAAAGAACATACAGACAGACAGACAGACAGACAGACAAAAATTTTACTGATTGCATTTTTGGCATCAGTATCGATCACTAATCACCCCCTGATAGTTATTTTGGAAATATATTTCATGTACAGAATTGACCTCTCTACAGATTTATTATAAGTATAGATAATAGCTGATTATATTATTTAATTAATATTCATTTAAATCATTAGGTACTCGTGCGGCGTGCCACACTAGACTCCGCGCCACGAAAGAAGTCCAGCGGCTAAAACATGAACTGAAATTGACAGCGCCTTAAACGAAATGACATTAAGATCGCCATTACCAAATGACAATGAGGGCCGCTATGACATTAGCGCCGCGTCTATGGGACTTGTTTCGTAGCGCGGAGTATAACTTTAGTCGTCCTATACTAAATAACCACTCTTTGTCTTTAAAACCTTAAAATTATTTAAGACAGCAGATACCCCGCGATTTCACTCGCGCAGTTCCCATTCCTGTGGGAATACGGGGATAAAATATAATACTCTATGATAATGTGACTTTCCATTGGTGAAAGAATTATAAAATCGGTCCAGTAGTTTCTGAACCTATATGTACACACAAACAAAAAAATTCAGGCTCTTTCTAATACAATCGTGTTTATTATAGGACAATTAAATAACCCTTCTTACAGTTGGGTAAAAAAGTATAAACAAATAAATGACATTTACATAAATTCAAGAGCATTAATTAGATTTAAATTAAAAGTTTGTAGGGAGGAAGAAACATGGTATTCATGATTTGTACTCCTTTCCTTTGAAGTGGATAGGTTAGTTAGGTACAACCAATTTAGATTAATTTCATAAAAAACTAGTTTTGTAGTTATGAAATATAATTATGGAATTCATGTGAACTTTTTACAATCATAATATATAATAAACCTAACTACTAACAAAAGTAACTATTATAAATAAATTTTAAATGGTCTGTTTATACAAAATACTATTATAAGTATACTACAGCCTACTGTTTGTGATGTCAAAATGAAAAGTAAAAAAATAAACTCTATAAAAACATGTTACAATAACATTGAGACTTTATATTGTATACTCCAAATTCATACAAACTAATCTTATGGGAGACAGTTATAGCAGTGACATAGCAATGGGAAAGCCAGAGCATATGTAAGGCGCCACAAATATGTCTATCTTGAATGTGAATATCTAGTAAAACCCATTAACGGCTAAAATTTGAATAATTGCTAAAAATCTTGATCAATTAAATAGCTACAAAAAAAAATCTCTTCAATACCTGCAGTAAGGTTGGGCTTGCTCCTTTTGAAGCAGTCGTAGTTTATATTAATTTCCAATTACTTAAAATAATTAGGTTCATTGAACAAAATATTAATGGGGCAGCTTTCCAGTCAGCCTCGGGCGACAAAGAACCCTTGCTATGCCATTGCATGATGGGCAAACAATTTTTAATGAATCAATTCAATATTAGGGTTGATTTACACGAGCAGCAACTGCTACATACAACTGCAATAAGCGACATCTCGGCGGCAGTCGACGGCAGTCACCGATTGCAGTCAACAGCAGTTGATTGTAGTCGCCGACGTCTCGGCGGCGGTCGATGGCGGTCACCAACTGCAGTCCGTTGGCAACATGCTGCTCATGTAAATAAACCCTTAATGTCAAAGTTTGTTTACGTTTTTTACATACAGTGGCCTTGCTTTATACATGATTTAACTATTTTTAAAATACCTATTAAGCATTTTATACATACATATAAATATAACCACTTAAAAACTATCCCCACTATAATTTATGTGACATCAACATATTACAAGTACATGGTATAACTTAAAACATTTCATCCATCATCATTTCACACCCACCACTGGACATATTTATATTATATTTTCATACAAATGTTTCAATAGTGTAACACTGTACTAAGCGATAGCTCTATAGTTGAAATCAATAATAATAATCAAACTGTTGTATTTGTTGTAAAAAATTAAACACAAAATTATGTAATTGACAGTCTGAGAGAGAATTCAATATCTTTTTAATGTAGGTTTCTTTTCTACATTAACTTTAACTATATAGTTCAAGAACCCAGGACAACTTTTCAGATGAAGAATATATTAAATTTACTACATTTTCATATCATTATTGATAACAATAATAATGATATCTCAAGTACATTGACCTAATTACTTTAAATAACCATATTGTAATATAACTATAAGCTTTTGTTACTATACTTTTGTAGTTTAACATTTAAAATAGTTCTAAATAGCAAAAGCTTGTCACACACTGTCTAGATAACATATAATCTTAATATCCAATTTCCAATACATGCTTTATCATTTTCACTATAATTTTATACACATCCAAATTAATTCTATTCCAACATTCTCAGAAGTTACAACAACTGTTAGTCTTACGAGCGGTTTTATAAAATGCTTTACTGGACGTTGAGAGGCTATCAGTTTTGGCGACTAACTCATCTAAATGTTCACCTCTATCTAAAACTGCTTTTATTGTGTTATGTAATATTATCTTAGTCTCATCCAAGTCGTCTTGTATCTTTGTCAAAGCGTCAGCTTCACGAGGATTTTGGAATTTAACTAAATATTCGGGTAAAACTGGAAACTCGACACTAGTTTCATTGGCTGTTGCCCAGTTGCTAGCGGGAACTTTTGCAGAGAACTCGTCCAAGACTTTGGTAATTAGAGTATGTGCCACTCTATTCGGATACTCATGGTCTGATATAAGCACACCTGCCAAGTTATCCGCTCTAACATATACTTGCAACATGTACTCCCCCTCTTTAACAGATTGTCTTGATGCTGGCTGTGTCCTTTCTACGATAGTTTTGCTCACAAAGGTCATAAATTCTTGGACAGATCCTTTTTGGAAGAAACTAAAGCTCTGCAAGTTGTACGCAGCTTTTAACACAGTAGCACTGTTGACTCCTTTATACAGGACTGCTAGGGCGTATACTTTTACCATCGTGACGAAGTAGAAAGTTACACCTAAAACAAACAAAAAACAATTAATATTAAAGTTCAACAATCAACAAAGCATTTCATACAAATTAAACCAGTTGTAAAACATTTTTCTTACCAAATTAACACTTTGCGATTTATCCCTGAGATAAAGGCTTCGATAACTTTATTAATATTGATATAATTTAAATATAATATTTCTGTTTTCCACTTCCTTTTATTTAATTTACGAAATAGAGAAAGTTAAAAATTATAGTATTTCACAAAACAACATAATTTACGTCATAAGATACGTGACAACTGACAGCTACGTGACGTTTCGCTATGTTTGTTTGCCTTTGACCACAGATCACTATAGACTAGAAACCTTTGACAGGAAAGAAAATCACAGACGTACAATTCTAATAGTATCACAGACTAAACGATCGTAGTGATCACAAACGGCTAAAAAGATAGTAGTGATGTACCTTGCGTAGTTAGTACCACGGCGGAGCAAATATCACGTAAGAGGAAATTACGGAAAAATCCAGTTACTAAAAAAAGCATTCTGTATAAGATCAATCGTCAAATCAAAAAAATTTATAGTTATTGCCGGATAATGCTTTTTTTGAAGTATTTGTAATTTTTTGTCAATTTGATGTGACGTCTTCATATTCTTAGCTATCTGTGGTCTCTAAAAAAAACATTGTTGATTTAGCATTTTGTTTTTGGTATTTTATTTTGACTTTTGATACATTTCGTAGGTAATTCTTGTTTTTGAAAAATCATAGTTATTTAAAAATGACCGAAAATACAGAAAAGCCTGAAAGCTCTTGTGACGCTCGACGAAGGATCTTAAATATAGCAGTTTCAACAGTACTCCTAGAGACTGGCTTCGAATCTTCAGATAGGATTGCTTTAGAAACTTTAACAGAAGTTATCCAGTGCTGTAAGTAATACCTTCTAAATTAATTTATTCAGAGGTTTGTTTATGAATTTTGAAGTACCCAGCTCAGCGCTTCATCTAAATGAGAAATTTTCAGTTTTTACAGAAGTCGGAAATTCAGCAAAAAGTTATTGTGAGCTCACTGGAAGGACAGAACCTGTGCTTGGTGATGTTATGATGGCTCTCATTAACATGGGTATGAATTTATGTTTTTTCTTGTCCCAAATTTTCTTTCAAAACCACTCATAAATTTTTTTTTATTTGTAATACATTGTGTTCTCACACAGTGACACAGGCTTAATATCCGTAATTTCCAGGCAACAATAATTCAATAATCGTAATTGTTAAAATTTTACTAAGTTTCACCGACATAGATTTATAATTTGTAGTTGTTGTTGTTATATTTTTCTATCAATTTAAGATTTTTAATACCTAATCCTCTGAATTCCTTACTCTATGGCTCTATTTTTCATTTCAATTTTCATTCAACTTAATAAATATATTTAATTTTGCTTCCAGGTATAAGTGTACAAGGTATTGAGCAATATGCAGCCAGACCAAAAAGGCATGTGATACAACCTCCCCAGCAGGCATCAGTGCCGCGCACACCGGCTATGCTATCAGCAGGGTCTAAAGCAAAGCCTCCTCCGCATATACCATTCCATTTACCACCTCTACCAGACCCACATGCTTATATTCGTACACCTGTAAGTTCCATGTTTATATAATTTCAAACGAAAACCACTGGCATGCACTTCATAGATGCATAATTTTTTTTTATCATATTGATTAAATATGACCAATATTCTCACTCCCCTCCAACTAGTCGGGAAATACTGTATTAGGAGTTAGGAGTGGGTTATAACAATAAACCAACAGGGCGGGTATTGAACCATCACCCCTCGGTGATGAGCTATTGAGACTCTGAATTCACTCCATATGCTGAGGGTTAGGTACAATCAGTATAGGAGGAGTATTTTTCCATTATACACAATTTGTACATACAGGGTAGGATAACCTAGAGTAGGCAACCCTAGTTAAGAATTCTGTGCATGCCACAGACTACAACAAAATATAAAACAAAAATCTGTTTGCATGGCATACTTTAAATGGCAATTGAATTGCATTTATGGGCTTCTCTTAATAAATCACTGAAAATGCACTGCTATATAGTGATCAAGCCTTGACCTGTCAGTGAATCAAACAAAACTTTAGTATAATAGTGAGACAAATAGATATCTAAGACATTTGTTCATTTTATGGCTTCACCATGTAGATGCCAGGTCCATAGTGTGGAAGAGAGAAAATCTAGTAGAGCCCTGAAATTGTAAACTTGGTTTTGGTGTTTCTATATGACATGTCAACCAACACTTACCTTCTCTGCTTGATGTGTTGATCTCCCACCCATGAAAAATTTGGTAGGATACTATAGCAGCTTTGTACTATATACTTAAATTCTTAAGATGTAACAACTTGTCAAGCAGCCAAAATAATATTTTATGCTAATTTCTAGACCCATAAACAACCAGTGACAGAATATGAAGCTATAAGAGAGAAAGCTGCCAGCCAAAAGAAAGACATAGAGAGGGCATTAACAAAGTTCCTTGCAAAGACAAGTGAAACACACAACCTTTTTAACACAGATGATAATCAAGTCTATCCATGTAAGTTTTCAGCTATTAATATAACGAGGAAGGATTTGAGTGATTGTTTGCATTGAATACTCTGAAACAAGTGAACCAATTTGAAAAGTTCTTTCACTGTTGGGAAGCTACACAATATCCGGGTGCTATAGGCTGTATTCTATCCCTGTATTCCTACGGGAACAGGAACTACTAACCCTGTGGTTTGACCTACATGTTCACATGGGAATATGGCTATAAAATATAACCTTTGTAACACACTGGTAATGTAAGCTTTCGAATGGTAAAAAGATTTTTAAATTGGTTTTTTGGTTTAGGTGTGAAAGTGTAACAAATACAAATATGAATATTAGTTAGGATAACTTGCTTGGTTAATTATTTTTTTTAATATTTAAAAAAAGTTAAGGATACATGAATAAATGATATGAATACTTCTTCAGTACTATGAATTATAATTAGATGAGAGTTAGCAGCCACATCATAATTATACAATCTTGTACACAAGTTTTTTTTGTATATTTTTGCAAAAGTTTTAATGTTTTCAGTGATAGCATGCAAGCCTACTTTTCCGCCATACTTGTCCTGTTTACTACCTACAGACCAAGTATTCGATTTTGACGAGCTTGAGTATCACTTTCAAGTGGCTAATAGAACTGAAGATCTACCAGCTGATAAGAAAGGTATAATTTTTAATACTGTAAATACATTAAAACTCACAACTCACATGGTCAAAGGTCCATCAGAAAACTCTTTTTATTCAGGAAACTACAACTATATAAATATAACAAAAAGCCTGGCTAGCATTTAATAAATTTATTCATTACAAGTTAGCCCTTGACTACAATCTCAACTAGTGATTATGCAATCTAAGATGGTAGCGGGGTAACTTGTTAGGAGGAGAATGAAATCCACTCCCCTTTTGGTTTCTACACGACATCGTACCGGAACGCTAAATCGCTTGGTGGTACGTCTTTGCCAGTAGGGTAGTAACTAGCCACGGCCGAAGCCTCCTACCAGCCAAACTTGGACCAAATTAAGAAAACCTCATTTGGCCCAGCCGGGAATCGAACCCAGGACCTCCGTCTTGTAAATCCACCACACCACTGAGGCCGTCAAAATTAAATTAATTGGAAAAATTCATGCTTTTCAGATCAGTCAGATAACGAAGGTGACAATGGAGGAGACAATGAAAATAGCTCACAACCTGAAATTATAGACATTCCAATGTCAAGTCCTGAAAGACTGAAAAGTGGAGGATAACAAAACATAATACTTTTTTGTTGGCAATATTTGATTTCTTAATAAATATATATATTTCTATTTTTGAACAGGAGTATTTTATTAAAGATTTTTTAAAATAAATAAATCCTTGTTTGTTTGTTTACATTGAATAGGCTGAAACTACTGAACCAATTTTGAAAAATTCTATCACTGTATTGGGAAGCTACTCTATCCCCAAGGCTATCCCAGTAGACACGGAGTCTGCTAATAAAAAATAAATATGCTTTATATTGATACCTTAATTTTAGAACTTTTATAAAAATGAAGTTTATTTAAAGCCTACAAGGACTATTCAAGATATCCTAGCCCTATAAAATATTACAGTATTTTAGAACCTCTTCAGATCATGAGATCTTGACTGATTTGAGCTAAACATTCTGAAGTTGGTGGTGTTACACCTCCATACTTTGGGGATCATGTTAAGCCATCAATGAAGCCTGGTTCTGTAGTGGGCCAGTGTGTTGATGTTGATACTATTGTAGATTAGTACATTAGTAGGCTGGTATGATGTAAAAAAACTGTGTTGATGCTTCTATTTATAGGGTTGGGAAGGGCCTTGCTTCAAAATTTATCTTAGTCTGTGCTTCCCCCTTTTTTATACCTTGTTTTTGAATATTAATGTGGATTGTGATGTATATTTGATTTTCCCAAAAATTACTAATCCTGGTTTGGATGCATGTGTCAGAGGATTTAATATGTACATAATTTAAAAACAATTAATTTTTCAATAGTTAATAATTTATTCATTTTGCTATTATCCGCGAAAAGCAGACAAACCCATGTGACAACGTCACCCAAATTGTCTTTGCAATTATACATTGTTTTTTCATGGATGATTGCACAGCTTTTCGCAGATGATAGCAACATAGTTAGATTATTTTTTATTCATGATGAACTTCCGCAAAGTAATGCCTGCTTCTATCCAATAATTATTTTTTCTAGTATTACTAATTGGATTAATGCAAAACAAATGGTGTTTGGGCATACAATATACTTTATTATACTTAAAAAAAATCACTTCAAAGCAGCAGAGTTGATAACAGGCAGAGCTTTAATACCATCTCTGTTTACCACTGTCACTTGAAAGTTTGGCAAACTGACAAACAGACGTTTGTGCACTTCCTGTACACATTTCTTCAAGATTTCATAAGCCTCCTCTTCTGTGGCATCTGTTAATCACAAGAATAGTTTTTGTTGTATCACTTACACAAGTATCAAAAAGAGTTAAAAAATTAAATACTGTTTTGTTTTCTATAGTACTTATTGATAAAATAAAAGTAGATGAAAAAAATTATCATTTTGACATATCAATACCAAAAGTATTTGTTTTTTCTACATAATCTTCTATTTCAGAATAATTCATCAATACCAAAGTTTAATGTGAATAAATGTTTAAAAAGAAATATATAAAATAGCTACTGCTTGCAGCACATTTAAGAAAGACTTACTTTCTTAAATGTATATTTAAATGCTTTTTGATGAAGAACCCTTGATAATGATGCAGCAGATTTTCATGATTTGTTATATTAAATGGTTGATGCATGTATAGTAATTTTTGAAATCATAAAAGCAGTAGAGAATCATCATGAAGTTGTTAAGATTGTATTTGGATTAACCTTTCTTATAGTAGCGGTCCATAATGCTCATACTAAGGATGCCACCAAAGCCGTGAACTGCGAAGGGCACCTTGACACTGGATGCTAAGTAGTCCATGAAGTAAAGCTCTGGTCCATTTTCTTTGTCATAACCAGCCATCAGCAGGTTTACAAAATAGGGAGTCTGGAAAATTAAAACAGATTGATTCTTAGGCTTAGGTTTTATTGTTTATAACAAAGTTTATTATAAAAATTATTTGGTCTCTGGTAGTTATTTATTATGCTTATTGCTGAGTAATATATTACCACCAGTTATATTTTTTTTTAATATTCATCAGTATTCTCAGAAGTGCAGTGTAGTCTAATTTATACTTACACTGCTTCTTAGATATTCTGCAAGATTCCTTCTAGTAAAATTGGCAGCAGCGGTAGGTCCAAGTTCATAACCGTTACGCATTTTATAAAGTTGGATATTTTTTGCAATATATTCTGCAAATTGAGTTGTGTCACCAGAGTCTCCAATGACGCCCATCACCAACTTATCTGATATTTTGTAGATCTTATCCTCATCTGAAATATATTTGTTTATTAACTTTATCTTATTATAACACTTTCATCATCATCAATCATTATTATCAGCACATAGATATCCACCACTGGACATAGGACTCCTGTAAGGACTTTAAAACACCAGAGTCTCGAAATGCAGAAAATTGTGTCCAATGCAAACTTTATATCTCAGATTATAGCTGCAGGTGTTACACACACAGGTCATAGATAAAGTTCACTAAAATCAAAACACATAAAGTAACTTCAGGTGATCATCGCCCACGCGCCTCTATGCTCCTGCTGATACCTAAAACATTTTATTGCACATCTGTTGACGTTCAGAAACATTATAAAGTTTGCATTGTACTTATTTCATGTTTTTATATATGCCAGATGAAGACTTTTTGCACTACTTCAAACTCAAAGCCAAGATTTTTTATAATTTATTTGTATCATGCCTCATTATGGTTATGGGCTAGATTCAAACAGAAGATTTTCAATGAATTGGAGGGGATATTAGTCATTTACATTATTATTATAAAGAGCATATATGTGATAGTTTGTTTGTTTGAATTGATTTTGAGCCATCCAATGAGCCATACAATAGGCTCTGGATTCTGAATCAATATGAAAAATCCTTTCACAATTAGAGTCCTACATTATCTCTGAATAATATAGGCTACATTTTATCACCCAATTTTTTCGGGAACGGGAATTATGCGGATGAAACCGTGTGGCATCTACTAGTGATAAATAAACTTGGATAATTATAAAACTTTTTAAAACAAGTTACTCCTCGTCTATAACTTAACTTGATGATGGTTGATTAGTTGACTATGCAGCACTAACTTATTAAACCTATGGTTTAATTAGCTCATGCCCTGGCTGGTTTCTACCCGTTAGGCACCGGAACGCTAAATCGATATTTTTATTTTGTTAACAACAAAAGTCAATATGCATAGACGATTGAAATGAGCTGTAGTCTTCACACGATTATGATTAGGGGCAGATTTTAAAAAATATACATACTATTAACTTTTAAACAATTACATAGGTACTTACCGTCTTTCATCACCATAATACTGTGGCTGTTGGTTTGATCCGCTGCTATCATAACAAAGTCATCGCACTGTATTCCTAGCAGACATTGCAGATTAATATTCGACATATTTAGGATTACCGTAAAATAACGGTGTGATAAAATTAAGAAATCAGCAATAGAAGTTTTGCGGCAAGCTAACAATGACAAACAATTATTTTTTAACCTCAAATTCAAAACTTGTCAAATCACTGAATATGACAGTTGACGTTGACAATGTCCAGTAACAGTAAATAGTTTAGTTCAACAAACTCAGGCATTTTTAAGGAGCTGACGACGAAACCGCTTACAACAATGAAACATCGATTCTAAAACCGTTTTTAACGTTAGATAGCGAGTGAGTGATTTGACAGAGGGGTAATGTCTAGCGAGGCAGGTCCTCAAGTAATTGGTCTGAGCAAATCGTACCGACCACCATATTGACTTACTAAGCCTAACTTTGACTTTATTTTAAATCTTTTTGTGGTTTTGCCACTCTGGATCAAAAACATCTATTTAATCTAAAATTAATCTGTTAATTAATCTAATTTATTAATTAATCTAAGATGTTAGGAGTAGGAATACAATCCACACCTCTTTCGGTTTCTACACGGCAGCGTACCGGAACGCTAAATCGCTTGGCGGTACGCCTTTGCCGGTAGGGTGGAAACTAGCCACGGCCGAAGCCTCCCACCAGCCAGACCTGGGTCCTGGACCAATTAAGAAAACCTCAATCGGCCCAGCCGGGGATCGAACCCAGGATCTCCGTCTTGTAAATCCACCGCACATACCACTGCGCCACAGAGGCCGTCAAAATGGCTTAAACGTCTAGACACCAAAACCATAAAATCAGATAGGTAATTAAAAATAAATAATTGTGAAAAAGACAATGACCATACAGTAGACAGCGACACCTTGACGCCGGATCCGGAAAATATCAAATATCAAAAAACATAACAAATGGAAATGTCATTGTCATGTCATCGTCATCTTATCTTATCTGTCATTCAAATTCGATTTATTCCTAATCAATTTTGTTTTCATTATTTTGAGAAAAATTTTAGAATAATGTTATAATAATGATTAAATAAAGCTAAATGTATATACTAAATTGTGAACTGAAACTAAAAAAACAATGCAAAAATCTGCTTAGCCTGATTTGGTTAAAACTTCTCCACAATGTTTAAAAAAATCGCTGTAGGTATTTCGGGTGGTGTCGATAGTGCTGTTGCTGCACTGTTGTTGAAAAGAGCAAGTAAGTTGCAACGCTTTGGGACAATTTCGAGAGGTTGCCACATTCTCATTGCCACTCAATAACTCAATAACAAATGATAAATAAAACATTAAAACCTTCGCTTTGTTACTCAGTGCAACTCAGGATATAATGTTGTGAAAACAATTTTCTTAAAAAACACCAAAGTTGGACATTTCAAAATCTGTCTGGTCTATAGATACTAATATGATTACTACTAGATATCTTTATGGCAAACCCCACACCCACCAACCAGGAAGAAATGTACAGCTGGGCTGCCGCTTTTTAAATCTTTGATATATTTTCTGTACTGTAATAATTATGTACTTTATATACATATAAACCTTCCTCTTGAATCACTATTTATTCCTCAAAATTACATTAAAATCTGTTGGATAGTTTAAAAGTTTTAAGCAACTTCATAACACAGTGGAGATTTCATTTTATACTATGGTAAGATGAAAGATCATCTTGTTTTGTTAAAAAATTACTGATGAAGGATCATAATTTCAGATTACCAAGTACAAGGTGTGTTTATGAGAAATTGGGACGGCAACTATGAAGCTGGGTTTTGTACAGATGACAAAGATTTTGAAGATGCCACATTTGTTTGTCGTAAGCTTGATATTCCTTTACATAGGGTTCACTTCATTAAGGAATATTGGAATGAAGTTTTTTCTGTGGTACTGAGGGAGTATGAAACAGGATTGACGCCAAACCCTGACATATTGTGCAATAGATATATAAAATTTGATAGCTTTTTTGAACATTGCAGGAACAATTTAGCAGTTGATGCTATTGCAACTGGTCACTATGCAAACACATCTTTTGGACCATTTTTAGAGAATTACAATGACAATGAAGGTAATTTTTGTTGATAGTATGTGTTAGTTAAATCTATTGTTGTTACTCCTACAGTCAGGTTTTTATATCATTCATTTTGATCAATGATTTTTGAAATGGGTTCTAGAGCAATTAAATACTAAAAAACATACAAATCACTTCCAACAACATGTTTGTAGTTCATCTGCTACTGGTTAGCTGGTTTTGTGGTTATTAGGAAGAACCACAAAAATGCTCTGCTGTTCTTTATTAGCAATATTAATTACCAATTACAAATCATTTTCATTATTTTTTTATAATTTCTATATAATATATAATACAAAGAAGCTCATTACTTCTTGGAGGCTGTAACATTATGTACATTAAAATTTCAGATGTTAGGCTGCTCCAACCTTTAGACAAACACAAGGACCAAACATTTTTTTTATCACAAGTTAAACAATTTTCTTTGAGAAAATGTATGTTTCCTATAGCAAATTTATTGAAAAGTGAAGTTAGAGACATAGCCAGGAAAGAAGGTCTCTTACAAGTTGCTAATAAGAGAGACAGTACAGGAATTTGTTTTATTGGCAAAAGGAGATTTCAAGACTTTATAGAAGATGTAAGTTATGATAGAATCTATTTTAGATCTATTTATTTAGATTCAGACTATCAGTATCATACATCTTCTTTAAATATTAACTTCATTCTTGTATTTACATAACTTAATATGGTATATGCTAGATAGGATGAAGTTTATTTTTGACAAGTTCTTTATTTATAAGCCTCTACCACACACTAACATTTTATGCAATTTTCATGGTTTTAAGCTTCAGTAGTGCTCTTCAGTAGCAGAACTTTGTGCTATGTGTTGATTTGTCTATCTAACAGTTATCTCTTTACTTATTTTGACTAGCACACCTCTTACTATCTAAAATTGCCTAGTTTTATGCTGTATATTTTTTTCTTTTTTCTTGAATCAACTCTGTCAGCAAACAAAACGAAAAAAAAATTAAATAGTTCAAGCGTTATTGAGTTTTAGTGACACTAACGCTATATTATATATATTGAGCTATTTATTTATTGTAACTCTAAATTGAGATTAAAAGCTATCCTATCTTTCAAGTTGGATCAAACCGCACATAGTGTGCAAAAGATTGGTTGAGCAGTTTAGGAAAGGTGGTAGAATCTTTACAAACTTACATATCAAAAGTGCTTGTAAACTGAGCCTACTTGAAATAAATGAATAATTTTGATTTTAAATTTTAGTAATCATTCAAGGACAAACAACATGACACGTGATTTTTATATAATAGATTAGTTTATTATTAATGAGCATACAAATCGTATGTTATTAATAAAATCACGAATATAAATGACTTTTAGAAAAGTCACAGACTGAGTTTCTGATGTACTTAATTTTTATAACATTATTTTAATTTTTGCTTTTTACAGTTTATTCAAACTAGAAAAGGATTTTTCATTGATATAGATACAGGCCATACAGTTGGAGAACACAGTGGCATACACAAATGGACAGTTGGTCAAAGATGTTGTCTAAGCAGTTGGAAAGATGCATATTTTGTATTTAAGAAAGATTTAAATACTAATAATATATATGTGGTAAGTTTTTTAATAAGGCTTACAGTTTTAATAGTTTAAAGTAGTAATATAATGCTGACAATGTTAACAAATTGATAGAAAATGAGGTATGCACAGTCACCACATAGCTGGCGGGATCAGTAACCGTAAGGAATTTAGGAAGTATATGTAAACAAAACTCACCCACCAATGAATGTAAATAATATATATATATATATATATATATATATATATATAATGTTTTATTTATATCACTCACATAGAAGTAATCATTCATATCTAACCAATAACAAGCTATCACACTTACTACAATATTGTATATAAATTAAGATGTTAAGTAAAGCAATTTTGTAGAAGTAACATGATATCTGCGATCATTACTTTCGTAACTACAGGGATTTAAAGGGTCAGATTCGCGGCGTCGCCGCGGATCTCTGAAAAACGCCCCATACAAAATGGTACGAATTGATGACGTCATAGGTACATAATGATCGTTAGATTTGTATGGGCGTTCAAACAAAATTACTAATACCTTTGTTATTTGTGCGTTTATGCTTATAGTTAAAGTATTAAAAAATGTCACATTTAATGCAAGGAAGCTAAATCTGTATCAACTTTCATCTAACTATGATCAAAGATTTTTAATTGATTTTGACATTTTATAATCTTATTTTTTTGCAAATATCCAGACAATCTTTGCTTTTTATGTATAATTTTTTTTTTTTTTTTTTTATTCTTTACAAGTTAGCCCTTGACTACAATCTCACCTGATGGTAAGTGATGATGCAGTCTGAGATGGAAGCGGGCTAACTTCTTAGGAGGAGGATGAAAATCCACACCCCTTTCGGTTTCTACACAGCATCGTACCGGAACGCTAAATCGCTTGGCGGTACGTCTTTGCCGGTAGGGTGGTAACTAGCCACGGCCGAAGCCTCCCACCAGCCAGACCTGGACAAATTAAGAAAATCTCAATCTGCCCAGCCGGGGATCGAACCCAGGACCTCCGTCTTGTAAATCCACCGCGCATACCACTGCGCCACGGAGGCCGTCAAATTAGTTAACATTAACCTTATTTACCCGAATGTATCATAAAAATCAATATATTCAAACCTAGTCATTTGGGGATATGTTACGTCCCCATTGCTGATTCTCGACCTGTCCAAACAAATTCAAAGGGATAGATATTAAATGTTTTATAATTTTCAGGTACCAGGCACAAGTCATCCAGCTTTATGGAGTAACTTTTGCACAACTGAAAATCCTCACTGGATATATAAAGAACCTTATGAATTAATAAACAATGGAGTGTTACATTGTTCTTTTAGATTCCAACACACAAAACCTTTAGTTCAATGTCGAGTTTTAAAGAATTATGAGGGTTTAACAATTCTTCTTCAAAATAATTTGAGAGCAGTCACAGAAGGCCAGTTTGGAGTGCTTTATAACAATAGTGAATGCCTTGGTAGTGCAAAAATAAAGAATGTATGTCATAATTTAATATATTAAATTGTTACAAAATCTGTTGACTGAGAAAATAAATAAAAATCTGCAAGAATTGTATCTTAATTATTTTTTCATGTTTACAATATTAACCTTACATTCACGGAATTCTGTGTTTGATTATGAACTTAAATTAACCAATAGTAAGTTAATAAGTAAAGAACTTATGTACTTGTAAAAAAATGTAATACTAGGGGACTTGGTCAAGCTTCGCTTTAACCTAAGCTAGCGAGATAGCCACCCACCATCCAGATGCCCATCTAGCAGATACCCTACGCCTACCTCCGTACCGTCTCCTTAGACAACTATTGACCTAGAAAAGTGATTTAATTCACTTTGATGATAAGACATGTAGGTACATGTCTTCATTTCAGTGACACATCTGTCACGAGATTATTTAAATTTAACTGTTTCCATGACGTCACGATAACATTAAATGAACCTATACCAAACGGAGTGTTTGCTATTGATGTTTTGTTGGTTAAAATTATTACTTAGCATTTTGCTTAGCATCAACTTAAAGAAAGGTACTCCAAAATCCAAATCTATAGTTGACATGGAAGTAGATATTATCTGTATCAGAACTTACCTCCAGGCTCCACGTTATTTGACGTCTGTGATGGTCATTTGTCATTGTCAACTTTCGTCTATTTCATCACGATGTGCTCTTTGTATTTCAATCTGTGGTTCAATGTGATTATTAGTCGTCTGTAATGTGGTTTTGTACAGGAACGTATATTCATCCTAGTCTATGACACGTACCTAAAATGTATACTATACTCCTAAGTCCTAATCCTTTAAGGGTTATATACTCTTTGGTTCGTATTCGTTTTTCGTATTCGTCAAAGAGTAAATTAATTTATAGGGTATTCGTAGTTCGTACCACTCTTAGTAAGTTACTCTTTGCTCTTTGCCTCTTTGTTTGTACGAGTTCGTACGTAATCAAAAATCATGTGGATTGTTTAAAAAATAGGTACGAACATAAAAGATAATAATGCTCATAGGCTAATTTATAGGCAATTTGGATTAGCCCCGGCGCTGGGATAGATATTGGCAGTAACCGATATATGCGCTCCTGATCAAAAATGGAATTAAACTTGTAAGATATTCGGTTCATTGAACTGTTATTGATTATTGTTATCTGACGAGAAAACGAACGCCAATAATGTCTATACCGCCGCCAGATTTTAGTGTACCACCCCCGCAGTACGGCGTCTCTCCGCCGGGTGTCATAAATGGAACACAAACGAATCATCTATACATACAACCACCCCCGTTTTTGCCACCTGCGCATCCTTTAGACGTACCGCCGCCTCCGTACTGCAATATGTCGGCGCCACTAAATATCCCACCGCCTACGCCATCCTTCCCACCCCCTGTCGCTCTGTACCCTCCACCCTCTCATAATAATTATTCCTACACCGATACGAGTGCCTACTCGATGTCGCCATCATCTTCACTCTCTGGCAGCAGCTATACGGATCCAAAATTTAACTACAACATACCAGAATATGATTTTTATAATAAAGAGATTAGAACTGTCAGAGACTATGTCTATGATCAATATGCTAGAAGTGGTAGAAGCTCAAGAGCATCATCATCATCATCTTCAATAAGGTCTAGATACTCACCGGGTCGTGAAAAATCTAGAGACAGATATTATGATATGGAGAGGTATGATAGAGACAGACGCAGTCGATCTGGACGTAGTCCTAGCCATAGCAGGCATCGGTACAGCCGGAGTCCATCGAGACACCGCCGAGATAGGGAAGAACAATACCAAAGAGAGAAATATGAAGCTGAAAGAAGACATGAATATGAAAGAAGGAAACGTCATCACGATAGACACAGGAGTTCATCAAGTCATAGAGATCATAGGAGTAAAAGTCGCTCATATGATAGTCATGGTGACCGGGAGAGATTGCATTCAGCCGAAAGGTACAGACATCACTCACATCACAGAGAATCACATTCACGCAGTAGAATGAGAGAATTATCACCAAGATCGTCCAGAGATTCTGGGTCTTCAAGATCTGTAAGCGATCGTGAAAGAATATTAGATGATTTTAGGTAAGACTAATAATATTTTTTTTTGATATATTACATATCATATATTTTTGATATATTACAATAAGTTACAAAAATTTCTCACAGATACAGAAATTATATGTTAAAATTAAAATTTTCCAGGAAGAATTATTGCAGAACTTCAGAGGACTTTATAAAAAAAATTGAGCAATGGTCAAAGGAACACAACTCTGATGAAGAAGAAGTAAGTTGATTTAATTAGTCAAGTATAGAAAATACAAAGTAGTAACTTCTCCATACAAAAAGTTTCTGGAAAACTTTTATATTAGAATTGAAAATAAAAAAAAAATATCTCAATTTTAGGCAAAACTAATGGAAATTTATGGCATAAATAAAACAACACAAAAACATGTGAATAATATACTATAATATAGGCTGATCTACTTTCTCTAAATATGTATGCTTTGTTTAATGCATTGTATACTTTTCTTTAATTATGTCACTGAATATGTATTTTAAAATTTCTTTTGTATTAATTTCATTAAAAATTTACTATAAAATTGCAATGCAAAACAATATCTTGCTTGTTAACAATGTAATGTTGCATAATTCCAAAAATTACTAATTCTATTTAAAATGTAAAACTAAGTTTCAATTGTTATGTTAATATGCCCAAATCACTTGAACAATTTTGATGAATATTGGTTATAAGATAGAGTGGGCTTTTGTACCTTTTGTTCATGTGTTTTTCACAGGTAGACACAAAACATAGCTTTGCTTTCTTTTATTAAGGTCAGGCATACTGAAAAAATTCATTTAAAAAATCAAATTTCTTATGGCCAAAGTGGCAGCAAACAGCAAATTTTTATAAATAAATAAATAAAAAAGATTTTATATTTAAATAGTTTTAAATAAAATGATTTTTACAATATAATATCCTGCTGTTATGTGTGTCACCTGAAATAGGCCTCCAACTGCTTTCAGTGCGTCCTGTATGCCTCAACTCTGGTCCAGCAAGGCCAAAAATTAAACAAAAACCATCTTTCCATCTACTTGTTGGATGTCCACGTTATTTTCTCTTGACCAGAGTGTGTCCATTTGACTATTTTGTAATGTAGTAAATTTCAATTAGTTAGTATGTGTAACTGACTAATTAAAATAGCCACTTCAACAGAACGCCGCAATTATGTTGCCAGCATTAGTGATATATTTTACCCCGGATCTGTAAAAAACTAATTTCCACGCGGACTAAGTCGCGGGCGTCCGCTAGTGAATGTATATTACTCTTCCTTTTGGCTATTATATTTTTATTTGTAAGTTAATTGGTTTGATACTTGGTTTCTTTTTCTGCTTTTAGAACACAAATAAGTGGTATAGAAGTTCCCCAGCAGAGTTATATTACAAGACATTAGAAGGTGGAGCTGTTGTAGAGCAGACAAAGAAGTTGGAGAAAATTTGCGAGAAATTCTTCAAAACGCTCATTGAAAGAGGAAGAATTGCTAGACCTGCTGCTGACGAATTGCCATCATTGAAGCCACCAAAAGCAAAAATATGCAGACATAGGTGTAAGTTTTTAACTGTGCTTTTTCTGGCGTAAGAATAGGGCGCCCCATATCTTTCCGTGGATGTGGTAAAAGGCGACTAAGGGAAAACGTCGTAAGTGGGTAACAATATAATACATTACACGGAAATAGTATTACCCACATTCCGACAAAGGGTCTACTATCAATGCCATTTAACCGAAAGGTGGGAGTTAGAAAAACGCACCTAATTGAGAATTCCCAAGGAGGGTTGACGTCAGGCAGGCGGCCGGTCATAAAATCACTAGCCAAAACCATTAAAAATATGTCAAAACAAAAGATTGAGATATTTTTCCGACCCCACTTAAGTTGGATAAGGGAAAGGAGATGATGATGAAGATGATAGGTGTAAGTTTTGGTTGAGGAGTTGAGGTTGTAGGTGATTGGAGCCCTGTTCCTAACAGAACATGTTAAACTGTCAATCCCATCATCATCATCATCTGAAGGGGGGGGATGTGTATTCTGTGAAACTGATAGCGATTATGAATGTCAGATTCAAAACATTTATTACCTCAACCAAAAAAATTAATTCTTAACCAAATACTTTTAAATTGCAAGCATGAAATATTGATTAATTTGTCTAAAAAATTGCTGGGTTGTAATTTTTGTTAACCAAGCAAAATTTGTTGACCAATGGCAAACCATACAGTTATATCTCTTGTTTTTTAATTATCTGTTTCTTGTTAAAAACCGTGACGTTTCTCAACAGTGGACAATAAAAGCTCTTCATCATCTTCGGACAGCGACGACGAGTGCTTCGACGAGGACGGCTTGCAAGGCTACACTGATAGAATAATGTTGGAATTGCAGAGAAAACAGAGCCATCCCAGGAGACTGCATCCAGAGTTGTGGTATGCTATTTAGAGATCATCATCATTCTCAACCCAAATTCGGCTTACTGCTGAGCTCAAGTCTCCTCAGAATGAGAGGGGTTAGGCCGATAGTCCACCACGCTGGACCAATCAGATTGGCAGACTTCACACACGCAGAGAGTTCAGAAAATTCTCTGGAATGCAGGTTTCCTCACAATGTTTTTCCTTCACCGTTTGAGATATGAGATATTTAATTTCTTAAAATGTGCACAACTGAAAAGTTGGATGGTTCATGGCTCTCGTCTATTTAGAGATATGTAAAATGAAATGCAATCTATACTAATATTATAAATGCGAAAGTAAGTCTGTCTTTTTTTTATTATTCTTTACGAGTTAGCCCTTGACTACAATCTTACCTGATTGTAAGTGATGATGCAATCAAAGATGGAAGCGGCTAACTTGTTAGGATGAGGATGAAAATCCACACCCCTTTCGGTTTCTAGCGAAAGCGAAAGGGGTGTGGATTTTCATCCTCCTCTTAACAAATTAGCTTCCATCTTATGATTGCATCATCACTTGCCATCAGCGGCATTATTATGTATCTCAGTGTACCATTCAAACAATGAGTCACTACATCATTATGAATGTTAGATGTTAGACGAACAATGTTAGATGGTTGCAAAACCGAACTTACAATGAAAAACGATGTATTGACTGATTGTTTGAATGGTACACCGAGTTACATAATAACCTTGCAGGTAAGATTGTAGTCAAGGGCTAACTTGTAAAGAATAAAAAAGAGGACAGATTTGAATGTGTGTACTAGGTTCAACAACTCTGGTGAAATGAATGGCGGCCCGTTATGCCGGTGCAGCGCGCGCGCCCGCCGCAGCGGCATACGGCACGGAGTGTACGCGGGAGAGCAGAAGTTCCCAAAGTGTAACCCCTTGCGGAGCAACATTGATAAGTTATATCATTACCGGTGAGTTTGTGTAGAACAGAGTTTCCCAAACTTTTTTGTGTCATAGACCCCTTGACCCCCTACTTATTTGATGTTGATTTTCTGTATATTACAACTTACACAAATTTATAAACATATATTATAATAAATTTTTCACTTCATAGTTACTTTTTAAATAATGTATATGTTTTGATATTATAAGATAATATGATGTAAAAAATAGGTACTATCAGTGTATGTGTTATGATCCACTATTGTGGAAACCATTTTCATTTAATGGACCCCCAAATTTTTTTTCGCTGACATAGACCCCTAGGGGTCGATATAGACCACTTTGGGAATCACTGGTGTAGATGATTTTTTTTGTGATGGTAGCTCTTGGCTTGGTTGTAGTAGTGTGTATTGACAGGCGCGTGTGTGATACTAAAGAAGACTAAATAATGTCCTAATTAACAAAATAAAACGTCATTTTGTAAAAATAATCTTTTTAACATAAAAATGGAACCGACTTCAAAGTATTTCAGTTATTTTGATTTTAACACAAAATTACGTAACCGATTTTCATGAAAATGAAATGGGACCAATCTGGAAGTAAACTCTTTCAAACAAAAAAAGAATTATCAAAATTGGTTTATAAATGACGAAGCTATGATAATAACATTAAAAAAACATACGCGGCGAATTGAGAACCTCCTCCTTTTTTTTCAAGTCGGTTAAAAACGAGCCAGCCCTTCTGTCACCAGGCAAGATTAACAAATAGCAACCATTTTCTATATTTCAGAATAACAGTATCGCCTCCAACAAACTTCCTCATCAAAGCGCCCACTATAATTGGCCACGACGAGCACGAGTTCCTGTTCTCTGGGTTTTCAATGTTTTCGCACTACAAGCTCTCAAAGCTACCTAAATGCAAAGTGATAAGGTTCAATATCGAATACACGATATTGTATGTCGAAGAGCCAGCGCCTCTCAATTTTACGGTGCAGGAATTAGATTTGTTTGGTATGTAATGTTCAGAAACAAAGGTTATTTTCGTTATACAAAGAAATTCTATTAATATTACATTATATTTAATACATACTAAGAATGTTTTGTTGTTAGAAGTTAAATGGTTTCCTTAAGATTCTGTAGTTTTGTTCTTGTCGTTCGCGCAAAACTGTATTTAAATTTTATATAGCTGTTTTTGCAAAAATCTAATAAATTCTATCAAGATTTTTATTATGAAATTATTTTATTAAAAATGGACTTATTTTACAAGCAACTTTGAAAAGTTAAGTCTGTCAAAATGATGATGTCCATGCGGCTATCCTATTCGTCGTCATCAACCCATATTCGGCTCACTGCTGAGCTCGAGTCTCCTCTCAGAATGAGAGGGGTTAGGCCAATAGTCCACCACGCTGGCCCAATGCGGATTGGCAGACTTCACACACGCAGAAAATTAAGATAATTCTCTGGTATGCAGGTTTCCTCACGATGTTTTCCTTCACCGATTGAGACACGTGATATTTAATTACTTAAAATGCACACAACTGAAAAGTTGGAGGTGCATGACCCGGACCGGATTCGAACCTGACACCCTCCGGAATCGGAGGCAGAGGTCATATCCACTGGGCTATCACGGCACTATTCCTCCTATTGTAGGGTTTATATTATATTTCAGAAATAAAAATTTAATTACAAAACTCAATGAGGATAGGTTGATGTAATGTAAAGGGATCATAGACTAAAATTATGTTCGATTTGTTAATTAATGTATGTCTAATAATAATTTAAACTATCATGAGTTTTATTTATTATGAAATGCCTAAAATTGACGTGATACAACGTCGGAGTATGGCCGACTAGTTTCAAACCCGTACGGGGCCCTTAGTCATGAGCTGGTTCAAGCGACGCTGCACGATCCAAACTCGCATCTAAACCGAGTTATAATATGTCTAATAATATTTTTTTTTTATAATTTCAGAGGAATTTCTGTTCATAGAGTTGTTGGAACTAGTGGACTTAGATTTGGGCAAGGCTACTGAAGAACATTGTTCTCAGTTTCACTTCATGCCGCGATTTGTGCGATACCTGCCCGAAGGTGGATGTGAGGTTGGTGGTTTGGTTTTTAATAGGCTAGTTGACACTTTTTAAAAAAGGTCTTAAGTTGTTCGTGATTGTTCTATTAGATTGAAAAAAAATTATCATATTTCTTTTGAGATGTGATTACATGAATTGTATACATTGAATTTTTTTTGTTAAAGAGGAATGGTTTTTGGGAAATACTCTCGAGCACCCTGTATATTAAGATATTCTATAACTATAATCAAACATTATATTGTTGCAGGTTTTATCGATGTGCGAAGTACTCAAATATCTTATAAAAGAGAGTGGTTACCTGATTCCGCCGGACATGCTGGAAGATTTCCACGATATGGACCATTACAGCTGGCAGAAGTTTGTTGATAAAATTAAAGGTCAGTGTAGAAGACTTTGCTAATTAGCAACGATATTTTATACTGTAGGTATTGTGACGTGACGGGTAGCAGCGACACTGATTGTACCACTATTTTGGGGTAGACACGCGACTGGCAGCGTGACGGTGTCTACGCTGCCTAACAAACAACTGAGCTCAAGTCATCAAACACCCTCTTATTTATACCAACACTGATGCCTCCCCTCCACAATAACATAAATAATGAATGTTAATACCACCTGTAATCGAAGAACTTGTAACAATATATTACGTGCCTAGAAGTCACAGTAAAAAGCGATCCGAATTTTGCTACTCCACTGAGTGCAGACATGCACAATATTGTGTTTACTTACATTAATATTTATGTGTTTATAGTTTTTACACTTCTTTAACACTTAACTCGACAATATTAAGGTACTAGCTGACGCCGCGCGGTTTCACCCACGTGGTTCCCGTTCCCGTAGGAATCCGGGGATAATATATAGCCTATAGCCTTCCTCGATAAATAGGTTATCTAACACTGAAAGAATTTTTCAAATCGGACCAGTAGTTCCTGAGATTAGCGCGTTCAATCAAGCAAACAAACAAACATACAAACAAACTCTTCAGCTTTATTATATTAATATAGATTATTTGTTTAAACAACTTTCGTTGTTTACTATGCGACTGAATGAAATTAAGACAATTAGCCACTTTTGTGAGCCTCAGTTTCGACGTGTTACTGACATTTCTAATAGTATAAAATCTTTGCTGATTGGACGATCTTACGAGTGTCTTACTTTTTGGTGTACACCTAACTTGAAAACCACAATATAAAGGGTTATAGTTTTTAATTTTATTTTTCTCTTTAAATGTGCTTTTAATCCTTAAACCTAATATATATATTTCCAGGAATGATAGTAACTTTCCCTGGCAAAAAGCCATGTTCGGTGCGAGTGGACCAATTAGACCGAAGTCCCCCTGTCACTTCTGAAGAGGTGAACAATCTGAAGGACTTGAAGCAATTCTTCCCCGAAATCGTGCACTTCGGTATCAGACCACCTCAGTTCAGTTACGCTGGCAACCCTGAGTGAGTAATCAAAACTGACCTTTGTGATATACAGGGTGCTGGGGAGTATTTCCCATAACTTCAAGGTTTTGACGAGTCGACTAATAGAAGCCGAACTGCATTACTAATAATTTTTAACTGAAAAATAAAAACTTTTATGTTTTCATACAAAGTAATTCAAATAAGTCCGACTATCTATCTATCTTTGCATTTTAAAATTTGCCTACGTCATAATTATAAGGATGCGTATAAGAAACACATTTTAAGATCTATTTACAAAAGAAAATTATTAATTTTAGAATGCATGTTCTTTGAACATTTTTAATTAATTTTCGGTAAAGAATATAACCCCAGAGTTATGGGAAATACTCCAGAGCACCCTGTATATGAAACATTCACAATTGTTCTGTTGCAAAAGTGACCTAATTTTCCATTTGTGATGCATGTCACCGACATGCTTACAGCAGTAGGTATATCTGTAACTATACAGCTGACGTATAGTGCTATGTGATTTACTGAAAAGTTTAATATGTATATACTGTGCATTGTTGAAATAAGTTGAAGTTCTAAGTTTTCACTATTATAGTCATTTGTTCAATGGCCAAATTTTTTATACATAAAATATGTCACATATTTTATGTTTATTGAGCAGAAAATAATAATTTTTAATTACGAGAAAAATATGAAAAAATCATGTATATTCTCTATTATATTCTTCTAGTACAGAGGTAGTTTATACTACAGGTTTCAAACTCAAGTTCAAGTCCTTTTAGAAACTGAATAAACGATATTTACTATTTTTTTTTTAATATAGGTATCAGAAAGCATGGCGTTATTACGTCAAATACCGTCACCTGATCGCCAACATGTCGAAGCCGTCGTACAAGGAGCGCCACAAGCTGGCATCCAAAGAAGCCAAGCTGCAAGAGATGAGGACGCAGAACAAAATGAAGAGGGACGTCACGGTGGCCATCTCCTCCGAGGGCTTCCACACTACGGGCCTCATGTGTGATGTGGTGCAGGTAAATAAAAAAATATGGTAATTTAAATAAAGAACCTGGTTGAGTTTGTTGTGGCCATTGGAACCTTGAGAAACCTCAGTGGAATATGACTTAAAGTAATCACCTGACGTTTCAAAAGTGCTGGTAAACTAGGTCTAATTGAAATAAATTAGTTTTGACATTGACTTTAGTATGTTTGTAGTTGCTGGATTTCTGTAAATGGCACAAACCAGTGTCTGACAGCAGTGACACCATTGCGGTAAAATCTAGGCCGGCGATGACCAACCCGCATGCCTTACCTAATCAGCCGATAAACGTCCATTTCTGGACATAGGCTTCTTGCATGGATCTCCAAGCACAACGATCTCGAGCCGCCAGCGTCCAGCAGCTCCCTGCAACCCTCTTAATATCCTCGGTCTACCTAGTGGGGGGGTCGACCAACACTGCGCTTTCCGGTGCGGGGTTGCCATTCCAGCACCGTGGAACCCCAAAGTCCATAGTCTCTTCGAACTATGAGGCCTGCCCATTGCCACTTCAGCTACGCGACTTGCTGAGCTATGTCAGCCGCATGCCTAGCTTGATCATTATTGGGCAAAAGCTTTAAAATGAATAAGTGTAACAAGGAACAGCCCCTAATTTGTAGAAATCCTCGATATAAAATCCTTAAAAGATATATGTTTAGCAGTGGACGTCCATCGGCTGATAATGATGACGATGAAATCAAAAATAGTTACCACTGTCATATTGTAATGAGGGCTGTTGTAGCACGAGTGATTTTTGTGCAATGAAGCGAAGCCGAATTGCACAATAGACAGCATGAGTGTTACAATGGCTCATTACGTGCAGTGGCATACCTTACGTTTTCTGCGACCATGGTAAAAGAAATAAAATAATTAAACAAAACTTGGGAAATAATATATAATTTGCGTTGGGCAAGGCCTCCTAGATTTTGCCACCTAGGGGTATTTTTGTCTATAAGTCTATAAGTCTGAATTTTTGTAGCCAATGCCATGTTATTATTGAAGAATAAAAAAAGAATCTTTGTGGCACGGTTTACCTGTATCGTAATGAACATTACTAAAAAACCTGTAGGAATAAATGAATAGTTTTGTGATATGGTTTAAGGTTTTATATTGAATAGATTACGAAATGGGAGTGAAAAACATATATTATTAATTTTTTAGCATGCCATGTTAATACCGGTGTTAGTACGTCACTTGCGATTCCACAAGTCTTTGGACAGTTTAGAGGAGACTATAAAGTACACGTTCAAAAGGAGATCTCTCCTGCAAACTGCTCTCACTCATCCATCGTATAGAGAGAACTTTGGCACCAACCCCGACCATGCGAGGAACAGTCTCACCAACTGCGGTATAAGACAACCAGAGTATGGTGACAGGAGGATACATTATACCAGGAAGAAGGGTGAGTTATTTGAACTTTTGGGGTTCAACTTAAAACTCCAGAAAACTTAAAACTTTTTTAATTCTTTACAAGTTAGCCCTTGACAACAATTTCACCTGATGGTAAGTGATGATGCAATCGAAGATGGAAGCGAGCTACCTTGTTAGAAGGAGGTTAAAAATCCACACCCCTTTAGGTTTCTACACGACATCGTACCGGAAAGCGAAAACGCTTGGCGGTACGTCTTTGCCGGTAGAGTGGTAACTAGCCACGTCCGAAGCCTCCCACCAGCCAGACCTGGACCAAATACCCAGGACCTCCGTCTTGTAAATCCACCGCGCATACCACTGCGCCACGGGGGCCGTCGAACAATACGGAGTGTAACAAGCAATAGCCCCTAATATGCAGATATCCTCAAAATTTAAAAGAGGCCCATGTTCAGCAGTGGACCGCCATCGGCTAATAATGATGATGATGAATTAAAAAATAGTTATTTAAGCCAGTGTAAAAAAAATAAAGTCATTCTAGTTTTAAAATTCAGTTGCAAAGTTTGTTTAAAACGAAATATGACTTCAATTGTTTGTTTTTTGTTGTAGTAGATCAATGAGTCACTGTTTCGTCATAATCAGAAATTTTAAAGTTTATCATAAAATTAAGTATGTAAAAGTAAAATAAATCAATTATTTGATAGTTTTGATATTAAGAATAGGGTAGTTGATTCATCAAATTTAATATAAACAGTATTGATTTCGTCTAGGCCCCAGACTAAACGAAATTAATATTGTTTATATTATAAATTTTTTTTTGTGATATTCAGGAATTGATTTTTTAAATGCTCAGTAAGTTTATGATATTTCAGAAATTGTTACGCTTCTAAAAAATATGTCTCGATTTGGCAAGCAAGATAATGTGATTGGGATATTTCAGGAATTGTAACACTTATAAAAATATATTTTGTGAAAATTCAGGAATTGTAACGTTTATAAAGAGATATGTCTGTGATATTTCAGGAATTGTAACACTTATAAAAAGATGTTTTGTGATATTTCAGGAATTGTAACGTTTATAAAGAGATATGACTGTGATATTTCAGGAATTGTAACACTTATAAAAATCATGTCCCGTTTCGGCAAGCATGCGGAGACGGAGTCCGAGATCAAACACAACGAGCGGCTGGAGTTCCTCGGCGATGCCGTGGTGGAGTTCATATCGTCCATACACCTGTTCCGAATGTTCCCTGGCCTCACTGAGGGAGGGCTGGCCACTTTCAGGGCCTCTATTGTACAGAACCAACACTTGGCGCAGTTGGCAAAGGTATTTTAATATTGGTGTTTGTCATTGAAATTTTTTTTTGGCTGTATCATTGACCTTTTATAATAAAAGGACGCACAATCATCTAGAAAATTTCACTTGAAAACTGGCCAATTTTGTTTTGGCAGTTTTAGAATTATTGGTAAAGAAAACTATACCTAAATGCCTTTAAATATAGTCCTTCAATAAATTCAAATCAAATTCAACCTTAAGTATTGAGTTTAAGGTTGAATTTGCAAATGCAACTACTTGAATTGAGTGCCAAGAGTTGTGTTTGGTACTTATTGAGTGGGGACGATTTTTAAACGCTGATTGTGCATCCATTTGATTTTTAATAGGAGATCGATGGGCTGTATACATAAAAAGGAACCTTTATAGAATTGTTTTTCTTGTCTTTTTGTCTCTTGTTCAGTCTAACTTTAACTTTTTAGTATATAGAATTGTTTTTCTTGTCTTTTTGTCTCTTGTTTAGTCTAACTTTAACTTTTTAGTACTTCATTTTGTCTCCGTATTCTAAATTCTCATGTGGTTTACGAACGAACTTTTTCTTTGGAATGCAAGAGCTTAATGCGTCTTTTAGCACAAATGGTAAATGGTATATTTTAAATTAGGATTGTCACTTCACTCACAATCATTTACAAGTTTGTTTTCTCACAGCTTCAAAGGATTGTAGACAAAGACCTGCTTTAATTATAACTCGTTCACGATATAAAGGGTCTTTGACAGATATGGTTTTAATTTCAACTCGATACTTTCACGCGTTCCCAGAATAAAGGGTCTTGATAGACAGACAGATAACAAAGTGATCCTATCCTAAAAATTGGTAAATATTAAAAAAAAATATATATTGTTCCAGAACATAGGTCTAGAACAGTACATGTTGTGCGCGCACGGCTCAGACCTGTGTCGAGAGATGGTCATGCGTCACGCTATGGCCAACTGCTTCGAAGCGCTCATGGGCGCTCTGTTCCTAGATGCTGGACTTGAGGTAATTTACTGTTATAATAAGACTCTAAGTAGCGTAGTTTGTTATCTTAGACCATTTAAACAACATGACCTGCCTCGCTAACCGTTACCTCTCTGGTAAAGATCAAAAATGATCTAACGCGTTTATAAAAATTGTAATCGTTTTCATCGTGTAAAGAGCTCCCTAAAAATGCTGGTTTGTGTAGTTAAATGGCATAAAAAACGGCCAAAAATTTTTAGTTTAGTAAAAGATGGAGTAACGTTTCATTTGAAAGTATTTAAACCTTAATTTTATCAAATTTGTAATAAAAACAATTTATAAAAAGAATCGATTCTTTTGACGAAACAGCCAAACATCGATCAGTCATCGAATATTCTATGTATTTAATCTGTGGATAGTCTAAGCAATGTGTTTGTTAGTCTGTGTAAAAATTACGCGTATGTGTATTGTGAGTCAAATTTATAGTTGTGTGTAGTGTATGGACATAGAATATTTTTAATGGTAGATATTTTCCATGTGTAAGTTTACCTCGTCCCCCTCAAAAAACGACTGACAATTTTGTTCGTGAATTTGAGTGCAATAATTCCTCTATGTTTGTTATGGGTATGGTATAGATAATGAAAATACATTCCATGTATATTTAAGGGATGTTGACAGTTTTTTAAATTGTTTATAAATTGGGAGTATGCTAATAGTAAAGCAATTTTCTAAAAGTAACAGATGCGATCATTACTTTCGAAACTACAGAGAGTTAAAGGGTGAGATTTGCGGCACTGCCGCGGAAAATGCCCCATGTTGTTAGATTTCTATGGGTATTCAAACAAAATTACAAATATATGTTATTTGTGCTATTATATTTGTTAGTTTATTGAAAAATGTCACGTTTAATGTAAGCTAAAAATGGATTTAGTTGATTTTGAAATTTAATAGTCTTGTTTATTTTGCAAACATCCAGATAATCTTTGTTTTCTTAGATATTATTAAGTATATATAATGTTGACCTTATTTGCCCGAATGTCTCAGAAAAATCAATATATTAAAATTACAAACCTAGTCTCATCCCCATTGTTGCAACAAACCCAGATACTAGAAGTACACCTATGCTCTTAACAAAAATATTTGCCTGTTGTGGAAATCGAATCAATGGCAAAGGAAAGGGTTAGAATTGGCCATTAACAAGGCTATTATGCCACAATCTTTTCTGACCCGGATGGCAAAACAGGATCCTACATCTAGAAAGTCGCCATTTTGAAAAACTTTGTAACTTTTTTGTACTACTAAACTACTGTACTAAAAGCGCGACACCCTCACTAAGCCAGGGGCCTGTAGTCATATATAGCCGTCGATTCTCTTTCTACAAAAGTTAAAGCTTCGAAGTCTAGTAAATGACAGATCCGTTCGACAACTTGATCACGTGACCTGCCGATAGGAAATTTACATTTTTTCGTTTTCGAAGCGTTAGTGTTTGTTGAAAGAGAATTGACCTGCTTGGCCTAAAGCTCCTGATATGTTTGTGGCACTATTCATTCTTTAATCTAAAACATTTTCCAAAAATAATAAATGATTTCATCAGCATATTCTAATGGCAACTGGGTTGTTTTTCTCCCTATGAAATATATCTTTGACACATGCTACCTATTGCCGCATATGACGTACTGGTGAGGGTTCTGGGGGTTTCGGAACATTTGCCATTCCACACCTTGTGTTCCACTATGTGGGATGTAAAGTGTTAACCATTCCACAGATAACAGACAATGTGTTTGCTCTGGCGCTGTGGTACAATGAGCCCGACATGCGGGAGGTGTGGTCCAAGGATCGGCCACACCCGCTGCAAGACCAGGAGCCACTGGGGGACCGCAAATACATCAAGGATTTCGACTTCTTGAAGAAATTGACTGTATTTGAGGACTCTATAGGTACTTTTATATTTATATCTTTGCTGTGAATACTATCATCGGCCTGAGTCTAAGGATATACTATAAAATAATTGACTTTTCTTTAAGAAATTTTCAGCAAATTTTTAGAGAGAGAGAGCGCTGATTTTCGTATTAATTTATTTGCGGAATACTGTTCTAGGAGATAAAATATATAAATTTTGATTTGTTCGTAGGTATTCACTTTAAACACATTCGTTTACTGGCGCGCGCGTTTACCGATCGCTCAGTGGGCTTCACGAACCTGACGCTGGGCTCCAACCAGCGGCTCGAGTTCCTGGGCGACACCGTGCTGCAGCTGGTCGTGTCGGACCGCTTGTACAGGCACTTCCCCGACCATCATGAAGGACATTTGTCGGTAGGTGATCGCTTCGTCACTTGCTCGCTAACTCGCTAACTATGGGCTTCATAAAAAGTATCAATCAATCAATCAAATCAAAATTCATTTATTTCAAGTAGGCTCAATTTACAAGCACTTTTGACACGTCAGTTGACTATTTGTAAAGATTCTACCACCGGTTCGGAAGACAGGTTCTGCTGAGAAGATACCGGCAAGAAACTCAACAGTTGCTCTTTTGAAATGAAAAAGTCATAAAGTACTAAAATTTACAATTGATAACAATTACAATTTCTTATAGTTTTACTTCCTGTGTGAAGGTGGAAGCTGATCCAATGGCCTCCAAGCACCTTTATCGTTAAGGAACTCATCAATAGTGTAGTAACCTCGACTAAGTAACTGTTTTTTAACACATTGCTTAAAGTTGTGCATTGGCAAATCCATCACAGTCTTGGGGATCTTGTTATAGAAGAGTACACCTAAACCTACAAAAGATTTTTTATAACTCTTTGGAGACGATACGCAGAAATAACTAATTTATGCCCGTGTCTAGTAAGATAAGGGTTTAAATCTCCTTTTCGTTTGTACAAATTAATATTTTGTCTTACATAGACTATACTGCTAAATATATACTGAGAGGCTACTGATAGATACTGATCTGAGTATCAGATTCACTCAGAATATCTCTGCGTGTACGAACGAGAAATTAAGAGGTCCGCAGTAACACTAATGTCACTGACATAGCTCAACGAGTCTAAAGCTGAAGTTGCAAAGACACTGTTCAAAAAGTCGATGTTTTTAAGATGTTTGAATGGCGACTTCGCTTAGGAAATTACAATTTTGATGCGCCACAGGGTGGACCGATGACATCGACCCGCTTCTTAGTTAAGTAACCCTAGCTTGCTTCTAGATGCTCGAGACCATGTCGTTTGGAAGTCCTTAAAAGAGGCCTATGTCCAGCTGATTAAACCTTCACTGTTAAGAACATGAGAAAATTGAAACAAACTAAAGAACTTGTTGTTTAGTTTGTTACCAAATAATATTATTTCCAGTTACTCCGCTCGTCTCTCGTGAACAACCGCACCCAGTCGATGGTGTGCGACGACCTCAACATGTCGGAATACGCGATATACAACAACCCCAAAGCGAAACCCACCACTAAGAAGCACAAGGCCGACTTGCTCGAAGCCTTTTTGGGAGCTTTGTATATTGATAAGGTAAAGGATAAGTTATACAAGGATATATTTATCCAAACTCCTAAACTGATTACACTGTTTTTTAAAAAAAAAAACAAAAAATCAAAAATCATTTATTTCAAGTAGGCTCAGTTTACAAGCACTTGACACGTCAGTTGACTATTTGTAAAGATTCTACCACCGGTTCCGAAGGCAGGTTCTGGTGAGAAGAAACCGGCAAGAAACTCAATAGTTGTCCTTTTTAAAAAAATCATACAGTATTATAATTTACAATTTATTAAAAACATTACAATTTCTTATAGTTTTATTTCTTGTGTGAAGGTGGAAGCTGATCCTATGGCCTCCAAACGCTTTTATCTTTAAGGAACTCATCAATGTTGTAGTAACCTCGACTATGTAAATGTTTTTTAACACATTGCTTAAAGCTATGCATTGGCAGGTCCATCACAGTCTTGGGGATCTTGTTATAGAATATAGTTTATGTGCATCATACAAACTCGAAAGTTGTTTTTTAGGAGATTCGCTGAAAACATAAAAGATACATACAATCCAAAGTTGTAGTATATTTTATGTTCAATCAAGATGATCAAGAGATGATCTACATTCTGCGTACGACACATTCAATAACGCCTAAATTCAAATGATAATCACCATCCCAATTTCAGAGTCTGGAATACTGCCAGACGTTCTGCAACGCGTGCCTGTTCCCGCGCCTGCAGGAGTTCATCATGAGCCAGGGCTGGAACGACCCCAAGTCGAAGCTTCAGCAATGCTGCCTCACTCTGCGCTCCATGGAGGGAGGGGAGCCAGACATACCCGTCTACAAGTCAGTGCACACATTTTGTTTGACGTGATAATAAACTGATAAACGCCGAAAAAGCATGACTCAATGTTAAGTAAAATTATCGTCCATAAACCGATTTTAAAGACAACCATTAATTTTTTCTCTTTTCATTCTATGTTGGTTTGCTACAATCATGCCAGAAGCATAGCAATGATGAAATCTAAGATGGAGCGCTCTTCAATGAGATAACTACTCTCGGCCAATTGTGCTCAAATAACACGTGGCAGGTAGCAACCGATGATCAGGGTTCCAAAGTGAGGGAGGGACCTTCACAGAATACGCGCTGTCTCAAAAATCACTGACTTCTGTATCCGACCCTTGATCCAGCAAATCAAAATCGACTAAAAAGATAATAGGCTAGTTGCTTCTTTTATAAACAGTGTTTAATTATGGAAGTATTATAAGCTATATTTTATTATGTCCTGTCAATAATAACCAGTAAAAATTATGGTATAAATGAAAAAATATCTGCGTAAAATCTTTGCCGCCGAAACACAACACATTAGCAAGTGACGTCATTCATAGAGATAACAGCGTGACTGGCGTTTGCAGTGATGCGATATATCACGTCACCGCAAGCGCCAACCACAAACCGTTGCCTTGTAGCGAATGACGTCACAGTTCATGATTGGCGTTTGCGGTGACGTGATAAAAATACAATATTGTTTTATTAAAATACTAGCGGACCCGCTAAAGCTTCGCTTTGACTTATGATGACACTTCTTCCCTATCCCTACCCTACCCTGCTTCTACCCTACTCCTACCCTACATTACCTCTACCGTACCTCAAGCCTACCCCTACCCTAGTCATACCCTAGGATTTAGGGCTTTGAAAAATAGATGTTGGCCTATTCTCACAGATACCGGATAAGCACAAAAATTTCATCAAAATCGGTCAAGCCGTTTCGGTGGAGTATGGCAACGAAAACTGTAACACGAGAATTTTATATATGTGATTAGAGTTTCTAGGCATCTTAACTGCCTATATGCAAAATATCTTCTTAGTTTTGTACAGCAGGCGAGTAGCCTATTGTAATATTGGTTATGGTGCTGCAGGGTCATCGAGTGCCTGGGCCCCACCAACACGCGCGTGTACACGGTGGGCGTGTACTTCCGCGGCTCGCGCCTCGCCGCCTCGCGCGGACACTCCATACAGGAGGCCGAGATGAACGCCGCCGAGGAGGCGCTCAGCTGCGCCAACGGTAACTCACTCATATTATACAGTTTATCCCGTAATTCACGGATAAAATGCAAGTACTAGATACACCACCTAATTATCTTAATCTAATTTGTTAAACATTACCGTTTAAATTACCAATGTACTGTAATATTATTCTTATAAATAATATTTTGTAGAAGAAGTTTTGAGCGCAATGATTATTTTTCTTTTATTAAGATTGAAAAAAAAAACCGGCCAAGTGCGTGTCGGGCCACACGCAGAGTAGTGTTCCGTAGATTAAGTTAGCATTTTAATCCCCTATGTAATGCACAAAAATACTGATAACCATACCACACACCATGGGATAAATGATGAAAAATACGGTCACGACGACGAAAGAAGCTAATTTTTTTTATTTGCCAAACTCCATACCCCACGCCACGGTGACGACGACGAAAGAACACAATTTGTTTTTATTTTTTAAACTTTTTTTTTTATTTTGCACACTTTTTTGTTAAAATAATGATTTCATTATTAAATTAGAATTATTAAGATTTTTTTAGATACAAGTAAATTGCCGGGTGGTTAGGGGGTAAGCCTGGGCTGGGAATGGGCATTCCCTTTTATGTCCTTGATGTCGTCAGTCCACCGGTTGGGAGGTCGACCAACACTAATACTTACATAATTTACTAAACCCTCTTATTTCAGAACTATTCCCACTTCTGGACCACCACAAACGCGTTATAGCGAACCGCATGCGCAAACAGAAGAAATCTCAACTGATACGCGAGGGTCGAGACTGTCGCGTGCCGGCGCTCAACGAAACCTTTGTCACGGAGAAGGCCATAGACGAACGTGTCCCAAAGGCTTACAGACCAGGGGCGAAGGAAGACTCCTCAGACGAAAGTGTCCACGAACCGTCTGACAACGAAGTGGAAGCTAATCAGGACGAGAGGAACTCTGACGATGATTCCGGCTTGGACAGCGACTCGGATTCAGAGTTGGACAAACACGAAGACGTCAAAGTGAGCAGCTTGCTCAGCGACATGGAGAATCTGAAGCGGGATCTGATACAGCGCAACGAATACGACAAACTGAAAGAGAAATCGCGCAGGTCAGATTCTGATGACGAATGAAACTTTTCATGATTTTTTTCTTAGTAAGTAATTGCCTGAAAACTCACCGGTAAGTGCGGTCGCTCGTATTTAAAAAAAAAAAAGACATGTCAAATGTTCGTATTAAATAAAAAAAAAAAAACAAAAAAAAAAATAAAAAAAAAAATGTAGAATTCTATAATCTCAATATATAATCACATTGTTTATTAAGGTAGTTGTTAGTTTCCTGACGAGATCTCGGACTTTTAGTGTCCACGGAACGATATCACAACAGCATGCTCAAGGTGAAAGGATCTCTTGCGGCGACTCCGTTGCTGCAACTCAAGCGCCGAGTCGGACAATCTTCCGAATGTCCAAATGTGCTGGTCATTTGGACATTCTCAAGTTTGTACGACTTTTTTTCGACATTTTGAAAGAAGATGAAATACAGTAGACTGGATCAACAAACTGGAAGAAAGGTGCTGGAATTTACATGTACTACCTTTATTTAAAAGATAATAATAAGCAATATTTAGTAGTAAGTAAAGTTATTTAAAAGATATTAGTAAGTAAAAGAAACTGCTTTAATAAACAGTACATATTGTTTATTACGGTGGTTTTGGTTTCTAATCTTATAGTGCGTTCTTTGTAGCATGGTGCGGGTGACAAGTGTCAGTTTGACGAGCATTCACAACCAAACAAACGCAATACAAACATCATTTAAGCCGGGTGTCAAGTTAAACCGCACGAGAAAATGAAAAAAAAATGAAAAAATTGTAACTTCGAAATACATTAGATCTACATTTTTTATAATAATAACTTGCGGACGCCCGCGACTTCGCGTGGAATTTAGTTTTTCACAAATCATCATGTTTTATTTAAAATTTTCATGTAAACACCTCTCAATATAATACGATAATTTTTTTTTAATCTAGCAGAACGATAATGAACAATTTAAAACCATTTAAAAGTACCCTTTTATCCATTCCATTTTATAAAAAAATAATATGAATCTTCGTACACGTTGACTTTTATCCCGCACCATTCTACAATGAATAAACTGTAGAAGTAGTAAACAAATGTCAAAAAACATAATATTATGAAAAAGTACATTCATATTAATTATATAGTTACTTGAGAAACTAAATCAGCATCATGGTAGAAAATTAAATGTATAACTTTAGTTTTTCATTTAAATTTATTTCCTCTTTATTCAAAATCAAAATCATGGAAACGAAATTTTAGTCAGTCATCGCAACCAATTTAGTTAAAATTTTGTGTTTTTATTTAGTTTGAATTATTAAGTAGGATTGAGTGGTAGGTCAACTTCATTCTTAATCCAATTTGGTGGAAGAGTAATTGTTAAACGTAATAGTCATAATAACGTTGTCATGATGTTAGTCACTATACTGACTAAAAAATCATACTTACATACTGTTAATATGATTTTTAGTGTTTTTTTTTTAGTTTATAGTTTTTTATTATATATAAAAAAATGTTCCTGTGCTGTGAATTTCTTATTACATACATTTTGTGTAGAATTAATATAACAGGTAAATACTTTAAATTTAAAGTTTTGACATTAAATTGCAGACTCATTTTAATGATGAAATGTATATGTATGAATATTCGTAGCACTTTTGTTGTCTTGTCCAGATTTTTTAACAATTTTGACATGATGGTATACAAGGTTTGTTTTCGAGATATCACACAATATAATGTACTCGTCCATCTTTATTTTTTTTTTATGAACTAATTCCATTATGTATTTAATAGTTATCCATTATTCATTACTGTTACTTACTTTAGTTCTAAATGGTATAACTAAACCCAATCTATAGATACTATAATGTTGAGGTAAAGTTTGTGAGGTTGTATTGGGTGATCTACTAAACCGATTTTGAAAATTCTTTTACCAATAGAAAGCCACGTTATTTTTGAGTGTCACATGTTATATTTTATCCCCGTATTCCCGCGAGAATGTGCATTATACGGGTAAAACCGCGGGGCGTGTTTTAGTTTGTTATATATCTAAACCACACAAACAAAACTGTACCAATTGTGCGAAATCGTTTCATTAGGTTAAATATTACAAGTTCTAGACGAACAAGCAACTCGTTGTCATTTAATGATACTCAGGTGCATAAAAAATTAAAATTAAGGCTAAGTGTTTTACTAAAACTTTAGTGACTCAATAAAACATTATCAATATATTGACATATGCATTTTCTTGTTTATTTTAATTGGTATTCCCCGCTTATCATTATCATCATCGTCATCGTCATCGTCATCATCATGATCATCACCATCATCTCAGCCGATGGACGTCCACTGCAGAACATAAGCCTTTCGCAGGGACTTCCAAACATCACGAACCTGAGCCGCCTGCATCCATCGAATCCCTGCGACTCGCTTGATGTCGTCAGTCCACCTGGTGGGGGGTCGACCAACACTGCACTTTCCAGTGCGGGGTCGCCATTCCACCTTGGGACCCCAACGTCCATCGGCATTTCGAACTATGTGTTCCGCGCATTGCCACTTTAGCTTCGCGACAAGTTGAGTATGTCGGTGAATTTGCGGATCTCCTCATTTCTGATTCTGATTCCCCGCAGCGCTTATAGACACCTATAATTTTTGTGCTTCGATGAATTGGCGCTTGGTTGCGGTCACTTGATGTGACGATGCAATATTACATGTAAGTATATAAAAATCAATTCCATTTTTCGTTGTTATTCAAGAGCGGGCTCACCTATCCAAACCAAATGTTTAGGCTTTGTTCGGACTATTTAGTAGATGGTTTATGCGAAGTTTGCACAAAATCGGTTAAGCGGTTCGTTATTTATGATATTTTTTGTAATAAATGAATTCAAAGCGTATCATTTTGTTAATGGGGATTTTGCTGTCAAATTAAAACTTTTTCTGTATTTTTCGAATCGCTAAACCTTTAGGGTAAAGGGGTAGGGATAGAGAAGAAATGCACATAAGGCAAAGCTTGACCGGGTCCGCTAGTTAGTAATAATTTAGACCTACCTAGTAACCAACGGGTTACCTCTGGCCTGTTTCATGACGACAGTATGTAGAGGTAGGTACGCCCGATGTTCCTTCCATGTGTTAATAACATATTTGCTTACGAATGAAAATCTATTAAGTAGTTCGGAGCTAAGCTCAAAACAGACAAAATATTGTCAAAATGAAAATTGGTTTTTGTGTTGTTACTTTCTCCCAAGTTAAATTTTGGACATTTAAATCAAAGTAGTCATTAATAGGTTAGTAACAACTTTTAATAACCTCATTATTGATACAAGTTGGGAGGCGGGAATACCAAAAGTCGTTACTAACAAGATGTTTTTTTACTGTTGCTTAATTTATAGTTATACAACATAACAGCCACAAACTCCAACAAATTGCGTGGTACATTGTCTCGTTCCGACGCTCATAAATTTTCTCTACCTGGTAACCCAGTCAGCTACCAGAATCAAGGATGTTCGTAAATAAATAAGTTGAGCGTCTCATCAAGATGGTTGAATGAGTAATCACTTGTAAAATTGTTCTTGCACGGATCCCGGGATATTAGCTACATTAGGATTAAAACATTCAACATTAAAAAAAAGATTTTTATTTAAACATATGTTAATTTCGATAACATTAATACAAAACTAAGCAACAAAGTGTGAAGGCGACGGGTCCTTTGAGTTTGCCCGCGCGCAGAGTCAGCCATTGCTTCTGGTTCGGCACGTACATCTCCGCTGGCATCAGCTGCTCTGCTGGAGTGTCGCTTTCTAATAAAAAAAGGAAAACAACAAAATAGTTAATAACTTTTTTTAATTACAAAAAATCTTGATTCTGGTAGCTAACTGAGTTACCAGGAAATAAAAATTCCTGAGTGTCGGAACGAGAAAATGTACCACACAAATTTGTAGGACATTGTGACTGTTAAGTTGTATTAATAAATATTCATTAATAAACAGTAAAAAAAACATCTGTTTAGTAACAACTTTTGATAAACTACCCTCCTCCCAACTTGTATCAATAACGAGGTTATTTTTATTTCCAGGTAACTCATTTAGCTACCAGAATCAAGAATTTTCGTAAATAAAAAAAGATGATCGTCTCATCGAGATGAAAATACTCACGAAAAATTAACTTGATAGTAATCAGTTGTAAAAAATGTTCTACGGATCCCGGACTACGTCGTCCATAAGCTGATACGATGATGAAGTTATATATAACATATAGTACCCGATCAAGCTTAGCTTTGACTTATATGCACTTACGTCTTGTCTTCCCTACCCTACCCTAGTGAAAAACTTATGATGAAACATACCATCTTTCCTAATCCTAGCCGACTGCATGGTGGACTCCTGCATAGAGATGAGGTCGCCTGGCGCGTGCAGCAGGAGTCGACCCACGCCTTCGCACCGTCTGCAAAACGGTATTAATTCATCAAAATCGGTTCAGCGGTTCAGTCTGATAAAGTAACAGACTTACTTTCGCATTTATAATATTAATATTATTGTAAAAAGTAGGTTGAATAGTTATTTATGCCACTGTCATGTAATGAGGGCTATGGTACTACGAGTTCTACAATGGTCAATTACGTGCAGTGGCATACAATACTTTTACTATGATGATGGAATTAATAAAATAACTACCAAAACTTAGTATATAATAGGTATAATTGGTATTGGGTGTGGCCTATCAGTGTGGGCTTCTAGATTTTGTGTCTTTTTCAGGAAACCTGAATTTTTGTGGCCAATGTCATGGAACTATATAGGTAAAAATTTAAAAAGTCATTGAAGCATTGTTTACCCTCGTGGTAATGAACTACCAAACGATCTGTAAGAATGATAGCTTTGTGAAACTATTTGAGGTTTTATATTGAGTAGATTACGAAATGGAAGTAGAAAATATACATTATGATAAAAGTGCGGCAAGTTGACAATTACAGCCGAGGCGATATTGCTAGGCCGAGCCGTAGGCGAGTGCTAGCAAGAAAGCAGAGGCTGTAATTATGAAAACGCACGTATGTAACGTTTTATAACATACGAGGGGTGATCAAAAAGTAATGATAAATGGGTATTTCTAATAAAGATTTAAAACCAAAAAAAAATTTTTTCGCTTCTTCAGTCCTTTTCACTACTTCCGAGCTAAAAAAATGTATAAATATGGCGTAATTTCGAGGCTCTTTACGAGCCTTTAAAATGTTACCTTAACACTTCGTTCTGCAACATGTGTTTCTTCGAAGTGGCAGCGAGATGTTTGCAGTTGTTCAACCATATGCGGACCTCGTTGAAGTCCGCCAACAACTGTAACGCAGCGTCCTTTCTGTACAACAAATACAAAGTACGTTCATAACGTTGATCCTGTATTACAAGAGGATTATACAAAAATCTCAAACGATATACATTAAGCACGAAAAGTTGAATAATTGATTTATTTCGCTAATCTCTTTTAAAACCCCATGCGATGTCATCCAAATCCAAAAAAACTAAAATTATTACAAAATTAAACTAAACTATGACATTAAGGTCTCAATGTGCTGGAATGACGACCGTCCATGCAAGAGGCCTAGTCGTATGTCTAGCAGTGGACGTCCATCGGATGATAATGATGATAACATAGTGTGGAGTCTCCGCTATAATTTTCACCACAGTAACATAAAAACATGAAGAAAATTGACTTCATCATCATTATAATTAACAGCCGATGGACGTCCACTGCTGGTCATAGACCTTTTGCATGGAATTCCAAGCACAAGTCTCGAGCCGCCAGCATCCAGCGGCTCCCTGTCATCGGTCCACGGTTCCGGTGGGGGGTCGCCATTTCAGCACCTTGGAACTAATTGAAAGGAGATGGTCCATTTCAGGTCCACTCTTGTACTCCATATCTTTAAAATTTAAAAAATACAAGGAATTTATTAAAATTTATTAAAGTGAATAAATTTAACAAAATAAAATAAAAACCCAAATTTTTGAGTTACATCAAGATGGCGCTTATAGAGCAACTATGACATGACAGTTGACAGCAAACGTCAAATCGATTAATGCATTGAAAACGTCATCTATCCACTAATAATACCCTTATTAATGTTGCATTTCTTATAATATTCATTATTTCGAAATCCGGAGATAATATTCATTATTTCGAAAGAATTAAAGTAAATTCGTAGATTTGTATAATCAAAAATAGTTAAAAATAATAGCTTCTTTTATTTCCGCCAGGGTACAATGACGGGACCTGGGCTAAATACAATTTTGGACCATCTCCTTTTACTCCTGGGATAGAAATATCGCTTGAAGAGATAAGATACTGACGTGAATTTAACTTTGGCTACGTAAATGTGGTGCAGCCACGACTCGCACATAATCCGCAGCACCATGTTCAGCGGCGTCGTGTCCGACGTCGCTTTGATTACTGGCAGTAACATCTTGTCTGTAATACACAACAACAATGGTAATTTAAATAACATTTTATCCGTCATACAAAACAAAAATGATAATTTCAATAACATTTTATCTGTCATACAAAACAACAATTATATTTTAAATAACATTTTATCTGTCATACAAAACAACAATGATAATTGCAATAACATTTTATCTGTCATACAAAACAACAATGATAATTTCAATAACATTTTATCTGTCATACAAAACAACAATGATAATTTCAATAACATTTTATCTGTCATACAAAACAACAATGATAATTTCAATAACATTTTATCTGTCATACAAAACAACAATGATAATATCAAAAACATTTAATCTGTCATACAAAACAACAATGATAATTTCAATAACATTATATCTGTCATACAAAACAACAATGATAATTTCAAAACCATTTAAAATAACCAAGCATTTTAAAATGCAGAAATGTCTGAATTTTTAATACGGAAATCAACAAATGATAACTTCAATAACCGATTATTTGAAACACATATCAGTAGGTAGGTATAGTAAGCAATCTATCACTTTGTAAAATTGAATATAAGTAATTACCTAGGAACTCATGTACATAGAAGGAGAATGTCGGGTCCAGCGGCTGAGTCACTCTCCGCCACTCGGCGTTGTTTGGGAATATCATAGTGAGGTGCGCCAGACTTATTGTGGCGCACACTGACGACAACACTGTTGTTATTTCATCTGTAGCCTCCTACAAAAAAAAAAGAATTTTTAGAAGAATATAATTTTTACAAAAAACATTTTAACAAAAAAAAATTTAACCCACTTCAGGGGTAAAGGGGTAGGGAAGAAGTAAGTGCATTTAAGCTAAAGCGAAGCTTGACCGGGTCCGCTAGTTATTATTATAAAAAAACTTATCAAGTATGTGTATACTTGATATACGGTCGGGTGGTTAGAAAAATTCAACAATATAATATTTACCTACCTTCAATTTCTGAATGTTGACTTTAACTTCAGACACTAACTTTTCTCTCATTTTAGCGCAGACGTTTTCGTGCACACCAATTTTACCTGTTAACAATTTTTAACATCATCATAATGCTAGCAGACTAGCTCTCGTGTTACAAGTACCTCGATTACAGGATTCATTATTTATGTTATTGTGGAGGGGAGGTATTAGTATTGATATAAACATGAGGGTATTTGATAGCTTGAGCTCAGTGGTTTATTAGGCAGCGTGGACACCGCCACGCTGCCAGTCGCGTTAGTGATTTTGTGTATATTTGTTTCTCCTTTACGCTTCAGCTACAGAAGCGATTTGGCTGAAATTTGGAATGGTAATAGATTTTACTCTGGATATACACATACTTTTCATCCCGAAAAAATTCATGGTTCCCGGGGGATTTGTGAACTGAACTGTGTAGCTGAATTAAAATATATATGTAAATTATATATGTCAAAAACAATAATGTCATGCGAATAAAGTAAAATGAAAAGTTAATAATTATTTTCAGCAATAATTTACCAGATTCCAAGGTTTCATTGTGGTCAGCGAACCGCAAGTTGACAAGTTGCTCCAGACATACTTGCATGTCGTTATGCGTAACTCGGAAGAAGTTGTCCATATCCCACAGATTGGCTAACCGACGGCTCTCCGCGAGGCACCACAGGCGATACGTATGGATCGAATGATCTGTAATAAAGTAGTAATTTATCAGCCCACTACGGGCCCATGGACGTAGAGAGGTACGCAGAGCGGTCGGTTACTTGAGCTCGATACTTATGCGATACAAGCCGAGAGGGATGAATGATTAAGAACCGTTTCGTTTCGGTTAAAAACCGGACGAAACTACAATCAAAACCGCAACCGAAATTCGTTTTCGGTTTCGGCCGTAAAAACTGGTTTGGTCGGACAGCTGATAGTAATGTGAGATACTCAATTTAAGTATAAATTTTTCAATAGTAACTATTTTATTAATAACTCTTTATTACATTTACAAAAAATTTTTATTCTAATCGGAAGGTTAAAAGACGTTATTGATTCGGATACTTGAGCATATAGGATACCTTTAAAATTTACCTAATCGATGTAAAATTGGTATTTGCTCCACAATAGGCAAATCTTCCAATGGTGCTCCTAGAATGTAGTCCCATGTTACTTCGCAGTGGTTGTTTAGCGTCACCAGCTCTTGCAGCATTACTGAGAAGTTGGCTCCGGATTCTGTAGCCTGGAATGTTTTATAACATGTTCTTACCATAGCTATTTAATAAAATTGGTTTAACCAATATTATAAATATTTTAATTCTTTGTTTGTTTTTTATGAACAGTGGCCCGTTTTTAATTTATTTTTACCAATGGAAAGCTTACATCAACCAGTAAAATAGGCTTTATTATATTCTCATATACAGGGTGCTCGGGAGTATTTCCCATAACTTCAAGGTTGAAGTCCACTTAAAGGAGGCGAACTGCATACGTAATATTTAAAAAAAAAAAAAAACTTGTTATGTTTTCATACAAAGTAATTTAAATAATTAAGACTATCCATGTAACACACGCCTTTTTCTATCCTTGCATTTTATAACACGTAAAACTTGGCTACCTCATAATTATAGGGATAAGGGTAAATTTTAACATTTAGTTTATTTACAAAAGAAATGTTATTTACCTTGAAAATAATAATTTTAGAACACATGTTCCTTGAAGATTATTAATTAATTTTCAGTAAATAATATAACCCCAGAGTTATGTAAAATATTCCCGAGCACCCTGTATGTCCCGAGTACCACGGGAATGGGAATTGCGCGGGTAAATCCGCGGGATATCTGCTTTATAGATCACCATATATGTATAAGTAGGTATATTTGTTGATCGAAGTATAAATTAATCTACGTAATACAAATAAAATTAATTACCTACTTACTTCGGTAATGACGACAGACAGGTTTGAGTAATCCTTTAAAGATGTCGGTTTTAGGTTTGTGGTTAAAGTTGCTCTGGGAATGTTAAAAAATGTTTAAATGTTAAATTAATTAAACTGCATTATCTAACAGCAGAATAACGATACTATAGGATAATTGTTATTTTCTACTTATAAAAAAAATCTCAATAGCATTCAGTAAAAGTATGTTGGGTTTTGCCTTCGTACTTCAGAGTCGTTAGTTCCGATTAATATCACAACATTCTGATATTAGTTTTAATCAGAATGTTGTGATATTAATCGGGACTGGCGACTTATAGTTACAAAGTCAATCTGCATTCAAATCTATTTATTAGATCTTCTGGGTGTCGACATATCGGCTACCAGCAATTTCGGTCGATCTATAGAAGCCAAAGCCAAAACTGCCGCTAAAAAACTTGGTATCCTTAATCTCTCCCGAAGTCAGTATTTCCTAATTCTTACAACCTTGGCATCTTTAAGATGAGAGTCATCTTCAATGCAAGCGCGTATCACCTTAGGCCACATCTACACTTACCATCAGGTAAGATCGTGGTCAAGCGCGAGCTAATTCCATATTAAAAAAAAAATAGTATGAATCTATTCTTGTGTGATTATTTATTTATAACATACATTACCCAAAATGCTTGTCCCAGGAAGTTGTAGTAACGTGACACCCTAATGCATCGGCTAATATTCTCAATGATGATAGCACTAAATCTGGAGTATCTGTGGATAAAACGAAAGGAAATCTAAATGTTTAGAACATTTAGGAAACTTTAGCTTTCTCGTAAAAACAATTTAGGGATAGACAATTTTACAAGTTAAGTATATTCCTAAAAATGAGTAAAGTTGTCCCTTTTTATTGCTGATGGTTTTAGTTGTGTGTAAAGATATTGTTTTCGTGTATAACAGATTCTCGACCAAAAAATGTGCTGACCAAGGAGATGTCGGCTTTGTATTTCTTCATACCTCCAGGTTAAATAAAATACTGTATCTCAATAAACGTTCCCTAAATTTAAAACCAAATGTGGATTTAAGAAATTGTCGTGACTTTTTTATTACTTGAGTCAGATTAGAAGTCAAGTGAAAAATTTAATGAAAATAAAAAGTATACTCGTACCTACTTTTTGTTGTTGACCTATTTCTCACTTGAGGACTTATATAACATTGTCACGCAATCGAAGCGATCTATTAACGCATACATTGCGTGTGGATATGCAATGCGTTGTCTATGATAAACACGCAAATACTAACCTACTATACTTTCCCAATACAGGAAATTCAACCGTACAAATATTAAATAGTATTTTCGATCTGTTAACACTACCTCTGCTCAGCACGTGTTTTTCTCCCTAACCAGCCAAAATTAGTAAGATCCTGCTAGAGCTGCATACCATGCAATAAAACTATACCTGAATTAACCAAAAATAATATTAACGCTAATGTCGTATATCTGTGGCAAAGTACCTACATAATGCATATATTATTGTTAACAAATTAAATAAGTACTCACTATTATCGTTGAAAGTAGAAAATAACCATTCACGAAGATTTTGGCTTGTGTTGGGCGACCTAGAATTGAAAAAAATAACACGAAAAAAACATCTGTAAACCGATAAATTATTGAATACGACGGATGATTTCTAAGAGATCGAAAGCCGTCTAAAACAAGCGATTTACGCGCAAATTTCAATTTCATAAATTCTTAACACTGCATCTGAATTCTTGCAGGCGATTTCGGCTTTTCCGGGCAGTTCCCTACTTAAAGTAGTGTGTTCCATAATGGTACATATAAATAATTTGACTATTTAAACATACATTTTATAAAAACAAAAGGTCACTCATCACGAAATTTCGAAAACAGCATGACGTAAAACGATGAAATTTAGCAGGGGACTAGTTTATAGTTCGTAGACGTCCGCTAAGAACTAATTTCCGACAGTGTCGGATTAAGAAGGAGGAATGTCGGTCTAAGGGCTGACGAAGTCGTGGGCGTCTGGTAGTTGCTAATATAATTCATACCTTGTAGCTAATGGGAATGAAGACCACCAAAGCACGATGTGTTCAAGACAGCTCCCAACGTCTCCCCAAAGTAAATTTTGATAGTATTCTGTTACTTTCTGCGCTGCTTTTTTGGTAGCTTGCATCCTACCTACAAGGAATTTCACATATTTAATACATACAGAATTGCATTAGAAAATACAAACATTCATAATTCATTTATTTAAATTAGGCTTAGTTTACAAGCACTTTTGAAACGTCAGGTAATGTTATTAGATAATGGTAATAATTAGTCGAAAACTTAAGATTAAAATTACGAGGGTTCCAAATTGTCGAGCACAGCTCGAGGTTATTTACCTGATTTAAGTGTTTTAGCACCTTTTGGTCCCAATAGTAGTGGAGATATGTTTGCCACAGTGTCGAGTAGTATCTCTATGTATATTTCTTCACTTTGTAGAATAGTATTGACATTTTCTGGAAAATCAAAACATTCACTTTGTATAAATAAGATAATATTTCTTTGGCCAGCATTCTATTGAAATCTCACTATATTTAGTAGGGATATGACGTAGCAACGCTGGTATTAGCTTTTGTCTTTAAAAAACGGCGGTTTTCTATGAATATGCGGACTCACACTGTAGCTTTCAGCGTCTATTCCACTTATGCAGCAAATAGGCATAAAATAAAGATGATAAGTTTTCATCATGCGCATATGTAAAGGCAGAACGATTGACCTCTTATAATAAAAGGACGCATATATATATAATCAATAATCATGTTGAAAATTTCAATTAAAAACTGGCCAATATTGCTTTGACAGTTTTAGAATTATTGGTAAAATAAATTATACCTAAAGGCCTTTAAATATAGTCCAATATTCAATAAAATCCCGACCTTAAACTCAATCGTTCAGATTGAGTTTAAGGTTGGGATTATGTATGTGATGCCTATATATATTAATAAATGATTGAACTCTGCAAGAAACTGCTTCTGTTTCATATTAAAAATTTTAGATACAATTCGTGGTCGATACATAAGGTAAAAGGTAAAAAGGTTTTTTTTAGCTCACCTTCCCCACTATAAACATCCAAAGCACACTCATTGGTCAATAGCGAAGTGTACGGCACTTCGGAATCCGAAATCTGTGGGTTCAGTACTTCACTAAGTTTTTTGTGCCCGTTTTTGGGTTCAACTAGGCTTTGTGCTTGTTTCATTTTCGCTTTTTTATTGTCTATGAAGGCCTGTCTGCGATTGTTCATGTTCATACGTCGAGGTGCGGATGATGTAGGCGGCGTAATGTGTTTGGTTAGGGTGCTAGAATGTTTAAAATCATCGAGTTATCGAGAGTGATTATGTCCCTAGCTTGCCAAGTTCGTAGATGACACGACGGGGGGAGTCTAGCGCGCTAGCTAGCCGCTTAAATCATAAAGTTTGAGTCGAGTTTGAGACGGTTCTTTCAGAAACGGCTTTAATTAACACGCCACAGGCTTGGCTCCGCCTTCAAAGGTAGCACATACGATTATATAATGATTTATTTATTTTGCTATCATCCGCGAAAATTCGGCGAACCCATGCGACAACGTCACCCAGGTCCGACAAAATACTCTCTAAGTACGTTTCACCCCGAAACCGGAGCATCCTCAGGAGATGTTGACTCTACAACGTGCAAAAGTTTTTTGCAATTGCACGTTCGTTCGGTTCGCCGAATTTTCGCGGATGATAGCAAAATAAATAAATCATTATATAATCATGATGAACTTCCGCAATGTAACGCCTGCTTCTATCCAATAGCACATACGATGTTTTTTTTTTGTGATTTTGAAGTCGGCAGAATTTTTTTGTTAAAAAGTTTTTATATAACCAATGGTTTTCCGCTTCAGGTCATTCAAAAGAAGTTATTAGTGAACTTACTGGTATATCTCTAAACTGTTGGCAGTGCTGGAACTGGAGTCACTATCGGCGTGCTCTTCCGGTTTGTACATCATCACCAAACAATTGATTAGACGATGACAATTTATCTCCGTGCGACTTTTAGCTAGTACCTACGAATTTGCGAAACGATTAATATAATATGTATGTATATACAACTGTATTACAGTATATAGTATTATACGTTATTTCGGGTCTGCGTACTTATATACTGTAGAAGAAATATATAGTACGCAAAAACAACAACTTTATGAACTTTAAATTTTATGACCATTATCATTGAATCCGAACTTGTCTATCATATCGAATTCTGAATTTAAAATTAACGATTTAAAAAATGAACGAAAAACGTGAAATAGCATATAATATCTCTTATTTACTTAAGACAAAAATTCTTGAAAAATACATAAGTGTAAATAAATATAGTTTTAGAACAACAAAAGTGTTATATCGCTTATTTCGAAAAATACTATAATTTCTTTTAGCGTATTTTGTGGGTAACTCTGAGAAATACTATATTTTTCTCAAGAAATGTTGGCAACCTTAGTATACCTACCTACATCTACAGTCATATATACCAATACTACTTTTAAATTGTTTAATAATTTGTAAAGGGATTTTACAGCAGTTTCAGTAGATCACCTAGGCTCGAGCCTCGACCTTCGAACTATTGAAGTTTTTACGGCTATTTGGTGGGTAAAAGCAATATTGAGCATATTTATGGTAGACGTTCATAGATCCGCATCGTAGGTATCGGACGTATCGCATTAAACGGATTGTAGTATTCTTTGTATAGTCATTGTAGTGTTTGTGTATACTAATTAGATACCTATATTCACTGTCTCATAAATACTCGGTGTGGAGGGGTAAAAAGCCACTCTGTCATTGTCGTTGGTGGAGATCGGACGTCCGGTGCAAGCCACAATAGGGTAGTGATGAAGCAGTGATTTACTGCTATTACAGTAAGGACAAGGGACCTTACATTCATACAAGTGCGTCCACTGATCCGCACCGGATCTACCGTAAAATTAAAAATCCGTTTAATGCGAAGCGACCGATACGTACGATGCGGATCTGTGGACATTGCAAATGTTCTATAATGAAAAAATCTACTTCTTCCGTAAACTGTTACTTAGGGTACGTACTATGAAAAAAATCAATACAAACTTACCAGTACTAGTTTAGTTAGTGTAAGGTTCTTAGTTTCGCTGACAGTATTCGGGTAGGTGTTACTGCAAATATTGTATTTAGATTTGAACCGCTTGTAGCTCAAACCGATCAAGTTGTTATAAATACCCACTAAGCTGAAACATTTTTTTTTCACATTTAAAAGTACATCAACAGTGAGAAACTTCTATTTTGAAGACGATTAATATTTATAATGTATCGAATTACAACTTTATGGCTCATTTTGGGATTCTAGTCATTATAAAACACTGGACATTTTAGGATTCTAGTCATTATGAAACACTAGACATTTTGGGATTCTAGTCATTATAAACACTGGACATTTTGGGATTCTAATCATTATAAACACTGGAAATTTTGAGATTCTAGTCATTATGAAACACTGGACATTTTGGGATTCTAGTCATTATAAAACACTGGACATTTTGGGATTCTAGTCATTATGAAACACTGGACATTTTGGGATTCTAGTCATTATAAAACATTGGACATTTTGGGCTTGAAGTCAATATGAAACACTGGACATTTTAGGATTCTAGTCATTATGAAACACTGAACATTTTGGGATTCTAGTCACTATGAAATACTCTAAATTTTGAGATTTTAGTCAATATGAAACATGGAAACGGGTCACTAGACACGTTAGCACACTCTATAATTCAACATTTTAGGACAAAAACGTTCAGGCTATGTCCAAGCCTGAACAGTATTAAATAGTGTGCATGTAAAGAACATTTTTTTTACTAAGCTAGACTTTTATATACATTACTAATACATTACTATTAAAATAGCGTGAATAGAGCAAAAGGATTGCTTTTTTAAACCAATTAAAGTTAACTTTTTTACAAAATACTACCTCGTTATTCCAATGGGTCTATGCAGCTTCCGGTTTCTGAGTAAAGTATAAATCACTAGCGATCGCCCGCTACGTCATCCACGTAGAATTCAGTTTTTCGCAAATCCCTCGGGAACCATTAATTTTTCCGGGATAAAAAGTAGCAGCCAGAGTAATTCGTTTTAAATTTCAGCCAAATCGGTTCAGTATTTACGGTGTTAGAGTAACAAACATCCATACAAACTTTCGCATTTATATTAGTAGGATTAAAAAATCAATTACCTCAAACAAGATTCAATCATTTTCCTCGAGTCCTCTCTATGAAGACAAGCTGACAGTATAGTATTGATTAGATCATGGAGCGACTGCAGCAGTATAAATCGTCTGCTGCACAACATATCAAATGTGAGATCGTGTTTGCTAACTAATAGGTCATTCTCCTTTTTAAGCCTAGCTAACTTAGGATTTAATTTGTAAAATGATTTAACTAATTTTGATAAATATTGTATTATTTGATCTAAAACCTGAAATAAGATACAAAAATATGTAGGTATATTTTAGTGAATTTTAACTGACAATTGAACAATAGAATATTAAACTTTTTTTAACAAAAAAATTGAATCAGTTTGTAGGCGGTGCTTAGATACAAAATAAACTTTAAGAGCCTATATTTGGTATAGCACCGCCTTCAAACCGATCAATAGAAAGGACACAATATGTTATTTTTCGCTTTTTAGAGTAGGTAATGTATTTTTCAAGTCGTTTAATTATTTTCTTGTTGAAAAAATTTTATGTTCCTGTTTTTATATGTCCTTCGTTCACTTAATTCAGTTATTTTGATTTTAACACAAAATTAAGGAACCAATTTTCGTAAAAATTAAATGGGACCAATCTGGAAGTATACTCTTTCAAACAAAAAAATAATTTTCAAAAACGGTTTATAAATGACGAAGTCATGAGGATAAAAAAAACATACGCGTCAAATTAAGAACCTCCTACTTTTATTAAAGTCAATTAAAAAAAGACAAAATTTAGCGTCTGCTAATTAATAAAAAAATTAATAGTAGATAATTACCTAGTTATTAAGTAGCAAGGAATTAAGTGGGTAATATGTATTTATAAAAAAAAACATACATACAGCCGAACGTAGAACCTCCTCCTTTTTGGAAATCGGTTAAAAAATAAAAAAAGAAACTCACCTGTATACTGACCAATTCCATAATATAGCTTCGATTCGCTAACGAATGTGTATAATGTTTGCCAACACATTCCTTCCATTTATTATTGGCGTCCAATATAACTTTGGTGACTGCATAACAAACAATATCCATTTCCCTGCAATGCTTAAAAAGTTCCTCCTCGTCCAAAGTTTCTTCGCTTATCCATTTTTTGCTTGTAATCTTTGCCGCGCTCATATTGAGTTTGCATTTAAATTTAAAAAAAAAAAAACTGTACGTACACCAGAATGGGGAACAAAAAAAAGTTTCGTGTTTTTGGAGCTAATTTGACGCTAACTGTTCGACGGCATGGTGAATACTGAAGCATAATCGTATGTCATGAAGTAGATCGATGTCCAGCGACGTCGGTGCCAGGCTAGCCAAAGTTCGCGTCTAAGTTGTTGTAGGACAACTTATAAATGCTATCGTTAAAGTTTTTATGGATGTACACAACCTCGACCTTGAACGTAATTTGGATAATGGCGAATTGATAGCTCATACAGTCGCAAAGGACTATCGCTTTTGAAAGTAAGTAAAGGGACTTCAACAAAGTTATTTGATTTATGACGTTTAAGTATCATAAAATAATTCTACACAAAAGCTTTCTAACTCTTGTACAAAATACCTGTTTCATTTGACTGTGGATACCTTTTGTAGGATAATGTCTCCAAGCACAATTTGCATAAGTTTAACATATTATTATCTACCGTTAGTATAAGTTTATCAAATCAATAAGTTGGCAGATTTCCCAGATGATCTGTCAATACAGGAATTACATTAACTATATGCAAGTAGTGTTAAAAATATTACTTATAGACTATAATACCTAAATAAAAAGATGAGGCATGTTGAGCATCTCCTCGATTTCATTTCTACTACTGTAGGTCTGAAATGTGATGTAATAGAAATAAATTTACTTATTTCTATTTAATACTCTTTATTTGTACACCACAATAAATAAAAAAAAACAAGCAAAACAGAAACATAAGAAGTAGAACACCGCTTACCTAGTAGCGATCTCTTCCAGGCAACCTTAGGCTTAGGAACTTGTTATAACAAATGTATAAATCACATTTGGAGGCGGATAAATTTACCTATCAGTATGCATAAAAATGCATTAAGACTTATGGTTGCGGAGGTATTACCGATCAAATGAAAAATGTCTCAACTATCTCCGCTCTACCCTACATAGATATACTTACCTACTTCAGACTCATATTTAATTATTTTTTATTTAATCATACGCGTGTAGCTGCATTACATAAAATAGAGCTCATACTCGTATATTAGGGCAAGGTTATAGAGCTTTGTCCAAAGTTTTCTAGATAATTGGTAGGCAGTGCATTCAAGGTAAATTCAAGGCGAATAGCGCAAAATTACGTAAGCAACTAAATTTTCCTAATAGCAAATAGACTGCTAATTTATAATTTTAATATTGAAATACTGTGGAATGGAGACCTATATAGGAAGGTATGCTATTTTCATTTAATTACTTTTATTGTATTTTCCTACTGTCTAGGAATAACCGCAAGGTCCAGTTACTTTTAATGCGATGTTACGACTTTCGGTTTATAAACACTACAAAAGCATAGTGAATTTTATTCTGCACATTAAGTTAAAAGTCAAACAAGATTATTTTCCATATATATATTTATCTAGTTATTGTATTTAAAAATTACAATAAAGAGGTCGTTCGTTCCGTCGTTAACCGTTTTTTTAAACAAGTTTCATAATCACCTCAGGGCTTTTAAAAACTAAAAATAAGAAAAACTACATAGATTTGTACAAGTATTTTTATATTGACGAACAATAAATAAATGATACTAATTTAATAAAAAATAATTTGCTAATCGTCCGTACAGTATTGCGAAGCAACTTCAGGAAGAATATATCACAGTAAACAATTTATTTGATTTAATATACAGGGTGTATAGCAAGTCCGAAATAATTATTAATTACTAGCGGACGCCCGCGATATCGTCCGCGTGAAAGTCGATGTAGAATTTCAACCCCTAACCCTACTCTACCCTATCCTAACCTACCCTACCCATTAAGGCTGGACACGCGACGGAAGCTTAAAAATGGAGTAACCTCTCCCGTTTTCCCAACATTTCCCTTCACTGCTCTGCTCCTATTGATCGTAGCATGATGAAATGTATACTATAACCTGCCCAGGAGTATGAAGAACAATTGTATCAAATTTCGTTAAAATCCGTCGAGTATTTTTTGTTTCTATAACGAACATACAGACAGACAGACAAAATTTTTACTGATTGTATTTTTTGCATCAGTATCGATCACTAATCACCCCTTGATAGTTATTTTGGAAATATATTTCATGTACAGAATTGACCTCTCTACAGATTTATTATAAGTATAGATTCAGAAGTGTAAGTAATTTATACCCTTTTTATATATATACAGTATTCCAAAACGGTATAGTAGAATCTACAAATGTATACAAACTAGACTTTTCAAAATAGCTTCTAAACTAATACATTCAATACATAATACCGGAGAGTTAAGAAAGATTATCTTAAGGTGTCTTTATGCCTCGAGAATTATACATAGAATTAAATTATTTCGGACTTCTATTACACGTTGCATAACATTTTCTTGAATTACCTGTACATTTTATTCACATCTACATTTTATATAACAATACTCATATTGCAATCTCTAATTGCTACTTAACATATTATTACCTATTATTAACAAAATAAGCTCCCAAAGTACAGTCAAGTTCTACTTAAATTCTACTACCTATTTTTTTAATTGATTCTGTTTCCGATCACACAAAAAATACTAAATTAGCTAGTTGACTGTACTATGTAAAAGCATTGTGCTTAGGCAACAATGAAACGTAATGTTAAGTATTCAAGATGCACCTTATTTTATAATTTAGGATAAAAAGTAAAAAAAAATTATATAAAAACTGGTTAAGTAGGGTAAGGTTGAAACATATTCCCTGTACTAAGTTCGGATAACTTTTAACAGGAACAATGTTTCAAAAGTAGAATAACTTTTTACAGGAAATAGGTTACTAAGTGCTTCAGAAGTTGTGATACTAAACAATTTAAATTTAAAATAGTTCCTTTTAGTATAATGTTGTTATGGATAGATATGATGTTATTGGCAAAACATAGAAAAGTAAGCACCTGTTGATTGTACTTACATTTGTTTCAAAGCAAGTTCTAAACTGTTTTCAAAACTTAACTTGATTTGAACGACCTTTCTGACTCTGTATCGAATGGCTTGCTATGATTTAATTATATGGGTCAATTCAGGATTTTATATTTTACTAGCGGACGCCCGCGGCTTTGTCAGAGTGAAACCAAACATTTTCCGGGCTTAAATGTAACCTATGTGTTGCTCAATGATCTCCATTATCTACCAGTAAAGTCTCATTTAAATCGGTTTAGCCTTTCCAGAGATTACCCCGGACAAACAAACATTTAGACAGATAGACAGACAGTCATGTTTTTTAAGTTTGACTAGCTATCTAACTATTAAAATTTGCAAAAACTTAGTTGTTGTTGAAATAGACACAGATAGATACTTCAATTTTATTTACATACAAGTATGTATTGATGTTGATGAATGGGTCAAGTCTGGTGGTTTCGGCCATGGATAGTTACCACCCTATCGGTAAACACATAGCGCCAAACGATTAAGCGTTCCGGTACGGTACCGTGTACCAAGGGCATCAACAAATTGGTATCGCAAACATCTAAGACTAAATCTTTACATAACATCGAGTTAGATCGTAGTCTAACTTCCAAAACGCATACATTTACATAAAAAGTGCATGGTTTTTATTCCTCTGTTTAGATGATGTAGATTGCAGAGTTCGTTTTACGAATAATACATTAGCCATGAAAAACACAAAACATATAGCATGACGTTGTAATAAAGCATTCGTGTTCATTTAGAGTTTATTCTACCTGCATGAAATATTAGTGAGCAGTTATGGATTATGGTTAGTCACGACATCATAAATGGGTCTTGAGTTACTTATCGTAAACATTGAATCGCATATCTATTAAGGTTACATAGTAAAAAAAAAGAAAACTATATTACAATCCTCGATAAACTAGTATAATTGTTGTCGTTACGCATTAAGATACTAGAAATCCGGATATACAGGGTGTCCCGTAATTAATGAAAAAACACACAAATCACTGAAATAAATACAATTAATTTAAATAGTTTTGAATAAATCCATAGGGTGACCTAGTTTATTTTTCGGATTTTTAATCAGTTTTTTCAATGCTCCTTTTGTAATTAATTACTTTTAGATAATTAGGTGGTGTAGCTACCATTTGCGTTTTATCCAATCATTACGGGACACCCGATATTCTTTAGCTTTAGCTCATATTTTAATTTCTATTTTTAAATCCTTACTTGAACAAAAAATACTCATATGAGAGTACTAGTAACAATGCAGATAAACATGAATCCATAACGTCAGGATAATCGAAATTTTACTGTATTTACTCTAGTTAACTATATAGATAAAATTTAACACAGAATTAAGTGATACAGAGCTATACCTACTTTGACATCATTTGCGAAATTTGATTATATTAATACGATGAAGAACAAATTCGTTTGTATTTGGCGAATATCTGACGAATCCTAACGATTTAGATAATTGTATGTTGTAGAGTTCACACCTCTAATAAATTTCAGTGCCAGAAATGAAAATAGCAGTATCTACTAACATAAATATTTTAGCGAAAAACTTTTTTCGCTATACATATGCCAAAATTAAAATTTTGATAAAGAATTTGATTTAGCTACAAAAAATTAAAAATATTGCACATAACTGCGTTGAAATATTTCAAATAATAATGTTGTGTATATTTTCACATAATCCTTTAAGAAAATAAAAATATTGCACGTAGCTGCATTGATATTTTAAATAATAAAACTGTGTATACGAGTATCTTCACTTAATTAAAAAAAAGACTGAAAAAATATTCCATATTTACACAAAATATCACATGAATTGTGGGAAAAATAACAGATGAGCTAATAACTGCACTCTTGAAGTTTTTTATTTTGGTTTATTACGTTTGGTTAAGTTTCAAATTTTTATTTACTGTCATACTCAGAGATCTTACAGAATTCGATGAGAGCTTACTTGAAAGGTCCGCTCCGCTGGACTATTGTCGTACCCACTAGTTGGACAGTCTTTCCCGACTAGTTGGAGGGAAATGGGACTATTTAAAAGATATGGCAAATATACTTAAAAAAATGCTTTGAACTGTCTGATGACATGATCTTATTCTCCCAATTTTTTTTTGTAAATACAGCCCCTTTCCACATAGACGATAGAGGGTCTCATTGTTAAGAAGACCATAATCACCATGATCCTAACTCCATAAGTCCATAGTTGTCATATTTACTCGTACTTATGGCAGAAGCACTGGCTGACAATGTATCAGCTTATATAAAATAACTAAGACCATAATATGTTTACCAAAACGCATTTCATCAGTTAAATTTATACTCCTTGGTAACTACTATAGATAAAAACGTTAATATACAATGTACATGTATGGATGATGCTTGTGTAAGAAAAATATCTTTTACTAAGCTAACACGATCTTAAATTCATTATTGTACCCATTCATAAATACTATTTACAATTGCTTCAATTAGAAGTTTAGTGCGGCATAAAAGAGTAGAATTTAATAAAAATGGAACAAATAAACTAGCTGTGTGGCAACACCAAATTTACTGTCATTATCACAAAGATCTGTCATTATAGAGCAAACAATTATTGTTGATTATTTGATAGTTTTGTCAGATTATTAAAATAATAATGGAAATTCGGATAATTACCAGAAGAATTTACAATAAATATCAATTTTAAGATATTTTAAGATGAGATTTACTTTCTTTTAAATTTAATAAATGTTAATCATGTAATTAACTATCTTAGTAACCATAATATGATGTTAGCGACTAAATAGCGATGTAAGTATTTTCCAAATATATTCATGAATTTATTTGGACAGTAATATTATTTTCAACAGATCTTCTTCTTCTTCTTCTTCTTGATGTCGCGGCTCTGCAGGTCTCTTGAGGTCCTGTATCACGTTGACCGTTGCCGATCTATTGTGATCGCCACTGACTAGATATCCCCTCCAATACTGGTTGCTGCCAGGTACAGCAGCAGTTTCTTGGCTGGGATGTGTTTCACCTCCTCTGGATCCATTGTGTAATGCCCTAAGTGGAGGTTGCGTTTATGTATTAGAGCTGGGCAATTGCATAAGATGTGCATAGGTGTTTCCTCTGCGTCTAGGCAGAGTCTGCACAGATCTGTGTCCCGGAGTTTAAGATTGAACATGTGTCTATTGAGTCCACAGTGTCCGGTAAGTGCCCGCACTAAGATACATAGGTTTTTCCTACTTAGCGCTAGTAGGTCTGAAGCAGCCTTCTTATTGAAGGATTTTACTAGCGCTTTTGAGTGATTCATTCCTGGAAGTTTTCTCCAGCGAATAAGGGTGTCGTAGTTACAGTAAGTTTCAACAGATCATCTTATCTTATTTAAAATAAGAACATAATATTACCTACTTCTAGAACAAAATATCAATTATTTTTATTATCAAGTATCAAGGTACTTACAGTCCTGAGTGGATGACAGAACACAGTGTTACTATAAAAACGACAATAAGTGACTACATTTATTTTCTACTCTTTTGTGTCGCACTATGTCTTAATATTTGTTAAGACCTATAACTTTTACTATTTCATTCATAGTTTTTGGAGATATTTTATTTATTTAAAGATATTTTCAAGTCTGATATGCATATTTTTTTTTTTGTGCGAGATAAATATTTTAATAAATCTGTGATATCTTCTAGAATGCACTAAAATAATAGGGAGTAGGGCCAATGACGTGACATTTATATTACTTCCAGTACTAAATAAATAGTAATTGTGAGGATTTACATTATGTACAGAAAATATGTAGCAACTTTATATAACTATTTTAATACTAACCCTCAAATTACCCATTTATATTTTTTATAATAGTAACATAGTGAAATAGGCACTAAATAATTCTCCATTCGAAATATATGTAATACCAAATATCAAACCAAATTGATCAAATATAAATTGATTTTGTTTGCTATGAAAGGACATCAATAAAAAAATATTGTATTTTTAACGATTTAGAGTCAATGAAACGTGTGCCTAATAAATTAAGACAAAACAAATTATTAACTCAAACCGAAACATGTCAACTCAACTTATCAATTTGGTAATAGTATCTACACTCAGGCCAATGTGTAAAAAACGTATTTTAGTCAAATTAAATATTTACTAATATCCTGTAATATCTAATATCACTTATACAAAAATAGCTTATTGCTAAAACAACTAGTGAAGTAATGAATATCGAGTCAGTATACATATGGCATACAATTTTCTTTTGTGATTAACCATATGTTGACTTAAAAGAACTTTGAATATTTGCATAATAAGACTTGTGTATTATTTATTTATAAAACTTATTCTGCCACAGCACTGCATTGTCTGGCAACAACTTAATATATTCGTTGCACAACATGGAACTTAGAAGTACCTAAGTAACCTTGTGTATAAAAGTTTTGCGATTCATTTCATTCTAATAAGCCCAATTGTTTTTCATTTTCAAAAAACTGTGTGGTGTTTTAAGCCCATATTTATTATTTTCTATTTTTTTAAATAACAACATCATTTTGAAAGACGTCTACAGTCTAATTATTTAGCAAAATGTTTATTTAAAGTGTTAAGATTTTGAATAATCAAATTACTTATTAATCTGACAAAATATGTGCTGAATACAGACTTAGCGAGCGTTATTCGTATATCTCGTATACAAACATATACGGGAATATCGATAATAGACCCGACAAAAAAATATTCGTTACATCACTAAAACAAACTTAACAAACTGTATTGCTTCGTTAAATATAGAAGCTCGATATTTACATAGAACAAACATCTAACAAGTGAACACACATTTCAGCACTTATAACCCGTTTTGTGGTTAAAGATTAATCAATCAGGCATGTCTATACTGGTCACAGGCACAACTGGCTTCAAAGCTTCGTTTTTCTTTTGATTCTTCTGCTTCTTCTCTTTGACCTTTCTGTTTGCGTCGTCTCTGTAAGGCTCTTGGTTGGGGTCGGTGGGTACGCCCGTGGAGCGGTTAACGTTGTTATTGTACGCAATGTTCGCGTATTCTTGCAGAAGTGGGAATACGGAGAGTAGGAACTGACAAAAGTCCTTCCGTATGCCGAACCACCCTAAAAATATGGAGTCAACTTTATTTTCAGTCTGTATACCATAATGTAATTGTGGACTTGTTGATTTAAAAAAAACTAAACCCAGAGATATAACATTGTTATTTATGTATGCGTATTCTTGCACAAGTGGGAATACAGAGAGTAGGAACAGACAAAAGTCCTTCCGTATGCCGAACCACCCTAAAAATATGGAGTCAACTTTATTTTCAGTCCATATATCATAATGAAAAAATGGATTTCTTGCTGAATTTTAAATAACTATTCTTAGTTATTTAACATTGTTATTGTACGCAATGTTCGCGTATTCTTGCAGAAGTGGGAATACAGAGAGTAGGAACTGACAAAAGTCCTTCCGTATACCGAACCACCCTAAAAATATGGAGTCAACTTTACTTTCAGTCCATATACCATAATGTAATTGTGTACTTGTTGAATTTTAAATAACTATACCTATAAATATAACATTGTTATTGTATGCTATGTTCGCGTATTCTTGCAGAAGTGGGAATACGGAGAGTAGGAACTGACAAAAGTCCTTCCGTATACCGAACCACCCTAAAAATATGGAGCCAACTTTATTTTCAGTCCATATATTATAATGAACAAATGGATTTGCTTCTGAATTTTAAATAACTATTCTTAGAGATATAACATTGTTATTGTACGCTATGTTCGCGTATTCTTGCAGAAGTGGGAATACGGAGAGTAGGAACTGACAAAAGTCCTTCCGTATGCCGAATCACCCTAAAAATATGAGTCTTTACTTTCTTAACTTTATTTTCAGTCCATATACCATAATGTAATTGTGGACTTGTTGTTGAATTTTAATAATTTGAAATTTAATTCATTCTACTTACGAATATAATTATTATGGAAAAGTTTAAAAACTGACAAAAATATCAGCTAAAGATTGTTATATTATGTAAGCGTCTATAAAAATGCATTGTCTGATAGTGTCTCTAAAACTTACTAATAGCAATTTAATATTTTATATTCGTTTTTTTACAAAGGTTTAAGAAAAAACTCTAAAGATTAGTAGGACAAAGATAGCGATAAAATAGTAAACACTGTTATGGGTAATTTTATATGGAATTCATCATTTCAATTTGGTCAGAGTTGGAATATCTCTTTCTTTTTCAATAGATTCGCTATTGGTTGACATTTGTCTTTTACTCATTTCGGGATATGGCGTGGCGCACATCTTAGACCTATAGGGGTATGTTAGTAGTGAATACAGTTTACAACTAGTACTTACATTTGTTTCCGCCTTTAGAGCTGAACGACATGATGATGAGGGTAGCGTACGTCACAAACAGCGGGCTCACGACCACTATGTAGGTGAGAGACAGGCCATCGTCCAACTTATTCGTCAGCAGGACCTGGTGGATGGAAGGATACGCTAATAGGCTAGTTGACACTTTTATTAAAAGGGCCTTAAATTGTTCATTAGCATTCTACTAGATTGAAAATAAATTATAATATTTTTTGAGAGATGAATGAATGAGAAAATGAAGAAGCCAAAACTGTTTCATGACGTCACGTTAACATTAAACCTTAACCAAACTGAGTGTTTGACAAAATTATTAGTTAACTAGCTGACGCCGCGCGTGGTTCCCGTTCCCGTAGGAATACGGGGATAATATATAGCCTATAGCCTTCCTCGATAAATGGGCTATCTAACACTGAAAGATTTTTTTTAATTGGACTAGTAATTACTGAGATTTGCGCGTTCAATCAATGAAACAAACAAACTCTTCAACTTTATAATATTAGTATAGGTTATACATATATTCCTTCAATGACATCAAGCCACATGGTGACGTCACAAGATAGACTCTTCAGCTTTATAATATTAGTATATGTTATACATATATTCCTTCAATGACATCAAGTCACATGGTGACGTCACAAGATAGACGACAGTTTTTGACGTTTGGAAAAATTTAATAATTCATACATAATTTTTCAATGTTTTAAAGTTTTCTATGAAATCCTTAACTTTTATTAATTGATATCAATATATTTCAGACACTTATTCCAAGTACTACACGAAATTAATATTGTTTATATTAAATTTGACGTGCGTCAACTACCCTATTATCCTACAATTATCCATACTGCATACATTTATTTTTGAGGGCCTACTAGAGGGCCAGGCTTCTCTCATGGGAGAGAGAATAAGAATAAGAATTTTTTATTTGAAAAAACTCAATACATAAATTGCAATAACGTCCTGGCCCTTAAACTAGGTAAGCCCGTGTCTTAAGGGCCAGTGACTTCCCTGGGTACATATCCTATAGGATATGGAGCTTAGACAATCCTTTTATACTAATATTATACAGGGGTAAAGTTTGTGGTGTTGTATAGAGGGTAATCTGTCTACTTTTTCCGATTTTAGAAAATTCTTTTACCACTAGAAGGTCACATTATTTGTGAGTGTCATAGCCCTATGTCATAGGGCTTATGTCATAACCTTAGGGGTTGAAATTTAATTTTTTTTTGAATCACATTATATTTTGTATTTTTTTCATGATTTATGAACAAATATTAAAAACTGTAACTCTAAAAATCAAGGACTTTCTATAAAAATTTCAACCCCTATTTCACCCCCTTCTTATTAAATTTTCGCAATAAAAAGTATCCTAACCTAACCTTCTCCGTATTATGGTCTTAAAAAGTGCCAAGATTCATTTAAATTCATTCAGTAGTTTCAGCGTGATGCCCGGCCAAGAAAATCACGGACAGACAGACAGAAAATATCTTCTATGTACAGAATTTGACCTGTTACAGTTTTATTATAAGTATAGATTAACCATGTAAGTAAACCATATTTCATTGTCATACATACCTGAAACACTAATATAGGTATAACAGTGAAAGTGTAAGCTAAGGCCGAATTGAAACTAGTTCGTCTCTGTTGAATATTAACTTCCGGAGTTCGCAGCAAAATACCGGCGAATATTATACTGTAGAGCACCCCTGAAATTGTTCGTACAATGTTATAGAAAATTATTTATTTATGTGATCACAAACTTCTGTCTGTATGAGACGAATATCTTAGCATTCCATGGATTCACCGTGCGGGTGCCGGGTCCATCGCGTGGTAGAGAGAAAAACTCCGGCAGAGTCTTGAACTTGTGACTACAGGATGCAGGGTTAAGGAATTCCTTGACGATCGATCAACACTTCCCGTTCTCTGCTCGTGTTGTTCTCCCTGCCTAGATAAATTTGGTAAGATCCTATTAGAGCAGCTTTGGATACTCATTCTAATATAGAACTAGCTGCACTTCTAGAGAGGCCAAGGTCTTTAAGCAAGTTATAGAGAGATTTTGCTGGTAATCCTCTCGCACCTACTGCTATGGCGTACAGACTAACTACATAGCCATTTTTAGTTAGTTCATTTGTTAGATCATAATATTTATTCACTTTTATACTGTGGTCCTTCGGAATGTTAGTCGCCCACGGCAAAGTAAGCTCTACAACTACTATTCGCTTAGTTTGTTTGGACAAAAGGAAAATGTCTGGTCTAGATCTCGAAATAGCGACATCCGCTGGGATTTATGTTTCTCGTACGTATCCATTAATAAAGTCACATTATTTTACGAAAAAAAAAATGTCGTAATTGATGAAGAGGTATCGCCAACTTACGGAAGTGCAGAATCAGTATATTCTATACAGGCTGTCCCGTAATTAATGGAGAAAATGAAAATGGTAGATACACCACTTTATTTTCTAAAACTAATTTGAATAATTTTCCAATAATCGCTAGGGTGACCAAGATATATTTTATTTACAGGTACATTATACTGATGAAACTAAAATGCTTTAATGTAAAATTGAGTCACAGTCGTTTACGTGATTTTATAAAAGCATAATAATTACGTTACTTTTATAAGTCTATAATCTAATGTATATAAATATTTATTTATCTATTATTTAATATCTATTTATCTAATGTATATATAAATTTATTGTCTATAATCTAATGTATATTTAGTAATGTCAGTTGTAGCCAGGTGCAGTTGCAATTTTCAGTTGTTGTTGTTGTAAAACAGTTCCATTAGTAGTAGAATTGTTGTAGTTGCTGTGATGATATACTATACAGTAAGTAATCACAGTACGTTGTTCAGTTTTCACGGCTTCCGTGATGCAGCGGTAAGCGCGGGGGATTTACAAGAGGTCCTGGGTTTCTGCGATCTCCGGCTGGGCCGATTGAGGATTTCTTAATTAATCCAGGTCTAGCTGGTGGGAGGCTTCGGCCGAGGCTAGTTACGACTCTACCGGTAAAGACGTACCGCCAAGCGATTTAGCTTTCCGGTCGATGTCATGTATAGAAACCGAAAGGGGTGTGGATTCATCCTACTCCTAACAAGTTAACATGCTTCCATCTTAGATTGCATCACCACTTACTATCAGATGAGATTGTAGTCAAGGGCTAACTTGTAGATAATCTAAAAAAAAGGTTTATGAGCAACCAAACACTGAGAGATTACTAGTCCAGACTGAGAGATTACTAGTAGTCAGTAAGTAATCAGATGGTGAAAATGAAAATTTTGAAATTTAGGTCTTCTAAGGTCAATGGGTTGGACTCATCACCGAGAGGTCATTGTTCAATCCCCACTTGCCCTGGACCATTGTCATGCCCACTTTGAACGGTGTTTTACGTCTAGTAGGGGGAAACATGAATATTGGCCATTTTTAAAAAGACATTGACAAATATTCATAAAATAAAATTATGATGGTGATGATAATGATATAACAATTGTACTATGTACAAAAAAAGAATAAAAATATACATACACTCACCTACAAGGCTGAGACACATGAGTATCCATAATGGCACAAAGACAACTTCCCACGACCAGTTTATGAATTCATCCAATTTCAATGCCAGAAATATGAATTGCAGTATATTTACAGCACAAAACAGCTCCAACTGAAATAAATTGTATTTTGTTCTTATAATCCTTGTAGTAACTCTATTGTATTCTAAGATTCCATGAGGTTTATAATTTTGTAATGATTTTGGTTTATAATTTTGTAATGATTTTTTTTATATTTATTTTTTACTATCTAGCCCCAAAGTGAATGTAACCTGTGTTATGGGTATGTCTTCTTCTTCTCCTGATATAGTCTGGTAAGTTTGTTGGTAACACTCCCATGATATGCGGGCGACGGGCAGGAAAATGACGTGTATCAGTCGTGGATTTTCCATTTATCGCTACACGCCCCCCACCCCGCGCGCAACTTCAGGAGTGTTGCCAACTCCTACCCGAGGTTAGCATTTATAAAGGCTAATTTTATTTTATTGAGTGCTGCCCGAAAGAGTTTTCTGGTACTCATATTAAACAATTGGTGTAAGTTGTTGTTCAATGCGGCATCATATTTCCAGACTATCGGCCAGTTTCTTCATCGCAAGTAACAGTCGAAGTAACGTCATAAATCAAAAGTGACGGTCTTATTCACTGAAAAATAAAGTCTTCTTTACTACTTACTACTTTTACTGTTACTTTAGCTTTACATGAAGGAACTGGCTGTAGGTGTATGGTTTCATCAATATTTGGGTACTAAGATAGAACAATTGAAGATTGTGCATTATAAATAAATAAGTAATACAAACCTCATAGCTCCTATCATGTTTCACACACCATATACAGATCGCAATGGATACTATGCTTATAAATATAAGCGGTATGAAGACAAGTATCCAAACATGGCGGCTAGTCGTCAACTGGTCACATACCAGAAGCTCAAACATGAGCAATATTAAATGTATGGCTAGACTTATTAACATTGCTTTGTAGTGAATGTAGGCTTCACCTTCTAACCTGCAATATGTTTTTCATTAGTATAGACATTCTATTTTATGAAGAAGTTTGTGTAAATAACAGAACTGCTTGACAAAGCAGAAGCACAATTTTAGATTAGTTGTAATGTTTTATACCAGGTCAACTCATCACAAAGTCTCAAAAACCACAAACAAATATCAAATTGGGCAGGGAGGTAGTTAATAGTAGATATACGCTAATAATGGATTTACAACAGGGCCGGATTAAAAAGGTCGTAGGGCGGATGAAGTCGTCGGTGTCCGCTAGTCAATACATATACACGAAATTGAAGTGTCTGTCTGTGTTTTCAAATACTACGACACTCTCATTCGCTGGAGAAAACTTGCAGGAATGAATCACTCTAAAGCGCTGGTAAAATCCATCAATAAAAAGGCTGCTTCAGACCTACTAGCGCTCAGTAGGAAAAACCTATGTATTTTAGTGCGGGCACTTACTAGACACTGTGGACTTAACAGACATATGTACAATCTTAAACTCCAGGACACAGATCTGTGCAGACTCTGTCTAGAGGCAGAGGAAACACCTCTCTAGGACTCTGTCTTGAGGCACAAGCAAATTCTATGCCCAGCTCTAATACATAAACGCAACCTCCACTTAAGGCATTTCACTGTAAAACACATCCTAGTCAAGAAACTGCTGCTGTACCTGGCGGCAACCAGCATTGGAGGGGAAATCTAGTTCAGTGGCGATCACAATAGATCGGTAACAGTCAACACGATACAGTGACCTTGAGAAGACCATCGAGAAGAATCTGCGACATCAAGAAGAAGAAGAAGAAGATTTCAAAGTAACTGTGTTTAATAAAGTGCTTAAAGGTATTTTCACAATACTAAAGAACAATAGAGAAGTTTTGTCTGGGCTTTTGAATGGATTTGGACTGGAGGTTATTGAGCAACATAAAGGCTACTTATTATCCTGGAAAAATCCATGGTGGCCAGGGGATTCATCACATCACATCCACAGCTAGACATAGTTCTCTTGTAAGGACTAAATTTAATTAGTTACTAAACACATGAGGTACAAACAAAAAATGGTTTTTTAAAACAATTACAAATACATTTCATTGTTACATGGAGTTTATGCTATTTATTTGGTTTGTGTATTTATATTTAAGGAAATAAGGTTAATTATGGCACAAGTAAACAAAATGAAATATTCACTAACTATCCAGCTTTTGAAATTCAGATTGTCTAGTCACAATAATGACTAAAATTATTACTTATTTTTCATATTAAAATTAAAATTTTACATTATGCAATTAATTTTACATAGAATAAGAAAAAGATATATTTAAATTGAAAATTTTAAATGAAGTCTTTGACTATGATGCTAGAACATAATGCTTTATGATCAAAATTTGTTTCTTTCAAGCAGGCTTAGTTTTCAAATGTGAAATTTGATTATTGTAGACTCTACCACTGGCTTCACAGGTTCTGCTAAGAGCCCACAATAACCTCAACATTTGCTATTTTTAAATCATTATTTAAGCAAGGAAAACTATGTTCATAAACATTTTATACCATACTATACAAGCCATAGTAAAAGTGCACTGTTTACCAACAAACAAATTGAAAATGAATAAATCAATAGTCACTCATGATAATTATAACTAACTTGAATTAAATTAATGAAAATAAATTTGAAAAAAGCTTAGAACAATTAGATATAGTTAATATATTTTGAATAACATTTTATTAATAAACAATACATTAATAATAATAAGAAATAACATACATTTTACATTTTACTACATTTTACATACATTTGAGTGTCAGTAAACAGTGCACATTGAGTAAGGCTTTATAGTCTGCCAAGTTTGTTGATAACACTCCCATATGTGGGCGACAGGGGGAAAGACTATGTGGGTGTGAAGTCATGCGTGCGGGGAAGTGACGTGCATCAGTCATGGGTTTTTCATTCATCGCTACACGCCCCCCGGCCCGCGCGCTACATCGGGAGTGTTACGAACGAAGTTGCCAAGATATATATATAGTCACTAATTATGTTTATATTTCAAAATTAAATAATTGTGTAACCTCTTAATTATTTTTTATGCATTATTATGTAACTTCTACTAGTAACAGAACAAGATATAAAATTAATTAATGCCATGATACAGAGATGAAAGTAAAGTTTCAATTAATTCAACTAGCTTTGAGATTGTCATAATCCACACAAATGATCTGACCTACATTATAACTTGTTTCTATGTTTTTGTGTAACACAACTAAATAGATAATTTGCAATATACTGACCTGAAATGAGGATACTGCCACCAAACATACGTCCCAACTGATGCACCGAGGACAACCAGGAATTTCCAAATCCATATTGGCGTAAACACGGCCCAGTACGACCATGTTATGGAATTATCCAACTTTAGGGCTAACAGAGCCGTGAATATCAGCAAACAGGTGTGAACGACGAATTTACTATTAAATTAAAAAAAGATTGTAAAATGAAAAATGATTATACTCAATATTGCTGGTAAGAGGATCTCCCTTACCTGGGATTAAAATCCTGGAATAGTGTCTGTAAATTCATCTCCATACACATTCAATGTTTTAATTATATTAAATGTTTTCAATTTCATTTCACGATCACTTTGTGTTTGGGTAGTAATTTTTATTGCTCTAAAAAAAAAGACAATTTAATTTTTGACTTTTGATTTGATTGACTTGACCACAGAGTACAGCTGTTACAGACGACAAATGAATAATGTGATTAATGAAGATTGAAGACCAAGGGGCCGAAACTTCAAAGACTTTTTGACTTTAAGAGATTATCCATGGTTGGTTGCGGAAATAAATTACTTGGTAATAGACAATGTTCCGAATGATTATTTGATGTGAGTCGTATTAGCTAAAAAACGTAGTGAGTGTTACCGTTATTATTTTATTAATTGTTAGTTAATAATGTAGACACGTACTCAAATACAAATTGGTCAGCTATTTTCAGACATCATATCAGACAGAAAGCGTTCATTAATTTTAACTTAATTCTACGTAGTAATATGGACTACTGGTGTATAACCATAACCAAGGTACGACAAGGTATGATACAATAATGCTGTTCGATCCCGCGTAACATTAGAAAAACATTTTCATCTTTTTTTGTATTTTTAAAGTAAGTTATGTGTTTTATTAAACCTCGATAAAAAAAAAACAAAAATCCCATTTAAAATTGCCGCTGACGTGTATTCAAAAATATTTTGTATGCGGAAATAATGTCGCAGCTATGTCCAACGATTTCGTGTATGTAGATTCACTTCTTCCATTTGGAGTTTAAATTCTTTGGTTGAGGCTAAAGTACTAGTATGGTCTGTGGACACAAATGCAAAATAAATTTAGAGTAGGTATCTAATAATCTGTGTGCATTTGTGCAACTGTCAATAGATATCTACTAATCTGTGGATTGACTTGACTTCACTGAGTTTTCCAAGGTCGTAAAATAAATTTAAAAAAAAAACACTGAGTTTTGAAAAACAGTAATTATATATAAAGTCGCGATTTAAATTAAGCATTGCAGTACTAATAACAATAAAAATAATAAAATGGCTTCACCTTCACCTAAATCACCTGAGCAAAGTGAAAAGAACAAGCAATACGACCGGCAACTGCGGTTATGGGGTGATCATGGACAAACTGCCCTCGAAAATGGACATATATGTTTAATAAACGCCACAGCCCTTGGTACAGAAATATTAAAGTCTATCGTTCTTCCCGGCGTAGGAGCCATTACCATTGTCGATCACAACATAGTCAGTGAAGAAGATATAGGCAGCAACTTCTTTTTGGAGTGTTCCAGTAAAGGTCAAAATAGGGCTGCCGAAACTCTGCGCCTACTGCTGGAGTTAAACCCCGCTGTGCAGGGGCATGCTGTACAAGAACCTACTGAACAAATATTGCAAGAAAACCCTGACTTTTTCAAGTCTTTCAGTGTTGTTGTTGCCACATCTCTTGGAGAAAAAATCATACAAGATTTAGCTCAACACCTATGGGATATTAATGTCCCTTTTATGTTATGTAGGTCAGTTGGATTTTTGGGATCATTCAGGATACAAATTAAAGAGCATGCAATTGTTGAAACTCATCCAGAAAATGAGCAAATTGGGTTAAGATTAGATATTCCTTTTCCAGCTCTCTCTGAATACTTGTCTAACTTCAATATTGATACTGTAGATTTAAAAGATCATGGCCAAATACCCTGGATAGTTATTTTATACAAAGCTGTCCAAAAGTGGCAACTAGTGAACCAAAACCGGTGGCCTATGAGTAGGAAAGAAAAAAATGAAATCAAAGAGATCATTCAAAGTTTCATCAGAAAGGATGAAAATGGTATACCTATTGAAGAAGAGAATTTTGAAGAAGCGCTCAGAGCTGTGAATACTGCGTTAATTCCTACTTTTTTACCTGTAAAAATTCAAGAACTCTTATATTGTAGTTCAGCTACTAATTTAACTAAGGACAGTTTACCATTTTGGATAATGTGTTCAGCTTTAAGAAATTTCATTGAATCAGAGGGAAAGAGCAAGCTGCCACTGAGAGGTGTAATACCAGACATGACATCTTCAACAGAGCATTATGTTAAACTTCAAACTATGTATCGCAACCAAGCGGCCATGGAAGCAGAGATTGTATATAGGAAAGTGCAAGAAATAGTGGCACAGCTACACTGTGAAAGTATAAGTGAAGCAGAAGTTAAACTGTTTTGTAGACATTCGCATGATTTACATCTTATAAAAGGTTCTAACATAGCCATGGAGTACCAGTTGGGCAGTAATAATGTAGCCTCTTACATTGCCAGGTACTTAGAAGAGCCAGACGTGATGATGGTTCATTATATACTCCTAAGAGCTGCTGAAATGTTCCGTTCTGAACATTGTCGAGCACCAGGAGAATGGGAGCCGGAAGCGGACATAGCTAAGCTAAAAATATGTGTTTCAAAATTGCTTAGTGATATATCATGTTCACCATTCTCCAAAGATGATCATATCCATGAAATGTGTAGATATGGTGGAACAGAGATTCATAGTGTTTCAGCTTTCCTCGGCGGATGCATTGCTCATGAGGCTATAAAAATAGTTACTAAGCAATACAACCCTGTTAATAACACATTTATATATGACGGAGCTTCTACTAATACGGCCACATTTACATTTTAAATATTAATATTATTAAATAAAGGAATAAGCATTTATAAATGTTTTTTTCTAATTGGCTTCTGATTAGAATTAATATAAAATTCTACACAAATATCATGTTCCAATCAGCAATAAAAGTATTAGGTTACAGGGAACTAAAATAAAGGAACAATGTAATTCTTCAAAGTTGTGTATTTCAATTAAGATATTATTATATCATTTATCTATTGAGATATAAAAGAAATTGCAGAAAACATTTATTTAACAATTTTCAACACATAAATTAGATAAAATAAAACATCACATGTCCAAAAAAAAATCAAACAATCTATACATTTGGCTATAATTCAGGCAGGCTTCTTAGGTTATACCACGATAACAACATGGTTTCAAACAAAACCTGTGACGGTAGTCACCACAGTGACATAAACACAACATTGAGAATTCCCATTCATTACCTACATATTTCACCTTAGCCATAATTTCAACCGTAATGCATCTACACCATTAAGATAGTATCGAAATAAGCGTTTGTCTCTCACAAATCCCAAATTCTCATATAGTTTTAGTGCAGGTTTATTTGTGATTTCTGTTTCTAATACAACCTCATCTGCATTATCCTCTATCATAGCCTGTAAGAAAAATAAGAATTAGTGTGAGTGAGTGAAGAGAAGTACACTTTTAACCTATTGTGGGGCAACCAGAAATACTGCTACAACCCATCTGCAATTGGACAACATTTTGTCTATTTCTTTTCACTTGGTTGCATGCAAGACATACTTGCCCTGAAGCATTCTAACATACATAGGAGGGGCTTAGTGGGTCTAATTCTAATGTCCCATACAATAGAGACAGAGTAATGAGATTGGGAGGATTTTTTTTCAACACCTCAATATATTATTCACAAATTGCCCATGCTAAAGTATCCATCTTAAAGAGAATGAAAATTACATTGAGCTAACATTCTTTAGTAGAACATACTGCATTAATTCATACACAAGCAAAATGTATAAAGGATGAGGTGGCAGATAAAAATTCCTTAAAAACAACAATTGAATGAATTGTTCACTGAATATAATGTTTTCCATTAAAGCACACTAAAAAGTAAACATCTATTTAACATGATGTTGTTGATGTTTAGAAACTGGTTAACTTGATAGAGAAAAAATTATGACCTCAGGAAGATCTTTTGATCTGTAGGCACAGGCTACAGAGAGGGAGAGAGCCTTGTCCACCAATAGCTATGAAATCAAAAAATATATCTTTCTCATGTGTTATGTTTTTAGCCTAGCCAAGATTGAAAGAGGCCGAGGAATGTAGAAAAAGACATCTAAGGCATACTGGCGCAAAACATACATCCGCTCCAGCAATTTTTTGCCAAGTGTCGTGGTTTTTTTAATTGAAATGTGATTTTGTGTATTATAGGGTAATTTGGCAGTTTTCAGACAAATGTTCCAGCAAATAAGTCGAGTACTACTATCATCTTTTCTCAATCAATCCAACCAGTCCAATGTTAAATCCCAAACCAACTTACCTGTATTGCTTTCTGTACTAGTTTAGAGCCAATCTTCCTTTTCCTATATTTCTCATCAACAGCCAGCATGGCTATGTATCCTCTTTTAACAACATTTCGATGCATATCTAACTTACATACAATGGCACCAATATATTTGCCTTCGTGACTTGCTAAATAGCAAAGTTTAGGCCAGTTATGAATAAAATATCTATATGTATAGATAGAGTAAGGTTCAGAGAGATCCTTTTGTATAAGTCTCATAATTTCTGGCATTTGTAATTCAGATTCATATGCCATGATGTCAATTTCCTCGTTATGTACATTGGCGAGGGACAAGATCTCACATGTGTCTGGTTCTATGTCTTGGCTGTGTATCTTGATGCCGTCACAGGGGTTGGGGCTGGAGTCCTCTCTAGAGGTCGCGACGTCACTACACTGTACACTATTTACAATTGTCGGGACCTCACTCGGCGCTGCGTCTTGTGCTATAAGTTCTGCATTTAAATCTTTGACACTAGCATTAGAATGATCACTTGTACCATTAGTAAGGTTACTATTAAGTTTAATATGAAGTGTGTTAACTAACGCGTCACTTAGTTTGTCTTCATTTAATTTATTTATTTCGTTTGTCGTTTCCGGAGGATCTTTGGCCTTTTTACTTTTGTTTTTCGTGCTTGCACAGTTTTGATTGCACTTAATATTTTGCACATTTTCCTCGGCTAGACGATTCATATTAGTGTTATTCTATCTATATTATGTACACTTTCAAACAATCATAAGCTCATATATAACTTTTACAAAAGCATTGCAGGAGCCAGGATTATACAAACATTTTCTTGTCAAAATCGTATGAGAATACCACGGACATCTTGGTACAAAAGTATACCTTGGATACAAAACGTAATTTGACAGTACTAATCTATTTTCTTAAAGTAGAATTGTTTTTTATACAAAAGTTAATAATCTGAAACGAGACATACGAAAATATTTCAATGATTTTTTAATAATTACGATAGGTCCAATTTCAATCCCTCCACAATCACATTGCAAAAAATTGATGATTGATATATTGTGATCAATGTTGCCTTTTTTTTTATTTGACACATAGATAATAACGTGAATGTGAGGGCGCTGGTGTCGTACCGATAATATGGTAACCCTGTCTACTGTTTCGTGTTTTCGCCTTCGACCACTAATAACAGGACCTGCCTCGCTAACCCATCTGGCAAAGATCAGAAATCAATGATCTAACGCGTAAACTGTTGCTATAGAATCGATGTTTCATTGTTGTAATCGCTTTCGTCGTGTAAAGCTTTCCTAAAAATGTCAGTTTGTGTAGTTCAATGGCATAGAAAACGGCCAAAAGCTTGTAGGTTAATAAAAGATGGAGTAACGTTTCATTTGTAAGTATTTCTACCATAATTTTATCTGTAATAAAAAAATTCTAAAAGGAATCGATTCTTTCGACGGAACAGCAAAAATCGACCAAGTAATCGAATATTCTATGTATATATTCTGTGGATAGTGTGACCCGCGAATGCCTCCTAAACCTATGGGTAAAATCTTAGACCATTAATAATAGTAGTTATTAATGGTCAAAGGGTAAAAAAATTTAATAAAAAAAATTCAACCGACTTCCAACTCAAAAATTAAAAAGCTGACTCAGGGTGTGAGTTACAAGCATGTTGCCGTGATAAAAATCTTAATTAATGTTGTCAGCTAATGAAAAAAATACATTTTATTTAATTAATTAAAAAAAAAATGTGGGATCCAAAAATTTTTTTATTTTGGGTTTTAAGCCCTACATTTTATGTTCTTTTAAGATAAAAATAATTTGTTTTGCTTAGTTGACACTCGGAATAAAGGCCCAGCCTCCATACAAATTGGGACATATCCTATATAGTTACGTGTAGTGTATGGACACAGAATCTAATTAATGGTGCTAAATATTTTCGATGTGTGTTTTTACCTCGTCCCCCTCAAAAAACAGACTTTTTTACCCAACTGCAAGAAGGGTTATGTTTTTCGCGTGTATCTTGTATGTATATACATTAAGTATGTATGTATGTAATAATATTTATTACCTAATATCTTCCGAACCGCTGATCGGATTTACGCAATTAAGATATCGTTAGATTTGTCTTAATAACCCAAAGTGTTCTTAGATAGGTGAAATTAAAAAAAAAACAACAAGACGCCTGTGAGACGCTATAGACTCGAGGTAAAAAAACTAAATTCATTTCGAATACTGCAATATGGGTATCAAATTCAAGGGCTTTTTGTGAGGATTTTAAAATGGTAATCATGCCCATGTTAAAAAAAATACAATTAGAAAAACGTCATTTAATAATTGTCTATACAAAATTCACGGGGCGGATAACTGTAGGTGCGAACAGGTTTGTGAAGTGAAGTTACAAAAATAGATTAAATTAAATATATTTATTATAAATTCGGACAAGTGTGAGCTAGATTTGCCCACCGAGGTTTCCGTAGAATTTTTTGAATATTTACTTAACCTCGGTTGTACGTATACATTATCGTACTTTGTAACATGTAACAAACATAACAAATAAAACCAACATTCACCATATATCGTAACTAAAAAGTGTGAAATTAATAAATAAATTAAACAAATAAAAAATCCCGACTGCATCAAATATAAAAAAACTGAAAAGAAAAAATACAAACTCAGAGTTGGGACTTATTAAAATCATTCTATCCAATTAACTCGTATTTATTATGTAGAAACTCGTTCAAAACTCAAATATCAAAAATACCCAATATTGTAAAAAACATTTGATGTACATTTATTACCTAATATTTAGGGAGAATATTTTAAATGTAAACTAGCAACACTGGACGATTCTCAAGTCAGATGAGAAAAAGTTTTGACTTTTGTATTTCAATTCAAGATTTATCACTATTATCAATCTTAAAATAGATTAAAAGTAATCAATATTTACGAAAAGAGACTTCACCTGCTTTCTTTTTATTTTGTGAACTGATTTACAAATTTTATAAACACAAGATGGCATTTTTCGTCATTAATCTCCGAAATTACCGTGACGTTGTGGTATTGCGACGCTTCGGACCTCTGTTAGGATAGGAGTATCAGTCTGATACTCCTATCCTAATATCAGTGTTCTGTGCTTCGAGTTCGGACCATGCCATGGGAACTTAGAAGAACGTGAAATCTTTATGAAGCAGCGCCATCTACATTCTAGATTTAAGATTTCAGGATAGTAAATACAATTACATAGATGTGTACGTACAAGAATGTTTTTAGAGATTAAACCCGTGTAAGTACGGAAAAAAAACCGAAAAAAAAGAATTATTTATCCTTTTAATTTTGACGCGTAATAGAAAGAATGTGTTTGTATTTCTAAAGCAAAGGGATTATTAAAGAAAAACAGTAAGTGTACATTAATTTCAACGATTTTCCACATAGTCATTTGGCCTAGAGGTGCATAACAAAGGCACAATATAATAATCCTGAGTTCGAGCCCGGGGGTAACAAAGGAAAACTTTTTGTCTTTTTTTTTGTTTTTCTCAATTGGTTTCTTCAAGTATTACAAAATCAAAAATGTCTCTCCTTTACAAAAAAATATGCATTATTATTTTATACTTTTTACTATACTAAAAATATCGTATCTAGTCACTAGATGGCGCTATCACATTCGTTCCGAAAAAAGTTCGAGTAGCCTATCTATTTCCAATAATACACTGTAATCTTTGGTTCGGACCATCGAGTGCTACTGATTTGCGTACGTATTCGTTTTTGAATTTCGTATCCGTGACGGGTACGACACCGTCATGTTCCGTACGCTACATTTGTTTATTTTATTAAATACGAGTTGATACACATTTACTTCTATACTAATAATGAAAATGCAAGAGTAATGCCTAGTTCGGACTACTTTAGTATTTTAGTCGAGTACGAACGATTTTTGGGCGGTAAATCCAAAAATTGTTCGTACTCGGCTAGAATAGATACTTCTATGTCTGTCTGTCTGTCTGTCTCTTACCTATTCACGGCTAAACGACTGAACCGATCAAAATGAATTTTGGTATAATGATATAGGGGACCTTGGGGTACTACATAGACTACTTTTTATCCCTGCAATAAAAGAGAATGGGGTGAAATAGGGGTTATGTATGGAAGCGATAGCGTTGGCGATAGCGATAGCGATAACGTTAACGATAGCGATAATAGAATAGAATAGAAAACCAAAACCCCGATATGGGAGAGAAAATCCTACTAATATTATAAACGCTAAAGTTTGTATGGATGTTTGTTTGGATGTTTGGTAGTCCCGCTACTACTGAAACGATTTGCCTGAAATTTGGAATGGAAACAGATTTTACTCTGGATTAAGTCATACTTTTCATCCTGGAAAGAACACATTTATGCGCCGCACGATACAAACACGATTCGAGAACCTATCAGTATTTAGAAGTGTTTTGAAATAATTTCCAATAAGCGCATTAATACGAAGCTATAAAACAGGTATATGTGTGCAATCGTGCGTATGTCGATGAACATTACGCGTTGCTGACGTCACACAAAAGCAATATGGCGGCTAAAAGCGCGCGCGTGTCGCGTCGAAGGTACCATTGGGCTATTCTGTACGAGTACTCGACTCGAGTCTCCCTCACTCGACTCGAGAGACGAGAAGTCGACTAGAGGCCCGAGCCGAGTCAAACTCAAGCCCGAGTTCAGTATCCGGTTGACAGCCGGTGAGGCGGCGGCGTCATGTTTCTCTAGCGTACGATACGCGCGCCGCCTCTGCGCGATTTTCTACCATTCGTAAATATATTTTGTACACAAATACGTGCAGTACAAGCGCGTGCAAGTGACTGTAATCTGTGTAATCTGAACATAATAAGACTTTCCCTGGCTATATACATACCGTAAATAATTAAGTACATCGAACTGTTGCAATACCTTTGATACAATTTTGTTAGAGCACTAAATTACTAACAAGTAACAATATTACGTAGGTTTTAATAGCCAAATATTGTAGTGTAGTAAGTTTGTTAAAATATTTCATGGTTAGTAAAATTCATGTGTTAACATTATGTAAAATAGGAGTGTTACGACTGACTAGCATTGAAGGAATTATTATAAATAGTATCACGGAAAACGAGGAGTTACAGTTGGTGAGGTGAAATTGATTGTCAAGTTGGATGAGATCCACATCAATAATGGCGGATCGCGAACGTCCTGCGAAAACCCCCATCAGGGTGGGTTTTTATGACATTGAAAGGACCATTGGCAAAGGGAATTTTGCCGTCGTAAAGTTAGCACGACATCGAATAACGAAGACTGAGGTAAGAAAAATGTCCAAACAATATACTCACATTTATTAAATTATCTATCATTTTACATAAGTAACTACATTTTACAATTCTCATAAGAATCCTGTTCGAAGGACCTTTTTTGATTCTACAGTATTTCTGAATAATATGTAACTACCTACATTTGTTGGTTGAAATATTTATAGTTTATTGATTATATGAATTAACTTATTTAAAGTATTATGTGTATTATTCGTATTTAATTTAATAACAATTTTTATAACCGATTTTAATCACTACATCTTTTATACCACAACGTTCTCTTATCACACTTTTTTTATGCTTCTCCTGCCATATCCAACTTTCACTATGGTACATTAGATTTGGGACTAAAACTCCTTCTCCTATGCATAGCTAGTCGTGCGTTGTGGTATACACTCTGGCTATTCATAAAGACACATTTCTAGCATTTACTCTCCTTTCAATACAACTTTCACATATTCTATTGTTCGCAAATGTATAACCCAGGTATACAAATTCTTTTTCTGCTACCACTAGTTTCTCCATCTATCAAAATATTGTCATACATTAATCTCTTTAAAAAAAATCTTATATTTTGCTTACTTCATTTTCATTCCTTTTCTTTTAAAAACTACATTTATAATATTTATCATCTCCTGTTTGCAGGAGCAGATGATGCAAGTATTACTTGATCATCAGAGTAGAGTAAATATTTGACAAATATTTTGTTCATACATACTCTCTTTCAAATATGTCAAGTAGTTATCCATGAATAGGTTGAACAATCGTGGTGTCGCAATACACCCTTGTCAGACACCTCTTTCTACTGGGAGCCAATCAGTATACGCTCCATTTTTTCCGACACAAGCACTAGATAATTAAAATATCCTCATAGAGATATTTTAACGCTTGGTTCATGTTATCGTTCACCCATACTTGGATAATGCTGACTACAGTAATTTAAACATAAGTAGCTGTAATACGACTCGTTAGTAGATAGGTAGGTTATAGCGTCCAAACCAAACGTATTAATTAGGTTTCAAGAATAACGTAAGTAAAAGTTCTTAAATGTATTAATTAGATTAAACAATAAACAGTAGCTACCTACATACTCTATACTCTAGTGAAGGTAGTATAGACACCGAAAACAGTGAGGTGAGCCACGGCAGTTTTAAAACCCAAGGTTTTAGTCGCTTCATGTACTATACTATATCTTATCTCACGCACTAGGTAACAATAAAAATTGTTTGCTAAAGAAAACAAATATTACTTAATAAAATACGGTCAGATAAAAGAAATACAACAAGGTGTGAGGCTAAGCAATGCAATTTCTTAATAACTGCAGGTGTTATATTAAAATGCACAATTATTTTTACGTTCTTAATTTACCCAATTAAAACCGATGCAATGGTTTACACCTTCCTATTATTGTCGGTGTTACGCAATAATGGTCGTAATTGCACACAGGAACTAATTTCAGTAACTTTCAATGATTTGTTTCTAAACGAAACCTTGTTTATGTAAGCTCCAGTATAGGTTTATCGTTTCCTGTTACAATATTTAAGTCATTATTGTAGCTAAATATATCACGCCAGCCACACACGGTCAGGTATTTTTTTATTTTTTATTTATAGTTTTTTGAATTTAGCCAGTTTTCAAGTAATAATTTTTCATCAAATAATTTGCCTTAATATGGCAAGTGGTCAAATATCGTCGGTCAGTTTTAGTGAAGTCATGCCATGCAGTAAGGCGAAGGCAACCTTACGAAAACTTCTGATAGAGTCCACTGAGAAAATCAAATTAACTCTTGCTCAACTTCCACTTCACTTGTGCACCTTTACAGAAATATATTAAATTCTACTTTAAGCAATAAAGCTCTAAAGTGCAGCAAGTAAATGAATAAAAAACAGGAGCTACATGTGATTCCTACGATTTTCCAGCCAAACTCACGGTCAGGTATACTGCCAAGTCTGCAGAGCGCTTAGTTATGTGTGCAGTGACAAAATATGGAAACCATACCCATAACGATATTTTTCACTGTCCAGGTCCCTAAACGACCTCTCTGACGCATTTGATAGTACCTACTTGTGAACAACAGACAGTGTGATTCTCAACAGAGAGGTTCTGGGTCGATTCCCTGCGAGGTCCAGGTTAGGATTTTATAATTTCTAAATTGGCTCAAGCCTGGTCTGGTGGTAGGCATTAGGCCGTGGCTAGTTACCACCCTAACGGCAAAGACGTACCGCAAAGCGATTTAGCGTTCCGGTACGATGTCGCGTAGAAACCGTCGGAGGTACGGCTAAGAATAAACTAGTGTCTGTTCCAAGTAAGCCCGCTTTTGCATCTTAGATTGCATCATCACTTAACATCTGATGTGATCGCAGTGAAGGCCAAACTTGACACAAAATAAAAAAAACTGCAGACATGTCGGTATGTGTGTTTGATCATCGTTAAAATAAAACAATCATCATGAGTTTCATATTATTAGTTAACGCCAAAATGGGGAAAAGATACAAAACAATTGTCACTCGTAAACCTCCCATTTTGTATGGATCAGAATGTTGGTCTATAAAATGAACATTTAATAGATGATGACGAGAAAAGTTAAGCAGTAACAGGCTAGCATGGCATCGAGATATAACACGGAGGAATGCAAGTAACTTTACAAGAAGAATGAGTTTTAACATTCTTCTGCAAGTGGAAGGACACAAGAGGAGAGGAAAGTCAAAGAAGGAATGGTTGGAATATACTGAGTATGTCTATAAACGGAGTTAGTGATGGACGTTTGGCATGTTTGTTGTTGATGTTTTCTGTGTTTGCCTATAATCAAACCTGAGAAGCGTATTTCTAATCAATCTATTAACATTTACGTAATTTACAAAATATAATTAAGTTTACCTAAGGCCGTTCTCGCCATGATAGAGGCAGGAAAGTAAATCGTGATGTACGATCATCACTAAATATCTTCAAAGTTTACAGTTATGGATAGGTTAGATATTTTTGGTATGACATATGCTTTAGTGAATATGACCTCTGCCTCCGATTCCGGAGGGTGTACGAATCCGGTCTGGGGCATGCACCTCCAACTTTTCAGTTGTGTGCATTTTAAGAAATTAAATATCACGTGTCTCAAACGGTGAAGGAATAAAAATTTTAATAAAAAAAATTCAACCGACTTCCAACTCAAAAAATAACTTTAACTAAAAAGCAAAAAATAACATCCTACCTATGTGCTACCTTCTGATCAGTTTGAAGGCGGTGCCAAGCCAGTGATGTTTTAATTAAATACGTTTAAACTACAAAACTTCTGTGGTTATTCCAGAAACAGCTTTAATTAAAACACGACACTGGCTTGGCACCGCCTTCAAACTGATCAGAAGGTAGCACATAGGTAGGATGTTATTTTTTGCTTTTTAGTTAAAGTTATTTTTTGAGTTGGAAGTCGGTTGAATTTTTTTTATTAAAATTTTTATTTTTTTATTTTTAGTGTTAGCATACCCACTGCGTGTCACAACCTATCTAAGTGGAAAGTTCTTATCAATACAAAATTATCAAGTCCAAACACAAGGTAGCTACTGTGAGCCGTCGAGGAGTTCTCTTCAGTGTGCTTCGTCTTCATCACCAGACCCTTAATACAGTCGCAATCCATCTAGGTGGAAAGTTCTCATCAATACAAATTTATCAAGTCCAAACACAAGGTAGCTACTGTGAACCGTCGAGGAGTTCTCTTCACTGTCCCTCGTCTTCATCATCAGACCCTTAATACAGTCACAATCCATCTAGGTGGAAAGTTCTCATCAATACAAATTTATCAAGTCCAAACACAAGGTAGCTACTGTGAACCGTCGAGGAGTTCTCTTCACTGTCCCTTGTCTTCATCATCAGACCCTTAATACAGTCACAATCCACCTAGGTGGTAAGTTCTCATCAATACAATTTTTTTAAGTCCAAACACAAGGTAGCTACTGTGAACCGTCGAGGAGTTCTCTTCACTGTCCCTTGTCTTCATCATCAGACCCTTAATACAGTCACAACCCATATAGGTGGAAAGTACTCATCAATACAAATTAATCAAGCCCAAACAAAAGGTGACTGCTGTAAATCCTTGACGAGTTCCATCGTCTGTGTTTCGGCTCCATCATCAGACCAACTCCAAACCTTCATAAAGTTGTAGTAGTTTAAAATACCTTATGGAAACACTAACAAACGTACTAGCCGTCTCTACAACTTTCGAAAGTTCCCCTCAATTTCTCCAGGATGCCATCATCAGATCCTGACATGAAAAAAATGGGACCACCCTGGAAGTAAACCCTACAAAACAAAAAAAGAATTTTCAAAATCGGTCCACAATTAACGGAATTATCGCTGGACATACATAAAAAAAAAAAAAAAAAAAAAAAAAAAACATACATACAGCCGAACGTAGAACCTCCTCCTTTTTGGAAGTCGGTTAAAAACATCGTGAGGAAACCTGCATAACAGAGTATTTTCTTAATTCTCTGCGTGTGTGAAGTCTGCCAATCCGCATTGGGCCAGCGTGGTGGACTATTGGCCTAACCCCTCTTATTCTGAGAGGAGAATCGAGCTCAGCAGTGAGCCGATTATGGGTTGATAATGATGATATGCTTTAGTAATTGTTAATGTAAAATACTACGTATTGTTACTAAACGGTAAACGGTGAGTTTGCTGTGGTAAAAAGTCAAACAACGACAGTCAGTTCGACCAGTTATATAAAATCCAACTCAGCGGAAGATCGGCGCTGGTTTTGCGGTTAATGGTCACCAATAATAATAAAATATAGATATTCGCTATAATATGACTCACCTCGATATAATAATATACATATTTCCGTAACAAATTCTCACGCTCTACGATAGTGCTTTGTTATTTTATTAACCGACTTCCAAAAAGGAGGAGGTTCTACGTTCGGCTGTATGTATGTTTTTTTTTTTTTTTTTTTTTTTTTTTTTATGTATGTCCAGCGATAATTCCGTCATTTGTGGACCGATTTTGAAAATTCTTTTTTTGTTTCAAAGGGTTTGATTCCAGGGTGGTCCCATTTTTTTCATGTCAGGATCTGATGATGGCATCCTGGAGAAATCGAGAGGAACTTTCGAAAATTGTAGAGACGGCTAGTGCGTTTGTTAGTGTTTCTATAAGGTATTTTAAACCACTATAATTTTATGAAGGTTTGGAGTTGGTCTGATGATGGAGCTGATACACAGACGATGGAACTCGTCAACGATTTACAGCAGGTACCTTTTGTTTGGGCTTGATTTATTTGTATTGATGAGAACTTTCCACCTAGATAGGTTGTGACTGTATTAAGGGTCTGATGATGAAGACAAAGGACAGTGAAGAGAACTCCTCGACGGTTCACAGTAGCTACCTTGTGTTTGGACTTGATAATTTTGTATTGATGAGAACTTTCCACCTGGATAGGTTGTGACTGTATTAGAGGTCTGGTGATGAAGATGAAGGAGAGTTAAGGGAACTCCTCGACGGTTCACAGTAGCTACCTTGTGTTTGGACTTGATAAATTTTATATTGATGAGAACTTTCCACCCATATGGATTGTGACTGCACAGGGGGTCTGATGATGAAGACGGAGGACCTTTCACGTTTTTCTGAATATTCATATTACGTGTGGTTAAGGGGGATGTGTGGATAAACGTTTCAACTAATTGCTCATTAATTTTTGTTCACACTCAGTTAGGTGTGCTAACACTAAAAATTAAAAAATAAAAATTTTAATAAAAAAAATTCAACCGACTTCCAACTCAAAAATTAACCTAAACTAAAAAGCAAAAAATAACATCTTACCTATGTGCTACCTTCTGATCAGTTTGAAGGCGGTGCCAATCCAGTGTCATGTTTTAATTAAAGCCGTTTCTGAAAGAACCGCAGAAATTGTGTAATTTAAACAGCTTGAATTAAAATATCACTGGCTTGGCACCGCTTTCAAACTGATCAGAAGGTAGCACATAGGTAAGATGTTATTTTTTGCTTTTTAGTTTAGGTTAATTTTTGAGTTGGAAGTCGGTTGAATTTTTTTTATTAAAATTTTTTCTACTTGAAATTTAAATTAAGTAGTTTTAAATTCTCTTGATTCTATCAATCTATCACGTCACTATGGAATAGTCATTTTAGAATTGGAAATTATCTATGTGACCAAATCAGTAGCTTTCGATATAATTATGTCTACGAATGGCGGTAAAGGACACATAATATTATGTTAAGTTTACATATTAGTATATCATATACTCGTAGTACGATGGTCAACTGAGCCAAGGTGCAGGTTGCAATGTTTGGATTTTTTATAAATACAGTACAGTATAACAAAAGAGCTGCGGTCAACCTTTTTACTAGCGATACAATAGATAAAAGAGAAAATCTATCGAATAGATATTTCTAACAAAGGCAGGATGAAGATATAATAATCCTGACAAAGAAAGTAGGGTTCTTTCACTTTTTAGGATCTAGGATCAAGATAGAGATAAAGTGACTAAAATACCACGTTCATATAATAGGCCTATCTGTCAATCAGCAACAAGTTGAAATGTTTGTTAGAAAACATAAAATACACAGTAAACGCAAAGAGTAAGTGTGTGACAAAAAAGTAAAATCGAATAAAATATAAATTTCATCTAGAATAAACCTTTTATTTTTTTAATTATATATAAACCTTTTATTTTTTTATTTTTTTATCATTTTAGAATAAGCCTTTTACAAATAGCAAATATACTTAAGTAGAAGATTTGCGAATAATCTTCAAAGATTGGAATAGAATCTATAACAGATTTGTTGTTAAGCTAAATTTATTTCTTCTTTGATATAGACATAAATTCAGATTATGTTGTATTTGTACTTTCTTCTTCAATACTGGCGGACACACACGGCTTCGCCCGTTTATAAAACGATGTTAAACTACACTTACAAAGTTCCTCTTGAATAGCTAAATAAGAAAACTTCATTAAAATCCGTTGCGAAGTTTAATTGACCTATGAATACATCGGCGGGAATCGACTTTGTTTTTATGTTTCAAAATTTTTATGATAACGTTGTATTTATTTTTTACTTATCTGTGACATGTAATATATCGTATTAGTTATTTATGAGCGAAGTTCATTGATTTGACAGAATATTCTAGCGATTCTATAATTTATATTTATCAACTGTTTAATACAGAATGCGTAGAAAGAATGGGAAAGTAATAAAATCATTAATTAATTTATGTAGACAGTCCACAATCTACATCAATCTTTTTTTATTTATTTTTAAAATCAATCTTTTAAAATGTATAGATCTCTTTTTCAAACAATAACTTAATTTAAATCGTAACAAGTACATAAGGATAAAATAAGAAAAAAAATACAATATGCATCGGGTGATTGTCCCGTATATCGTTTTCTTACGCGCATTCGACCTTTATGTTATCTACTGGCCGGTGCTTTTTTGGTCAGTGTATTTTTCATTTTCCTTAAAATATACAAACGTACATCTTTACGCTAAACGTACTCGACTAAATTATTACCGTGACATGAAAATGAAAATAGATTTTCTTGAACGTTTGTCTGTAGACCAAGTCACGAGTGCATTGTTTTGTTTAAAATCATCGTGGTACATTTAAGTCAATATATGTTATTCGAGTATTGTTGGAGATTACGCTCCTTATTGTCGTGATAAGTTACAAGTTGAATAAGGATTTTCTTAATGCGCAGATGAAAATTTAGGACACGACATTATAGATAGAGAGATAGAGACAAAATCCAAACTAGCAATGTGGAGTTATAAAACGTCATTATAAAATCACGCCACTTAAGGACAATTCAGAATAGGAATAATTATACACAAAGGTACTTGCATGTTGTCTGTAGAAGTTGTAGTTACTACTCTAATGGGGAGACAGTTGCCTCAGATCCTGTGTTTTATATTCTACACACAGCACCTGGGCATATACAACAAAACCTATTTCCTGTCGTCCTTTGTCACGTAGGATCGTTTGGCTGCTCGGCTTTCACTGTAGAGCTGTGTTTGCACACTGCCAAAATATCAAAACGATAATAACATCCAACACTGTCAAAAGAAGAAGATGATTAAAATTTGAAAAATAAAGATCGATAGACATCATATGAGGGCGCTTACAATCAAGAAAGTTAACTTGAAACCTACTTTTTTAATTGCTAATACTAATACTTATCTACAAGTGTCGCAGTTTCTTTTTCTCGTGAAAAGCATTACGGTTTGTAAATTGAGGACACTAACTAAATCAAGTCAATGAATTAACTATTGTACAAGTTGTGACATGATAAGGATCAATTCACAAGTAAGGCTTATTAATAAGTACCCACATACCATTCGGTTAAAATGACATACAGTGGACCTTGAAGAAGGTCCTATTACTAGTTATACAACTTTTATATAGACTTGTTTCTCGTCTCGGGTAATGCTCATCACCCTACAAAAAAGATTTCTTGCATGGATAGACTAATTAATGCGTGTGTATAGCCGTATCTTATATCTAGTTTCATTAAATTTGGTGGAGGAGACTATATATTTGAACATAACGAATTTACTAATAGACGTAATACTCAAATTTCAATATTAAATGCAATTAAACAATGTAATGGTTAAAGTATATACGGTTGAATTGAGAAACCTCCTCCTTTTTTTTGAAGTCGGTTAAAAATATCTCCCAAAATACGAGAAACGCGTATCACAAAGTATACTCTATTCTTTCTAAACCAAAGTTTAGAAAGAATATATTACTTGGTTATGGTTTAGGGACCATTCATTCGTCATCACATTCGAAGTTTGACAAGCCAACAGTTAGGTACGAGTACATACTCGTAGATAGTGATAAGTCTTGCATTTATATGACTGATTTGTTTCTAATGGGTGTGTAATTAATCCGTCACGTGCACATTCCTTCCAATGAGGGCGCACGCGATTTGTCGTAAATGAGACAGTATTGAGTATTCAGATCGGAAAATTATACATTGAGCGGTTAAGTTTAACGCAATAAGCCTTGTCTGTTTATCACAAACACGAGTATTGATAACCTTTATTGGGATTTTTATATATGGTACTGGAACACAAATAGGACAGATGAAATGGGGTAAACAAGGTCGTGACAGATTACGGACATTCTTAAACTATGTATAAACTATGAAGCTACTATCATAACTGGTCGATATCGCATGTATCCGTGTAGCTATTCTTAAAATGACATCGTAATGGGTTCAAATATTCGATTTATCGCTGCGTTCTTTATGACTTGCCTAATTCGAAAAGGATATTTTAGGAACAGGTAGAGACGATTAAGTAAACCATAAAAAGCTTTTCAGTTAATTTATTGAGCGCCGGTGAAAATACCTGAAGCCTGAAACGTTTGAAAGCGTCGCTTTGTTCATTACTTATCTTTTTTAATTATTCAAATTATTTAAAAAGTTAAGTCAGGTTGAAGGGCTTTTATTGAGGATGCATATTTTCTTCATTGTGTATATTTTTTACTTTTCTTATAAGATACCTTTTTAATGCTTACATGAAATTGTAATTTTAAATTTAAATCTAATAAAGGCCATTATAACTTTACACAAATAGACCGTCAATATGACACACGATGATGATGATGATGATAAAATTAAACATTAAATGGTTTTTATTATTGTATCGCATCACAATTATTGTATCGAATCCCACTTTGTGATTTACTTTAATGTATGTCAAGCGTGCATTCGATAACAGACAGTAGACACTATACTACTATCGTTAACAACTGAGTCTTAGGGCCATAAATCATTTCTCTATATCTATCTCGCTTGCACTTATGGGTCTTATGGAGCCGTCTAGTGAAGGGTGTAACAATGAAAGACATATTATCGATAAGTAAAGTTTATTATCGTATCTTGTTCACAAAATTAAAAAAATTAACAATATTTGATTTAATATAATACATATTTCATATTATATAATTATTAACTAAATAAAATTAATCTTCATCTGAGTCTTCATCATAGAAACCGACCAATCAGAATCGTCCAAATCATTATTGACTCATCATTAGCACGTGCGCAGGTAGCCGTTTATCGATAATTAGGGTGCGCAGGTAGGCGCGCTGCACATTCCTATCTTTTTTGACTTTTATGACCGGACGACTCAGATGATAACGCGCATACTATATACTACTATCGTTAACAACTGAGTCTTAGGGCCATAAATCATTTCTCTATATCTATCTCGCTTGCACTTATGGGTCTTATGGAGCCGTCTAGTGAAGGGTGTAACAATGAAAGACATATTATCGATAAGTAAAGTTTATTATCGTATCTTGTTCACAAAATTAAAAAAATTAACAATATTTGATTTAATATAATACATATTTCATCTATACTAATATTATAAAGAGGTAAAGTTTGTAAGTTTGTAAGTTTGTCACATTTTTTAAATGGGGTAATCTTCGGAACTACTGGTTCGATTTTAAAAATTCTTTCACCAGTAGAATGCTACATTATCGGGGAGTGCTATAGGCTATATTTTATATTGGTATCATATATATTAGCCGAGTTATCACAGTTTTTGTTATACAGGTCGGACTGAAAATCCTCTTAAACAGACTTATTCGCATGCGCTGCCTTAACTATTGTGTAAAATTGAAATTAATGTATGGAGACTTTATGTATCTTTAAAAGTTCTACAAAAAAGTCCGCAACACTATATATCTATCCTCTATATATTAGCAGATATAGTACCTTTTGTGTTTTAAAAATTATTAATTTTATATACTTTTTACGTCATTATTTATACAACTAAACTTTAATCCTTATTAAAATAAATTATTTAATAATCACAAGGATATTATGGAGATAAGATTTGCCCTTTACAGTATGTTAATTACTTAAATAGTTTCGGAGATAATACAAAATTTCTAAAAGACGCAGAAATTCCGCTATATGACGCCCGGCGCTTTCATTTACGTAGTTCCCGTTCCCGTGTGAATATGGGGATCAAACATAGCCTATGACACTCGCAAATAATGTAGCTTTCTATAGGGGTAGGGTAGGGTAGGGTAGGGGTAGGGTAGATATAGGGGTTGGGTAGGGTAGAGTTGGGGTAGTGGTAGGGTAGGGGTAGGGTAGGGTAGGGGTAGTAGTAAAGTTGACATCGAAATTTACGCGGACGAAGTCGCGGGCATCCGCTAGTATTATATAATTATTAACTAAATACTTCCGTCTTGATTCGGTCCACTGTCGCTCTGCTCACACCACAAACAAATGCGGCCATTTCACGTGGTTTGTTGAAATTTAGAGAAGCCACTTTATTCGGATCACTTTTCAATTCATTGAGAAACAGGAATACGTTGTGAATCAGTGTTCGAGCTTGAGGGCTAATATCGCCATGTAATTTCTTCAGATCAACGTTAGAAAATAAAGTATCCATAGTGCGCAACGAGTAACACATGAATGTATTTATTTAATTGCAGTAAACACATTTATAGCAAAAAAAAATACGCAATGCAATTACATTAGAAACCGACCAATCAGAATCGTCCAAATCATTATTGACTCATCATTAGCACGTGCGCAGGTAGCCGTTTATCGATAATTAGGGTGCGCAGGTAGGCGCGCTGCACATTCCTATCTTTTTTGACTTTTATGACCGGACGACTCAGATGATAACGCGCATACTATAGACATGAGTTTACATTATTGCAAGAGCGGCTCGGCAAGTAGGTCGTTGTCCGAATCGACAACGGTGACTCACTGCGTTTGGAACAGGCGGACGTCTACTTTCATTTACAATTTTGATTTAATTTCAATTAGCCGAATCAATTGCTACGTATAATAGTAACGATGACTAATCATAGAAGTACACCGAGGACATGGCGATGAGTGAATGCATCGAAATAACGTACACAACCGTCCTCGGCCTTGAGAGCTGTCTGGTGTTTGATGTATTTGTGCGGCTACTGAGTTATTCTACACGACATTTAATACTATATTTATCTGTCACAAAATGTCCAAAAGCGATCAAAGTTAAAACCCAGTTAATAGTGACGACGTTAAGTCTAAAACAATCCATAAACCTTGAGAAATACAACATGTTGATTATTTATCAACGCTACATTACGAGTTCATGTGAAAATATTGAAATCCCTGGACATTGTGTTTTAAAAACCGATCATGGAAAATATTCTTTTACCATAACAGCGTAATGAGAGCATCTGCGAAATATTTCAAGGAACATAAGCATCAATCAGCGGTTCAACATAGTCAGTCGGCTGAGGTCGAATTGTTGCCGCGTCCAGAAATACCACGGCATCGACCTTGCCTTCGGATGCACGCACCGCGTTGTTTTTATTATTTAACATTTTTCCGCGTGAACCATTAGCGCCAAGGTGATGGCCAAAAACTCTGGGAACAGGTAACGCATGAAGCAAGAAACTTTACTCTCTGAATGAAATCTAAACTAATATAAAGAGGTAAGTTTGTAGGAGTTAACCTCTGGATCTACAAATCGATTTTGAAAATTCTTTTATCAATAGAAAACCACGTCATTTACGAGTGTCATAGACTAGACTATTAACATAATATCCCCGTATTCCCTCGGGAACGGGATCTAAGCAGGTGATACCTCGGGGCGTCTGCTAGTTAATAGGTATATAAAGTTTATTTGATTCTTGTTCAAATTTAACTGTTTTTGTAACAAGTACCTAGTCCTCATTATAAAAGCGAAAGAACTCTATCCGTTTCCACCTTCAAATCGCTGAACCAATTAAGATGTGTAGAGCGAAGAGAAGATCGATTGAAACAAATGTAAACCTTAAAGAAACACGCAACTACTAAGTAAGCAACATTTTTCAACTTCAGTTTTATTTTACTTTTGCGGCAAAATACATAAACGCTGTTTGTTGCAAGGAGAATGTCTATGACTTTGATAAAGAAGCTCCATTACTTTCTTTTTTCATTGCAAATGATTACATTGTTTCGTGAAACGTTTTAAATGAGAAAAGTGGTTTAATCCGTTCTCTTTGCAACGCCGTTTTTTAAGAAAGAATGCCGTCTTGGATAAAATTGCTCTCGTTCTGTTAACAAAAAGTGTTTTTTCTTAGATTAACGTTATAGAGTGAATATTCACACGCATCCATTGAACATGATCGATGCTTCTGCATCACGATCTGGTTATACTTGTACATATTATATGTATTCTGTGGTTGTACGCTCATATTGCGAAGTGATTTGTTACACCGCTCCATATCTCACGCAATCCCAAGTTAAACTTAATGCCAATTGGTATTAAGAGCGTTAAGAAAGTGAACATGGAAATGATGCGTGACGGGATGTATAATTCAAGCGAATATTTTGCCAGGAAATCGCTCCGTATGGCACGCGGTCGGTTTACACTGGGCGCTTGAAAAATCTTCGCTTGACGCAAATGCGTTATCTATTTTGGAGTTCTGCGTCAGACGATCGTTCTTATCTGTTCTCAGCAGTCTGGCGGTCACACATTCGGTGATATCTTAATCTGTTATTTGTCTAACTCTTTCACCTATATTTTTTCCATGTTTATCTTTTTCAAATAGTACCTAACGAAAGTATTTTATAGCACATGGTTTAAGGTGCCAGCCGAAATCAGTGTTGTGTATGCGATAGACTGATGACCTGGCTGACTTCTTTCATAGTTTACATAACAGGAGTCGTGTTTTGGTGCCCATGCCATATGTATTCTGTGCTCATGCTACTTATGTTTTGGTTAAGATAAGTATGCCTAAATGGTCAAGGCTCCACATACGCTAAGAGTATTCAAGCATTACACTTAATACGTGGCACAATATTATAAATGTTTTCATCTACTCTCATGTAGTAAAACCTCATTAAGTTAAATGTTATTATCAATTCATTGTTTTTTCTTATGCGCAAAAGTTTTTTTTTTTATAAAACGGAACTTAAATTGTTTTAAAATTCTTGTGTCTCTTACAAAACACACTTCGTTTGTTTCATAAAATACAGTACAAAGTTCATTAATTATAAACCCCTAAGTATGATTCCGCTTTATGGTCTTCTAATTCTTTTCAAAACACTTGCCTTTCAAAATTTCTTAGCTAATATTTTAAGTTTCTAAACAAAAAGTTTGCAAAAGAATTGAATCATTCAGCGTACAAGATTACGTTTTTCACGAGATTCAGCTACTTTTTCTTTCATTTGGGAAACAAAGGCTTTAACAACCCATTCAAAGTTTTTCCACGTGCCTACCGGCGGAAGCGAAGGCTGATGCGTTTTATACAGTGTCCCATTTAGTTAACTTTGCCTTGTTTATATTGTTAAAAAAACGTTTCGTCGACTTTATTTATTGTTTTGTCAAATGAATATTTACTTAGATTAGGTTTATTATTAATTGCGTTCCAGGAAAATAGGAACAGTAGGAATCATCATCATCATCATCGTCATATCAGCCGATGGGGGTCCACTTTAGGTCATAGGCCTTTAGTAGGGACTTCCAAACATCACGACCTTGAGCCTTATCTATATATAGATCTTAGATTGCTCTCAGATTTATCTTAGGTCACTTACTATCAGGTGCCCAAATTTCTAGAAGTAGGTACGCAAAATTCTTGTTCTACGCTCTGAAATTTTAACTCGTTACACTTCGCAGCTATCATAACTCCGCTGTGATATGTTTTTGTACACTGATGTGTAGTCATTACGTCTTCTGTCTACAGAGGTCTCGAAGTTAGGCGCTTAGGTACTACTACAGGTTTTTTGCAAAATGCAATAAAATCACAGTCGTACATTATTCATGTTGTGAGATATATCCTCCCTATATGTAGAAGTAAAAACGTTGTTTCCTTTTAGTTTCGCAACGTTTGCAACGGGAATGGATGTCATTTTTGTATAATGCAAATGTACAAAAGCACGTTGCACTGGCTGTACAAATTGAATCTAACGGGGTGGCTTGATATCCTTGAAAAAGGTTTTCCGTGCCTACAACGAAGGGTGGGGGGGGTACTAGAATGGAGGGCACTACGCTTTTCCATCGTATATCTATTCCAGCTATAGCTGGGTAAAGCACTTTGCGCCATAACGTACGTTTCGTCGTGTTTTTACAAAAAACTTTTCACGTTAAAACAAAAGTTCGTTAAAAGCCTTGAGAAAAATAAGTTTGTTACAAGTTGTTCACACTGCTTTAAAATTTTAACTTCGTATGAACACGTGCTTCGTTAAGCACTGTCATTATGAAAAGTTTAAAGATAATAATTAAATGACTGTCATTTCATAAATGTACTAAAACCTTAATTAAGGCAATGTTATGAGAGTAAGTATCTAGGTAAAGATTTTAGATATAAACTGTAATTAAACTGCTTACAATTTTCGAAGAACTACTAGTTTATATACCACGACGCTGACGCCGCGCGATTTCACCCGCATGGTTCCAGTTCCCGTAGGAATACTGAGATAATATAGGCCTATTAGCCTTCCTCGATAAATAGGCTATCTAATATTGAAAGAATTTTTCGGATCGGACCAGTCTTGAGATTAGCGCGTTCAAGCAAACAAATAAACTCTTCTGCTTTTATAATATTAGTATAGATTAGTGTTTGACTATTATCTCTCTTGATGCTAAGTGAAGATAATAAATTAGAGATGAAGGTAGAAAACGCATGTCATTTCATAACTTATTTATTTTAAACTACTATACTACTACTATAAATTATATTAACCATATCTAATTGTTCTAAGCTTATTAATCAAATATATTTTCATTAATTTAAGAACACATTAATTATAAGTACCTAATTATTATTATTATCGGGTGTGAAATGACTAGTGATTTATACCCTAATTTTTTATTTGTTTGTTGGTAAACAGTACTCATCCAAAAAGGCTGTAGTATAGTGGTGTTGAACAACCATGTCTTTTTTGTGGGTAGTAGGTATAGTATAAAATATTACATAGTATATTATGTGCGTATATCTGCAATATTACAATTATGGATACATCGATGACACAAGACTAAAAGTTCAGGTAGCGCGGAATATTTTATGAGCTCGAATCAACGTCGAATGATGGAGGATTGGAACTTGGAATTGACTTAATGTAACTCTTCATACCCAGTTCTTTAGTACACATTAAACGTTTTAACTCGCACTTGACTAGTGATTTATACCCTCATTATTATTATTATTTGTTTGTTGGTAAACAGTATTCATCAAGAAAGGCTACATATAAATACTTATTGTCGGCAATGTAGAGTTGTGTGTTCAGGAAGTGTAATAGATATATAAAGTAAGTAAGTAAACACAAAATAGTATAAGTAAAATCGTTGGTTTTAGCATGGTTTGCGTATTTAATTCAACGTGTCTCACATTACGTATATAGTACGTTCGAGTATACATATTGTTATGGAACCGTACCTCAGATGTTTGAAAATCAAACATCTGTTGATTTGTGTTATCTAATTAACATCACATGATTCTGAAGTACCTACTTACCTATCAATTGCTCAACGCAAATCATTTAAAGTGCAGGGATGATGACAGTTTTTTAAATTGTATAGGTATAAATTAGGAGTAGGTAAAGCAATTTTGTAGAAGTAAGAGGGTATCTGCGATCATTATTTTCGGAGCTACAGGGATTTAAAGGGTCAGATTTGCGGCGCTGCCGCGGATCCCTGAAAAACGCCCCATACAAAAATGGTACAATTTAATGACGTCGTAGGTCCATAATGATCGTTAATATCTTTGTTATTTGTGCGTTTATGTTTATAGTTCAAGTATTGAAAAATGTCACATTTAATGTAAGGAATTTAAAACTGTATGATTTTTCATCTAATTACGATAAAATATTTTTAATCGATTTTGAAATTTTATAATCTTATTTATTTTGCAAATATCCAGTCAATCTTAGCTTTTTATGTATAGATTAGTTAACATTGACCTTATTTATCCGAATTTATCATAAAAATCAATATATTCAAACCTAATCATAATCTGTAGCACAGACCAATGTCGTAGCTACTCGTACTACGTAGTGTAATCTCGAATCTTTCGTTATTCATATTACACTGATGAAAAATACTACGTGCAGCGTAATCTCAAGTAAAGGGACGCGGGAGGGAGACGCCGTCGGTCCTTATCGCTCTCGCGCCGTCCCGCTCGCTCTGCTCTATTGATCGCTGTCTGGACTTGTTGATCACACTGAATTTGGACTATAAAAACTTAGTTCCGCAACGCTGGTTATTATTTCTTGTTAAACTTGCATTTTTTAATTAATTGCTAGGTAACCTCGCGCCTATGAAGAAATGTGAATTGCGAAAAACATGTGAATATATTTAAAATACTTGGTTTGTAATGTATACCTACTGATGAGGTACAATTTATGACTATATTATAATGTCATTGCTGTAAAAAACTGTAACGGATTTCAAATCTCTTCTTCTGAGTTTCTAATGTGTTAAGTAGGTACATAGCAGTGGCGAAGGATGTAATTTAGATGAAGGTAAGCCGTCCCGCCCGTCGCCGTCCGATACAAAGTCCGGTTTCTTATATATCTAGATATACAGTACGACAATGAATATGCATGAAATTTTAAAGTAACCCGGCGAATCTGCTTGCATGAATTTTTCGCCACTGGTAACTAGGTGTATTCAAAAATTTTCAAAGGCACTTAGGTTCAATAGGATTTGGTAGTCTATACTAATATTATAAAGAGGTAAAGTTTGTAAGTTTGTCACATTTTTTAAATGGGGTAATCTTCGGAACTACTGGTCCGATTTTAAAAATTCTTTCACCAGTAGAATGCTACATTATCGGGGAGTGCTATAGGCTATATTTTATATTGGTATCATATATATTAGCCGAGTTATCACAGTTTTTGTCATACAGGTCGGACTGAAAATCCTCTTAAACAGACTTATTCGCATGCGCTGCCTTAACTATTGTGTAAAATTGAAATTAATGTATGAAGACTTTCTTTATCGTTAAAAGTTCTACAAAAAAGTCCGCGACACCATATATCTATCTTCTATATATTAGCAGATATAGTACATTTTGTGTTTTAAAAATTATTAATTTTATATACTCAGGTTTACGTCATTATTTATACAACTAAACTTTAATCCTTATTAAAATAAATTATTTAATAATCACAAGGATATTATGGAGATAAGATTTGCCCTTTACATTATGTTAATTACTTAAATAGTTTCGGAGATAATACGAAATTTCTAAAAGACGCAGAAATTCTGCTATATGACGCCCGGCGCTTTCATTTACGTAGTTCCCGTTCCCGTGTGAATATGGGGATCAAACATAGCCTATGACACTCGCAAATAACGTAGCTTTCTATTGGTAAAACAATTTTCCAAATCGGTCCAGTAGATCCAGAGATTACCTCCTGCAACCACACGAACTTTACCTCTTTATATTATTAGTATAGAAGTCTCTATTCCTCTTGGTCATACCACCACTCTCGAAGGACTGGACCGATTTTGCTACGGGTAGGAGTAAGATAGAGAAGTTACAGGGTAGGGTAGGGTACGGGTAGGGAAGCGTAGGGGTAGTGTAGGGGTAGGGTAGGTTTAGGGCCGGATTTAGGGTAGTGGTAGGGTAGGGGTAGAGGTAGGGTAGTGGTAGGGTAGAGGTACGGGTAGGATAGGGAAGTAGTAGGGTAGGGGTAGGATAGGCGTGAGATAGGGGTACGAAAGGGATAGGGTACGGGGAGGGTAGAGGTAGGATGGGGGTAGGGTGTAGGTAAGGTAGGGGTAGGGGTAGGTTTGGGGTAGGGTAGGGGTAGGGTGGGGGTAGGAGTTCGGTAGATGTAGGGGTTGGGTAGGGTAGGGTTGGGGTAGTGGAAGGGTAGGGGTAGTAGTAAAATTGACATCGATATTTACGCGGACGAAGTCGCGGGCGTCCGCTAGTAAAATATAATTTAAGAAGCTCATGTGAAGCATATGGCAACGGTTTTGTCTACTGTAGTAAGATCCGAAAGATCTGTTTATGTAATATCAACCTACCTAGGTACTTAATAAAATCAAGGATATGACATTGAAGCCATAATTCTTCATTACCTAAGATCTTCTTATTTGAATTGATCTTGATGTTTTAGTGATACAATACTACTAAGATAATGTAATGGGATGTAGTTCTAACTATAATTAACAACTTACCTAAAATGTAAGTATAACAGAAAAATCGGATACTTACAAATCTTAGTAGAGTAGGTATCAGACAGATAAATAAAGGTCGTCGAAAATACTTCAATGACGTAGAGACGAGCGTTTAATAAACATCAATATCTGTCATTAACAAAGACGTTGACGTCAAGCGAGATTTATGCCTTATAAAAAAGTGCTCATCTGTTAATTGAACTGCAGGTAAGTACGTCAATACTTTGTCTTAGAGCTTATCAGCGTTACAAGATAACAATTGACGCAAGTGCTTGGCACTAACAAAAGAAACCGTTAACACTTATTCGTCCACTTATAGAGCTGGGAATTTTATCAAAACTACTTATACCCATTGTTTAAAACCGTTATGTACAGGTAAAAAAAGAGTATAAAGAAAAAACTTAGTTGTAAATTGAATGACATTATTCATCGTACTGTTATGTGTTAGTCATTTAATTGGCAAGATAGAACCGCATTGGTCTCCAAGACAAATGCAAGTAGATTCCTTAAAACTGAGCTTTAATTAAATTAAACAACACTAGTAGTTTTTCAAACAGGAATATAATAATAAAGGAATACAATAGGGAACTTAAGCTAACTTATCCTAATAACTATACAAATCATGCCCACGTGGAATGGTGGCAAGAATACTGGCTGCATTTCCGCGCTGGACAGCCAGGCTGATCCTTTGCGCAAAAAATGAGCCAGCCCTTCTGTCACCAGTCGAGGCAACTAGCCGCGGTGAAATGGTACGGAAAAATTTTTTGGCACTGCGACTCCATGGCCCAAGGGTCTCCACGGCAAAAGGTACAAATATGTAACTCTCTGTCAGAGAGGCATACTTAAGCCACTTACCGGTTTCAGCTTTTTCTGCTGCGGCTCCCGGTCTTGATTCTGTCTCCCTGATATGACACGGTGCTAATGTGTCGACGCATGTAGCGTCCCACATTAGGGCCCGCCCCATTTCCCAGGGAACCAGCGTCAATCCATCAGGTCTCTTACCATCATCCCGACACTAGTAGTTACCTAATTAGTACTTACTTCTCGATTATCACTATACTTTTTATTTAGTAGTTATTTCTACAATTGATTCAAATAAAAGCAAACATTAGCAATGCAGATAATACTACGATTGTAAGCAGTTACAATATCAATGAGGTACGATAAATTATTAAACTATGATAAGGAATGACGTAAGCTGAATGTGCAATAAGAAAACAGATTTAAATAAAACTAATAAGTAATAAAAGTAAATATAAGTAACTATATATAGGTACCTGTAATATATATATTCTAGACTATCGGACGCCCTGCGGTTTCAGGGTTAAAATGAAACAAATAAACTCACTTTTAATTAACACTTTTAACTCACTAATTATTATATATTTATAAATATACCTTCTCGTTAATGGATTTATCACAGTCGCTTAAATTTCTTTTTTGTTATTTTACCAATATTGGCATGTAAAATATATATAAAATATATATTTCTAAATTTTCAAATCATTAATCTTAGTCATAGTAGATATCATATAGCGTTACCAACATCAAGCAACGTTACAAAGGTAGGTAATATGAAGATAAAATAACAAAGACTTGGAAGCTTAACGATAATCTCCTGTCAATGTGTCGAGTACATTGTGTTATGTATGGAGGTGATGCCTACGTCAATTTTTATCAGATAATGGCCTCGCTTTAATGGACTGGGATAACATAAATTATGTATAAAGGTACCTAAGTAAGTAAGGATACGCAAGTATAGGTTGCTATGAATTCGTTTTACCGCATCCGACATGACTTCAAAACTGAAACTGATATAGGTTTTCAATTTTTACCCACCTCTTTGCCTTTAATAATATTTCATCAGAAGCGCCCAATTTATTTAGCTCTTAGGAAAAAAGATTCAAAAATATATTTTTTTCATATAATTTTTATCATTTTAATACAAAATATTTTTGTAAATTTTCATTTAATTATGTGTAATAATTTTACTATGTGTTTAAAACGCACAGTGAAATAATTGTTTTGGGAGTCTTCTTTTTTCTTTTTCTTTCTTTTACTTGTGCTATCTCTTCTCTATAGGTATATCCCTTTAACTTCTTTGGACCCTTTACTGTTCCCCTGAAAGTCTTGAAACATCATTAGATGGCGTTACCACCCATTTTCAGGTACAATACTGACTGTATTTCAGTTTCAGTTTGTAGAATGTTACGTAGAATATGACCATATAAGGTAAAGAACGTAAATAAATGTAGAAATGCGTCGCCCGTGAGAGCAAAGGTCTAACAAACTAAATTAATGTAATTTTAAGCGCAAGTAATTAACTCCAGTGTTTTTTCTTCATTATCACGCTTCGTGGGTCTTACTTTAGGAAATAGCATATCTGAAACGCACTCAGGGATTTCGAAAGTTAATTAAATATAAAATAATTACTCAGTTATTTGTTAACAGCGCTGATTTTTTTTATACACATATAAGTAGGCATTTCAATAGACAGAGAGATTACATTAATAAAATTATCTAAATATCTAAACTCGGACCCAAATTAGACGAATGATACAGAGCTAAAAATTTGCTATAAATTAGGATATTTTAAGGAGACTCAGTCAGTAAAATTAATTGTTACAGGTGGGCAATAATTCGTATCCCTTTGACATAAAATTCTTTGCATTATCAGTGTCAAACTGACAGGCGACAGTTTTACTAAGGATTAGACACTAACTTGACACATGTAGCCAAAATAGGACAATAAATAATATCAAATCCCTATGAAAACTGTCAGTTTGATTACAGAACATTTGACATCAATATTTGACAATGACATCTCATTAATTGATTGAGTTTGTCATTGACAGCCCGCGTTTGCAAAGACAACTGACAATCCGTGAAATACGTATCAAAGAGGATAAATAAATCACAACGATATGCGTTTGCAAAGCTGGATTGGTGTGAAAATAATGAAATCAGCTTATTTTCCCTGTTGGCGAATATTATTTCGGATTCTAGTGGAGTATTCTAGTAAAATATACAAGAGTATGTCTTGCTTATGAGGTACATTTTTCCTTTCTGTATCGTTCTGAAAAGTGGGTCCAATTTCGGACATCTCCTTTAACATAAACAAAAATGACTACTTAAATACTACGAATGCTACTTAAAATAAAATTATGTAAGTATTTTCATAACAGTGACAGTGTGTGAGCCATGATAGTCCAGTGGATATGACCTCTTGCTCCGATTCCGGAGGGCGTGGGTTCGAATCCGGTCCGGGGCATGCACCTCCAACTTTGCAGTTGTGTGCATTTAAGAAATTAAATATCACGTGTCTCACGGTGAAGGAAACATCATGAGGAAACCTGCATACCAGAGAATTTTTCTTAATTCTCTACGTTTGTGAAGTCTGCCAATCCGCATTAGGCCAGCGTGGTGGTATTGGCCTAACCCCTCTCATTCTGAGAGGAGACTCGAGCTCAGCAGTGAGCCGAATATGGCTTGATAATGATGATGACAGTGTGTATGATATCAGTTATTAGCTTTGGCACTAAGCTATATGAATCTCACTGTTCAAGCGAGTGTGGAATATTATGACTTATGACATAATCGTGATGCATTTTGTCATACATTGCACAACTATTACATCATATAAAAGAACAAAATCTAGCACAAACTGAACGGTTAATTAAATAGGAAAGTGAATTATTAGTCTGCGTATAATTGCCCAGTATTATTTTAACTATGGCCTCGTGATCCGAGGTAGATATTACGGCGATATTACTTCCGATCATGAGCTGTCTCGTGCTATGTATTAGCTTGTATAATACTCGGCTCTTTGTTATGATGTTCATTATATAGACTGAACGACTCTACCGTGACTAATAATAACGAACGTTAAAAATCCCTTGCAGCTATTTGACTAAGTAAATACGTGTTTAAGGCACTTGCATCACATAATCCTATGTTCTATCTTTCAATAGTAGAGTTTAACGGCCTCCGTGGCGCAGCGCGGTGGATTTACAAGACGGAGGTGCTGGGTTCGATCCCCGGCTGGGTCGATTGAGGTTTTCTTAATTGGTCCTGGCTGGTGGGAAACTTCGGCCGTAGCTAGTTATCACCCTACCGACAAAGACGTACCGCCAAGCGTCGCAAGTAGGTACCGAAAGGAGTGTGGAATTCATCCTACTCCTAACAAGTTAGCCCGCTTCCATCTCAAATTGCTTCAAATCATCACTTACCAGGTGAGATTGTAGTCAAAGGCTAACTTGTAGAGAAAAAAAATCGAAAAAGTAGAGCTGGACTGATTTCGTCATTCATTTTCAATGCATGCTGCTCGATGGCAGAAATTAACATGACTTAGATTATTTAGATTACCATGACTAAGATTGCTAAGATTAACATGACTTAGATTACTTATTTTCGATGCCCAGCTTAGGTTTTTATAATTTCTAAATTAGCTGAGGTCTGGTCTGGTGGTGGGCTTCGGCCGTGGCTAGTTACCGCCTAACTGAAAAAGACGTACCGCCAAGAGATTCAGTGTTCCGCTACAATGCCGCGTAGAAACCGTCAGAGGTATGGGTAGAATTAACTTGGACCTCTTCGAAGTTGGCCCGCTCCATCTTAGACTACATCGTCACTTAACATCAGGTGAGATCGCAGACTTTCATACTTGATTTTTACTACGTACGTTCAGAACCCTAAAAATAAATGACAAATATTCTTTTTTGTTATAAGTATATAGGACGTGTTACTAGCATGCCTTGCGAAGTATTGCTTGATGTAGGCGATGTTTTTTTCAGTTAACGAACCAAACATATGGTACACATATGTTACGTCAACTGTTGCTATAAAATTCAATGTCAATCAATCATAAGTAAAACTATAAATCACACAATGAACCAACTGATACATATCAGTGAACCAACTCGATGAGGTAGATTTTTTTCTCATCATCATTAACACAGTCGAAGGACGGCCTCTTGCATGGACTACCAAACACCACAGCCACGAACCACCAGCATCCAGCGGCTCCCTGCAAACCGCTTAATGTCTCGATCTCCCACCTAGTGGGGGGTCGACCAACACTGCGTTTTCCGGTACGGGGTCGCCATTCATCCATCGGCTCTTCGAACTATGTGCCCTGCCCATTCAATTCAGCATCGCGACGCGCTTAGCTATGTCAGTGATTTTGGTTGTTCAGCTCTTTGCAGATTTGTGATTCGATCACGCAGAGAAACTACAAGCATATCTTATCTCGCTCAATCGGCTTTTTTCTCTTGGGGAAAAAAATAAGTTATTAAAACAATTCACTTCCTATACCAACTGGGTACCTTTGTTGTAAAGGGATATTGATCTATTCCTATGACACACATTGGATCTCGATGTGACGGAAAGGCAGCCTACTGAATGTGTCATTGACAGTGACATTTTGAGTTTATCGTTTTTGTTGAGTACAAAGCACAACCATTGACGAATACGCGAATATGAGGTTACGCCTAACGGCAACGACCTCCACAATATCGGCGGCTCGCAAGCCCGGATACGCAATTTGAGATTAAGTACATTTCCTGCTGCTAAATATCTTGCACGTTGTATGTAATGTACAAATATTGTGTTGACCGTGAAACAAATGGTCTAAAAATTATCATTTATGGACCGACAAATATAGACGTTTTAACATTTCCGTGTCTCAATATCAAAATGTTAACAGGTAGTCCGTAATTCTAAATAATTTATTTAGAAGAAATTAATCTTAGCTAACAAAAGCTACGATGAAAATAAATGCTCTTATAAAACTAGGTAGGTATAGCTACGTATACGTTTTTTTTTACATTTAGCGTTCCGGTACGATGCCGTGTAGAAACCGAAAGGAATGTGGGTTTTAATCCTCCTCCTGACAAGTTAGCCCGCCATTTTAGATTGCATCATCTCTTACCATCATCGTCATTTTTTGACGGCCTCCGTGGTAATGATGTAATGACAGATTGAGATATTATTAATTAGTCCAGGTCTGGCTGGTGGGAGGTTTCGGCCGTGGCTAGTTACCACCCTACCGGCAAAGACGTACCGCCAAGCGATTTAGCGTTCCGGTACGATGTCGTGTAGAAACCGAAAGGATTGTGGATTTTCATCCCCCTCCTAACAAGTTAGCCCGCTTCCATCTTAGACTGCATCATCACTTACCATCAGGTGAGATTGTAGTCAAAGGCTAACTTGTAAATATTAAAAAAAAAATACCATCAGTTGAGATTGTAGTGAAGCGCTAACTGGTAAAGAATAATAAAAAAAAACATGTATAGGTACAGTTGGTATTAGATATATGATGTATAAACTAGAGTTTATCTTTGTTATAAAAACCCCATTATAATCGGGGTATACCTACTGAATTTTAAAACGTGACGATCTTAGCGAATACATTTGACATTGATAAAATGCAAAATTGTAATTTTTTTTTTAATTATTCGCATTAACGAATGCATTGTTTGTCTTGCAACGGTGGAAAGGTTAACGAAAGTGACCTCAGTTTAATCTACATTTTAAAATTACAAGGTTAACCAAAGATAAAGAAAGAGTCGTGATAGCCCAGTGGAAATTATCTCTGCCTCCGATTCCGAAGGGTGTGTGTTCGAATCCATTCCGGGGCATGCACCAATATTACGTGTCTCAAACGGTGAAGGAAAAACATCGTGAGGAAACCTGCATACCAGAGAATTTTCTTAATTCTTTGCGTGTGTGAAGTCTGCCAATCCGTATTGGGCCAGCGTGGTCGACTATTGGCCTAACCCCTCTCATTATGAGAGGAGACTCGCGTTCAGTAATGGACCGAATATGGGTTGATAACGATGAACCAAAGATAAAAATATAAAGACTGGTCTCACCACCTTCTGAAAACTCTGTTATAGTTTATCTACAAGTTTTGTCATTGTCACTTGACGTAAAGTAACAAAGTGCTAATACTTACGGTTAGACTATCGGACATTTAACGCAGTAGGTGGTGAAACCGGTGCTAAGAGAGTGATTTGAAGGATAGTGGTATGTTATGTAAAGCGCTCTTCTCTTCTGGACTTGTACAGTTGTACTACTTGATCAGTTGGCTGATCGACAGTTGTGCATTGATGCTAACTCTTCTGAGTGGCTTCAAAATTGAAGTTACTCCTGTTAACTAAACAAGCTGCCGTCCATTGCCTTGCTTGTAAATTGATACTGAATGATGTGTACCACCGTAGGACGTATACCGAATACCGATGCTTCTTACTCCATGAGTCTACCAAAAGGGAATATATACTTTATTGTCATAGAAGAAACTATTCAATTGATTGAAGGAATACGTTACTTCTTTGTAGATGATTAATGATTTGAAATAAGGATTATTGTTGTCATAATTTTTATAATGGCTTTTTTATTTAAATTAGTTCAAAATAGGATTTGACTGAAACGCAATTGTTTTTCAGTTAGATCTAAATCTATCAAACTGAGAAACTGATGTAGGTACCTGTAGATAGGTAAGGCTCATCGTCGGCAAAGAGCTGTTTAGAGGTCGTAAAGCCCACTCCTGAAGGGTCAGATAAACCACGCCATCGCCTTAAGAATACAGATTCGTCATTTCTCCACGCGACTGCTGTAATATAGTTTTTCGTTACCGATTCCAATCCTATGATCGAGCATTTAGAGGGTATTTTTTTATTGTTTTTAAATTAGTGGCTTAACGTGTCGGCGTAGATGGATAAATAACTATTTTAAAGATTCAGATCTCCAGTATACCATACATCCTAATTAATTATTCATTGAAACGTTAGAATCCGTTCTTATAAATTAGCCTGTATCCGTCCACTGCTGGCCATAATGCCTCATAAGACCACGTCACCACACACGATCCTCCGCCTTCATCCAGCCACTTCTCACTTCTTAAGGTCATCGGCTCATCGTCCTATAACCAAGCGTTAAGTTGTACTTAAATTTAAGTTATAACAATAGTAAATTATGACCAGGCACGACTGTTTATTTAGAGTTCGTGTATTTTGCCTCTGATAAAGCTTATTCAATAAGCTATTAAGTAAAATACAGAGAGTAGTTTACTTAAAATTTAGAGAGAGTATTTTCTTGAATTCAGTTTGTTTGATTGAAGGCTTATTTTTCTTTTTACATACTGTGATATCGTTTTTTTAATCCTTTTGCTAATCTATCTTTTATTACAACGTGTTACAAGTTCCTCAATTACAGGTGGTATTAACATTCATTATTTATGTTTTTATTTTCTTATTATCTTTTTATAAGAATTATCACCCAGCAGCGCAAAATTTGTGTTTGTTCCAACCTTAGGTTCCAACTAATCTCAGATAAGACGATACGTTCAATTAATATTTTACGAGCATCATTTTAAAAATTTTCGGTTCTAAAAGAAAGTACAAATTAAGCGTGCTTACCGCTGAGGCATACCGCTGAGGCATACCGCTAGATATCTTATATGTATACATAGGCATACGATCTTATATATATTTCATCTAGCTAGCCTAGGTACAACCTAGGCTAGCTAGATAAAAAATAATTTCAAAAATATTTTCAATTTCTTAGTAAACTTATTTTTCATTTCTCGGGAAACAACTGAGAGAAAAAAATGAAAAATCAGTGCAAGAAATTCAATTATACGCGGAACTTTTCCATTCAAAACATTTATAGGATTCTTTCGTTCGTTCAACATTTTCAAAACTAAAAAAGTTTAAAAGCTCGCCTATGTTTAAGTTTAAGAAAATGGGAGTTACCTATATTATAGGACTCAAAAATGATCACAAATATAAGAAAACTATTCACGTTTGATTTGAGTGGAGTCACGCACTTGTGAACGATGTGTGTAGGGTTAAAGAGAGTGGAAAAGGGAAGTGTTTGACTGATATCAAACACTTTCCTTTTCCACTCAAGTTACTCTCTCAAGTATTATTATAAGTTTGTTAAAGATTCCGGAAAAACACCACGAACATGTTAATGATGACCAGCTGGCCTTTTCACTATTTTGGTCTTTAACATCAAATCAATTGGCAAAATATCATTTACCTACTGTGTGATATCTACCAGTAAGCATCAGATAACGGTTCCCGCGTGATTTGTGAAAAACTAAAATCCACGCTGACGAAGTCGCAAGCATCCGCTAGTCATAATCTTGGGAGAAACCCTCCTGAAGCCGCATAGGTTTACAACAAGAACAACAAAGGTTTGTGTAGAATTGGTTCGATTAACTGCAAAGGTGATATACTTTGAAAGAACATTAGACATTGAATAAATCGCGTACGGTGAATTCAATAGGTAGAGGTACCTATTGAAGACTTTTTGAACCATAACGGAGCTTCATATATTTAAGTACTTGTGTACATTAATGAATGTTAGGTTGGCTCATGTGACTTTCACAAGTACAATGGCAAAAAACGGTTTTGGCACACAACTGGGCGTGTAAGTGTGATGTTTTTTTTATTAAACAACACATGAATTATGTACAATTAAAATTAAATCGGTGTTCTACGTAGGTAAGTACTTTAGATTTTTTGGCGTCAATATTTTGAAAGATTTTTTCTAGATCTTTAACCATGAGTAATTTAATTTATACAAAGAACACTACGCTTCATTTGATGCGATGCATCCGATACGTACGATGCGGATATGTGGACGACTACCATAAGTCGGAAAGATTGTTGGAAGTGTGTACGACAAAAGTATTCTGGATGGGGATCTCCAGGGAATTTCAGTGTTTACCGTTGAGCTACTGAGGCATGAAATGTACTAGACTCGTGTCATTATCAACCCATAGTCGGCTCACTGCTGAGCTTGAGACTCCTCTCAGAATGATAGATGAGAGAGGTTAGGCCCAATGCAGATTAGTAAATTTCACACACACAGAGAATTAAGAAAATTCTCTGGTGTGCATGTTTCCGATGTTTTCCTTTACCGTTTGAGACAAGTGATATTTAATTTCTTAAAATGCACACAACTGAAAAGGAATCGGAGGCAGAGGTTATATCCATTATATCACGGATCTAAATTTTTTTTAAAAAGTATTTTGTCCCATTTAACATTTATATTTATACAAAATACGCAATACACCAAAATTGTCGACTTGACGGTATACAAATTCGAATACCCGCTCTCTATCTACTCCTTCCTACTTATGATATTGATATCCGCAGTCGTAAAGACTGGATCAAGTACGATAACTTATTCCCTCCTCTCTGATTTTATTGTCATCTTTTATTAATGTACCACTGCCTCCTCCCTCCTATTATAGGGTGGTAATTTGAAGCTGGTGGGTGGGTCTACACCATAAAGCTCTAAAGTGGATGTGAGGGGTTACTTAAACGAATAATGATTATTTCAGCTAGTTACGTTTTTTTTTCATTTTTTATTCTTTACATGTTAGCCCTTGACTACAATCTCACCTGATGGTAAGTGATGATGCAGTCTAAGATGGAAGCGGGCTAACTTGTTAGGAAGAGGATGAAAATCCACACCCCTTTCGGTTTCTACACGGCATCGTACCGGAACGCTAAATCGCTTGGCGGTACGTCTTTGTCGGTAGGGTGGTAACTAGCCACGGCCGAAGCCTCCCACCAGCCAGACCTGGGCAAATTAAGAAAATCTTAATCTGCCCAGCCGGGGATCGAACCCAGGACCTCCGTCTTGTAAATCCACCGCTTACCACTACGCCACGGAGGCCGTCAAAAAAAAAATGTTACGTACTCTTATCATCCATACACTTATCAGACAATGTTTAAAGAGCATTTATTTCAATATAAAATCAAATCTCTCCTCTTTATAATATTTGTAGGTATTAGATAAACCTAAAGTTCAACATATACATAAGATTTTCGAATTAAAATAATTATATTCTTTGGCTCAACCTGCAGGCCAATTCACTAACTTTGACGTATATTAGTTGATATATACGTAATTGAGATTCTGTCATCTGTTAATGTCATCCGTTGTCGACTGACAAGCCTTCGTGGATATTAAAGAGTCGATAGATGACATTTCTAGTAGACGTTGTGATGTCAATTATATCAAAGTTAGTGAGTTTGACGACCTCCGTGGCGGAGTGGTATGCGCGGTGGATTTACAAGACGTAGGTCCTGGGTTCGATCCCCAGCTGGGTCGGTTGAGGTTTTCTTAATTGGTCCAGGTCTGGCTGGTGGGAGGCTTCGGCCGTGGCTAGTTACCACCCTACCGACAAAGACGTTGCGATTTAGCGTTCCGGTACGATGTCGTGTAGAAACCGAAAGAGGTGTGGATTTTCATCCTCCTCCTAACAAGTTAGCCCGCTTCCATCTTAAATTGCATCATCACTTACCATCAGGTGAGATTGTAGTCAAGGGTTAACTTGTAAAGAATAAAAAAAAAAAGTTGTGATGTCAATTATATCAAAGTTAGTGAGTTAGCCGGCAGGACTCAACTCAAGATTTGCTTGTGAATAACTAGGAACCGCCATTAAAGTTACTAACATGGCCATAATCCAATTACTGAGAGTATTAAAGGCGTCGAATAACAGTGGTCTGTAAAAGCTTTTAAGCCTAGCAGTAGCAAGTCAAAGGCGTCGTCAAAATTGGATATAATTCGAAGCTATAACTACTTTATATTCTGTCCTCCTATTCTCTCTTATCAAGTTTTTATTAGTGTTGTATTAGGGGGTAGTCTCTGGATCTTCAAAATCAATTTCGAAAATTTATTTTGCCACTAAAAAGCGCCACGTTATTTGTGAGTGGCATTTGCTATATTTTATCCCCGTATTCTCACGAGAACGGGAACTACGCGGGTGAAACCGCGAGGCGTTGGCTAGTAAACTATACCTTGTACATATGTTTTCTGTGACTATACATAAAGCTCGCTTTTATTTCTTTGATTATTTTTTGACCGACTTCAAAAAAATTTTAATAAAAAAAATACAACCGACTTCAAAACCTAAAAACGGTCCCACAAAACTAAAAAGTAAAAAATAACATCATAATATGTTCTAACTGCTGATCAGTATGAAGGCGGTGCTAAGCCGGTGATGTATTAATTCAAGCCATGTGTATGCCAATATCTTATAGATTTAGATTTTGCAGACAGTGTTGTTTCATGTGGTCCTGTCAGAAATGGCTTAAATTAAGACAACACCGGCTAAGCACCGCCTTCATACTGATCAGCAGGTAGAACATATTATGATGTTATTTTTTACTTTTTAGTTTTGTGGGACCGTTTTTAGGTTTTGAAGTCGGTTGTATTTTTTTTATTAAAATTTTTATTATTTTTCCATTTTTAGTGTAAAATTTCATCTCAAACGAATACATCAGACCCCTAATGACAGTCACAACCCATCTTGGTACAAAATTCTCAGCAATACAAATTAATCAAGCCCAAGCACAAGGTAGCTACCGTAAACCGTTAAGGAGTTCCCTTAATTGACCTTGGTCTTCATCATCAGACCCCTAATAATAGAAACAACTCATTTAGGTAGAAAGTTTTCAGAATTACGAATTAATCAAGGCCAAACACAAGGTAGTTACTGTAAACTGTTAAGGAGTTCCCTTAATTGTTCTTGGTCTTCATCACCAAACCCCTAAATGACAGTCACAACCTATCTATGTGGAAAGTTCTCATTAATACAAATTAATCAAGCCCAAACACAAGGTAACTGCTGTAAATCGCCGAGGAGTTCCCTCGTCTGTTTTGTGGCTCCATCATCAGATCGATTTTAAACCTTCATGCAATTGTAGTGCTTAAAAGTACTAAATGGAAAAGTATACGAACACACTAGACACCCATACAATTTTCGAAAGTTCCCTTCAATTTCTCCAGGATTCCATCATCAGATCTTGACATGATGGCAATGGGACCAAATGGGGACTATACCGTTTCAAACAAAAAAAGAATTTTTGAAATCGGTCCAGGCGTCTTTGAGTAATCGATGTACATACATAAAAAAAAAAAAAAATACCGACCGAATTGAGAACCTCCTCCTTTTTGAAGTCGGTTAAAAAGGAGGAGGTTCTCAATTCGAGTGTGTATTTTTTTGTATGTATGTTACGCGATTACTCGAAGACGCCTGGACCGATTTGAATAATTATTTTTTTCTTGGAAAGGGTCTACTCCTGAGTGGGTCTCATTGTCCTCACGTCAGGATCTGGTGATGGGATCCTGGAGAAATGCGATAATTAACATCACATTATGTTCCTGCTGCTTTGCTGTTGATTACCTACTGATTAATTTGAAGGCGGTGCTAAGCTCGTGCCGTGTTAATTTGAGTCGTTTTTGAAAGAACGTTTTTTCTGTCTGAAAAAGTTAAAACCTTATGATATCTTTTTATAGCTTGAATTAATACTTCATCAGGTTAGCACCGCCTTCAAATTGATCAGTACGACAAAACTTTACCGGGCGGGAATCT